>NW_012104087.1:1955253-1958986 GCF_000951045.1 Mandrillus leucophaeus
CATCTACATTTATGTATCTATAGTTAAGAGATACATGAAATAAAAGTAATAAATGTTTTTAGGAATTATATAAACTGTATAAAAATGCCAAACAGGGTGCTGGTTACATTTTGGCAGAAAATATAAAACTAGAATTAGAACTGAGGGAGTAAGATGAAATCGCCAAATACAATTGCAATGTGTTATTCCTCTTATAAATGATCTGAAGCAAATACAGTAAAATGTTACAATTTGAAAAATCTAGGTGTGACTTTCAAAGTGTTAATTTTTAATTTTCTTTAATTTTCTAACCTCTTTATGTTTTACAGTAAAATAAAGAAAAATAAAGGCAAAGTCCAGTTGAGCTCTCCTGACCAGAATATGACAATATAATACTTAATCAGGTCATAACATGTCTTCTAGAGACCACCATAAAGTAAAATGACAGTGTTCTAATGGACTATAGAGAAATTTTAATTTATAGAATCTATGCTGATAATCTGAGTATTAATGGTAGACTTTAGAAAAACATTTTATGAAGGTTTGAGTCCAGGAGGATTATTTATGAGAAGATTCCTGAAGCCATCCAACCACTCATCCGATCAGCTAGCCTTCTTTCTGTGCATTTTCTGAGGATCTGCTATGGACAGAAGGAATAGAAATAGATAAAAAAAGATATAGTAACATAACAACTTATTTTAGCATAAACCCTCTTTTATTAGCTAATAATTATGAGGTTAATATTATCATTTTAGTACTTTTGTGTTTAAGGTGCTGTAATAAACAATATGTACGCTTTATCATATTTATTCAAATAATTCTGTGAAACACATGTGAGTGTTATCTATGTTTTATAATTGGGGAAATTAGTTTAAAAATATTAAGAGTATGCCTTAGGTTACAATGCTGCCATTAGGTCTAAACAACACTCAAAACCAGAAAGTCTGACTGTAAAGTTAACTATTTTAATACACCATCATGCCTCAGCCTGAAGTATGCTATATTTACGAGGGTAATGAGAAGAAATAAGAGAGTACTGTAGGTTACTGCGCATGCACGCGTGTGTGTGTGTGTGTGTGTGTGTGTGTGTCTGATGACATGGAAAATTTGCAAGCATTATGACTGAACTCTGATACTGAATGAGATTATTAGATCCTTTTATTGTTGTTATGACTTCATCATGTTTCAAATTCTGGGATCTTTACTTTTTATCATCTGATCAATATTACTGTAGACCAGAGGATAGAGATGGATCTCATCTGTTTTAATAGTATCATCTAGTTGACATAGGAAAGCCACAAACTATTCATGCTAGAGCTGAGAGGTATGAGGTATAATCAGGATTCAGATCCAAGGTAAAATAAAAAAAGTATTTCAGTGCCATAATCCCCAAACATAAGACAATGTTTACCATTCTGATTGGACAATATATCGCTTCTTAAAAACTGCCATCAAAAATGCTTTACAAAATAAGGACATAGAAACCAAAACCCAGACTTTATTTCAGCGATGTGTGTGGCAGCCTTCGACTTTATAGTTCGAATTTGCCTACTGACCTAATAACACAGAGCAAAGGGTAAGACACTAGCAAAGTAAAATGGCTTATTAAGTACTCACAGAATCCCTTGGCAGTGTTAAAATCTTGCTATTTACCGTGTCATTGCCAAATGTTGTTCCCTTATCAGTAAGGAAGGCCATAGAAAATAGACCCAGTGAAAAGGAATGTGTAGACAGTCTTGTGCCATTAACCTCAGCCAGCATAATCAGTCCAACATACCACTGTGGTGGGCTATCAAAACCATAACATTCCTAACAGGATATATTGCTTTTCCACCTAGAGAAGGACAAAGTGATAAAAATCTAAAGGGCAAATAACATAATCCCTGATAAATTAATGCTCTTCTTTTTGAAAAAAAAGTAAAAAAAAAAAATAGTACGAGCAATACTAAGGAAGATTCAGTTAGACCTTTGTGGACTATCAAAGAAAGTAAAATGACAAATTTTCTCTAATCACTTAACTTTACGAGTGGCAAAACCTCATTTGCTGAAGGGGATAATATATTTGTGAGAGGAGAATAAAAGTATAAAATGTGATTTGAGAAAATTAACTTCCTGGAAGGCTAGATAATCTGGACCCATAACTTTGATATTTACCACAAAAACAGATATTTTCTGAAAACCCATACATATGATGATTATTACTAAAGTTACATTGGTTTAAAAAATGATACTTTGCATTTTTCATTCTTAAAATAATTTTGGTAAATTTAACAAGATATTATTTGCTACATTACCCAAATTTGAAGAACCATAGGTGATACTCTACATGCCTTAGAAATATTAAGGAAGAAGAAACTAAGACAGAGAAAGAGTAAGTAATTTGTCCAAAGTTACACAGTAACAAGTAAGGCAACCTGAATTCAAGTACAATATTTACTCCCATCTAGTGTCTTAAAGGTCAATAAAAGTTCTCTGAAGGGTCAGATAGTAACTATTTTCAACGCGCCAATTTTAAAGTTCTCTGTTGCAACAAGACAATGAGGCTGCTGAATTATGAATGCAGAAATAGACCTTCATAAATGAAGAATCATGGCTGTGTTCAAGTAAAACTTTATTTACAAAACTCGGTAATATGCCAGATGAACAGTGGTGTGAAGACCTGTGTACTACTTAGTGATACTTCCTCAGACTAATATTCAGAAAACATTGCTATTATAATAATTATCAGAAAGTATTTCTAAAATTTGTATTATCAGACATGTATTTACCTGACATCTGTTTTATTTATATTACTGTTGAGATGCTGTCTGTATGTGTTTTTCTGGGACATGGATAGATGAAAGCTCTTGAACATAGATCTGAATTTATATCTCTTAGGATCTTATCCTCTTTGATATCCGACTCAAATTCCTATGCACATGCAAACTCAGATCAATCAAATCAATGCCGGAGTGACAATCATAGGATTTAGATGTCACTTATATCCTTACTACTTTCTTCTTATTATTTTCCCATTAAAAATGGAACAGAATAAAATGACAGAAATACCATCCTTTTGGTCATTATAGATAATCTTGAAAGTGCTTTACTGTAATTTGAAATAACATGGAAATTTAAACAAATAAATAAATAGTATTCAAACACAGCAAATGCGCTCTTCTTTTCAATAACCTATTTTGAGTGATATTCTTTCCCATCACTGTCAGAACAAGTATAATCACTTCAGTGTGACTAGATTTATGTCAATTACTTACAAAGTATTGACATAATCAGCAAATCCCTGAAACATTTCCTTAATATCAACTGCCATTTAATGGAAAATATTTTCTGTGAGATATAAAAAGTGATTCAGTGTTCCCCTGGTTAGGACGGGAACATTAAGATTTAGCTGCAGAATTTTAGCAGGACTTTGCCAGGCAGTACTAGAAGAGTCCTGGAATTGGTGTTCCTAATGCTTATATTGGTATCCTGTGGGTAGAAGAAAGAGTAAATGCCAACTCTTCTTTAGTGAGGTCTCCAGTAGCTCTAAGAGAGCCTTTGCCAGTTCGATTTAGAGCCACTCAGCAACAGCAGAATTTCTGAAATGCTAAGTGTTTTTTTTTCTCATTTATAGAAGAGAAAAAGATACTGCATAAAAAAGTTTCTGTTGTTGTTATTGTTTTTAAGACAATGATATTCATTATGGAAATTTATTTAACTCCATCCAATACATTATCTTAGAAAGCTCATGTTGTGTTATACCAAGTATTTTTTT
>NW_012104087.1:1959036-1966490 GCF_000951045.1 Mandrillus leucophaeus
CATTGGTAAAGAAGCAGCAGCAGTTACTCATTTTAGCTGAGTCAGGAATTGTGTAGTATATTGTGGCTTAAGTAGTGACTTTGTTTTGGGTTACTCTTATATTGGTATCCTGTGGGTAGAAGAAAGAGTAAATGCCAACTCTTCTTTAGTGAGGTCTCCAGTAGCTCTAAGAGAGCCTTTGCCAGTTCGATTTAGAGCCACTCAGCAACAGCAGAATTTCTGAAATGCTAAGTGTTTTTTTTTCTCATTTATAGAAGAGAAAAAGATACTGCATAAATAAGTTTCTGTTGTTGTTATTGTTTTTAAGACAATGATATTCATTATGGAAATTTATTTAACTCCATCCAATACATTATCTTAGAAAGTTCATGTTGTGTTATACCAAGTATTTTTTTGGGGGGGGGGGGCGAGGAACTTTGTTGTTTACCTACAGGCTGTGTAAGTAATTGGGTTAATGGCATCTAAGTAATTATATATGTGTTAGCACTGATGACTGAAATGACCTCTCTTAAATGGATTATTGAAAATAAAAGGCAAATCTATCGTCCTTGAATTTTATAAATTATTTTTAAATTACCATTTCATTCAAAAAATAATATATGTTAAATACAGTCAGGAGAATTATTAACAGTCATATTAATATAACAGTAAGATTAGTAAAACCTAACACATCATTGCCCCCTTTGCAATAGAATGTGCCAACATACCTTAAGTCCCTTTCTGAATGCATTTCTCTCTCTCCCCTTGCCAGCAGCAACCACTCAACTGAATATTCTTTTTATTACTCTCTTGTTTTTCTTCATAGTGGTGGCTATCGATCTTGACTACACATTGAAATTATCTTGGGGGCTTCAAAAATACTGATGCCGAAGAGACACCCTCAGTGCCTCTGATTTAATTGGTCTAGAGTACAGCCTTCATGTTCCGCGGTTAACTGACAGAATGACATTATTTTCCACACAAAGTCTTAGCTGATGAGAGCTCTGTGTCCAGCGTTGTAAGACGCTTGACTTAACTCTCCTCAGATTCCCTTATAAAAGAACCGATGCCAAGGCCATGATGCATTCACTTCAAATCTCTTTCAAATAAAAACACATGGACGATTTGGATTCCTTTTTTTCCTCTTTACCTTCCTTTTCTCTTCCAAACTCCTCATTTCTTCTTGTTACTTAGTTGTTATCAACACTGAGCATGGAGCATTTAGGGAATAGGAAAGTTGATTGGAAGAAAAAATTGCCTTTTGAAAAAGTATCAGCAGCGGATGAACTGCCAAGTAGTAGAAGAAAAGCATGCAGGGTCTTGCAAGCCATGTTCAAAGGACTGGATGGACTCATATAGACAAAGAAAATCACTGAAGCAATGTCAATGTGCTGTTAAACCAAAAAGAATACACCTATAATTAACAAGACGGGTTTACTGTTGCAATGAGGGGGAACACTCACCATGGGGAAAGGTGATAATCTTGATAACAGGTATTAGGAAAAAACTATAGTAGGGTTGGGCTCTTGTCAGGCAATTTGAGTATCTAGGGAAGGAGGAGTTCATTCTAGATTAGGTTCTGTCAGAAAGAGGGGACAATTCCACAATGGGGTATCTCAATAAATCTTATAGGTTATGTAGACTGGAGCAGGGATACAGCTGTCATTGGTAAAGAAGCAGCAGCAGTTATTCATTTTAGCTGAGTCAGGAATTGTGTAGTATATTGTGGCTTAAGTAGTGACTTTGTTTTGGGTTACTTTATAATGATCTCAAAATGACCTTATCTGGTGTTTATGCTCTCTGAAATTGTTTGCATCCAAAAGGAGAAACATATGGCTTCACTGTGAGTATCAGGCTAATTGCTGGATGGCAGAGTTTTTTGTTTTAGTTTCATCATAAAAGTGATCAAATTACTGACTTAACTAAAATAATGTGGAGAATGATTTGGATTAAGAAGAGACCGAACAAAGAGACCAGGCCAAAATAGTTATTTTAACAGATATTAAAATCTCTTTGAGTGCGAAAGATATAGAGTTGTTTAACATTATATAGATTCTAAGTTTAGAGTTTGCATGAGAGATAATCAACGTTTCAATGTGATGTATTAACAAGATCATTCTTAATTTATTCACAGTATTGAAATAAAGTTTTCATTAAATACTGGTGATGTCAAGAATTTACATATTCTGAGGAATTAAAATAGAAAGCTGACCTTTTGAAACTGGGTTATTAAATTTTTTATTTAACTATGATTCACACTCCAGCTAAGTGTCTTAAATAAAACATAGTTTATATGTATATTGATCTGAGAATGGTAAACGAAATGTTCACTTAATGCACTAGCAATTCAGCAGCATTGGGATATTTTAAGAAGTTCATTGTAAGAACCTAAGATATTTGAAAATAGGAAATAGGCCATTCAGTTTCATAGAGCTGCTTTTCATCAGGAATATTAAATGTATTTTTCACATGGCAAATTAAGTGTATTATTATACTGAGCCAATTTGATATCATCTCACTATTGTAAAATAAAAAATGCCTGAATGTATTTCTTAGGTTGAAATAGTCAAACTTTACATTTTATGCTTAACAGAATTTGGAAACTTGATTGCCACAGTTCATTTATTACAGAAGATTTTTAGAGAGAACTATTGACTCATACACTCTTAATATTTTTATGTCACTGAACCATTTAAATAAGTCCGATTCTATGCATTGGTGAAAACATTAAGTTTAATACATACAGAGAAATTCCTAAGTGTGGGAATGTAAGGATGAGTACACATCAGTGAAGCCTGAATGCACCTCTTGAAAATTCCCTAAAACTCCATATATTAGCTATTAGTAGCTTTCTTAGTTATATATAGCAAGTGAGAAGCATCTTGAAATCAAACTAAGGATTTGTTTCTTTTTCTGTTCATTACAAATTAGTGTCATATACATTTTAGAGAAAGTTACATATTTATAAAAAAATAACATAAACTATCTGGTGGTGCATTAACATAAACTATTTTGTATATATTTTTCTTTTTACATTCGCGTTCATCAACAATTTCAAATCCTGGATCTTTGTGCAATTTATCAAATAAAAAAATGCAGTGTTAACAAGGACAGACAACCAAACATCGTAAATTCTCACTCATAGATGGGAATCGAACAATGAGATCACTTGAACACAGGGTGGGGACCATCACACATTGGGGCCTGTTGGGAGGTGGGTGCCTGGGGGAGGGATAGCATTAGGAGAATTACCTAATGTAAATGATGAGTTGATGGGTGCAGCAAGACAACATGACATATGTATACCTATGTATCAAACCTGCACGTTGTGCACATGTACCCTAGAACTTAAAGTATAATTAAAAAAAAAAAAGAAAGAAAGAAATGCAGTATTAAGATGGCTTCTGAAAACAGGAAATTCATTTTCAATCTATAGAAATAACTCTTGTTAACTTGGTAATGTTTTTTACCAAATTAAGTGGTAAGATAAGTTAAATGTACAGTAAATTCTCACCTAATACAGGGCAAAAAATAACAATAACATTTTTATTCTATTACATGCTCTTTTATTTCCTTCTGATGCTTTGCTCATCCCTCTTAACAACTGTCTCTCTGCCTCTCTGTGTCTCTATTTTTCTCAGTTTCTGTTACTTTATCTCTCTTTCTTTCACATTGTTTTTTTGTTTTTGTTTTTTCCCTCTTCCAGAACATCCAAGAAAGAAGTATAAAACCACCCATGGTCATCAGACCTGTAATGTGACTCTGAAACAAAACACTGTAATGGTTTATGTGCAAGTGGAGAAATACACAGCTCAGATCTGGAGAGTCAGCTCTGGAGGCCATGCCAGAACAAAATATCAAGCAGAAACTGAATGGAGAAGAGAAAAATGCAGCCCCGTCTGAGCAAGAGGGGGATGCAGATAAATGTCACCCTCAGAGAGAAAGCAAAAGGGGAAATATGGACACCATGTCTGAGAACTAGAGGAATTGAAATGTAGGTTAAAGAGGCTTTGAAAGAGACCAGAGGTATCAGCCTTAGGAAGGCTTTGCTTCAAGAAACTTAGTAGAAGAATAAAGCATGTCAAGAATTAAAAGAAAACTATCTCCATAATAATTATTCAGACAACGGATGCTAAAACCAGTGACTTAATAGGATACTTATACAATCTCAAAGTGTCTCCCAGTAAGTTACATATTAATTAGAAAGGAAAAAGTGCCTTTACAGTGGAGCAATCTGATAGCCACTATGGTAACCAAGTAATCAACATTTTCATGACAAATAATGGGACACAATTAGTGTGACATGATACCCTGGGAAGATATCACTTTTTTGGTATTCCTGCCAAAAATAGTTGACTTGAATCTAATCTTGGGAAAATAATTAATATTTACAAACTGAGGAGCATTCTCCAAAACATTTGGCCTGTTCTCTTTCAAAAAAAATCAAGTTAAGAAGGACAAACTGTGTGTGATTAAAGAAAATTTAAAAGACATAAAAAAAAATGCAATTCATGGTCCTGGACTGTATTGTGGATCAGAAAAAAAAAAAAAAAATCGTATAAATTGTGACTGGAGGTATTGTAAACATTTGAATATGAATTATATCAAATAATATGTTATTAAACTTAAACTCGTGGAATTCAATAGTTTTACAAAATTAGGGAATATGATTTCTTTGTTCTAAGTTTGAGGGGTGAGAGGTTATGATGCCCACTAATTATTTCAGCAGGCTCATAAAAATTATAATAGTACTAACAATTTTTAAATTTAGGTAAAAGTGTATGCGTTTTCAATGTTTTATTCTTATAAATTTTGGGATGGAATATTTTTAAAAATTAAAGTTAAGCTGAGCGCAGTGCATCACGCCTGTAATCCCAGCACTTTGGGAGGCTAAGGCAGGTGAATCACCTAACGTCAGGAATTTGAGACCAGCCTGGCCAATATTGTGAAACCCCGTCTGTACTAAAAATACAAAATAGATACATACATAATACAAAATAGATGACAGATAGATAATTGTTTATTTAACATTATTGTATTTGTTGCAGTAATCAACCTTTTTACTTAAAAAGCATTTAACAAAATATTTAAATTTAGGAATAAAATTAAAATCTTAAAACCCAAAAACAAAATTAAAAATCACCTTGCAAGCAGTTAAAATGAATGAAAACAATGAATAATGGGAAAAATAGAAGAGAAATCTTTCTTCTAGGATCCAAAGGAAAATGTTGTAAAGGATACATATGTTCAAATAAGCACTGAAAACAGTGGAAACAAAGACTAAAGTTAACTATAGGTATAGCCAACTAGTTAACTATATATACGTTTTTCAACCACTAGTAACCACTATTCTACTCTCTACTTCTACAAGATCATCCTTTTTAGTTTCCATATATGAATGAGAAGATTTTATATTTCTTTGCCTGACTTATTCATGTAACATAACGTCCTCCAAGCTGACCCATATTGTCATGAATTACAGGATTTCATTCTTTTTATAGCCGAATACTATTCCATTGGATGTATATACCACATTTTCTTTATTCATTCATCCATTGTTGGGCACTTAAATTGATCCCATATCTTGGCTACTGTGAATATGCTGCAATAAACATAGCACCATATATCTCTTTGACATACTGATTTCCTTTCTTTTGGATAAAAACCCAGTAGTGGAATTGCCCGGTCATATGGTAGTTACATTTTTAGCTTTTTGAGGAAACTCCCTACTGGTTTTTTTTTTTTTTTAATAATGGCTGTATTAATTTATACTTCCACCAACAGTGTCTAATAAGAGTCTCCTTTTATCTGCATCCTCAACAGCACTTGCTAATTTTTGCCTTTTTTGTAGCCATTCTAATTGGGATGAGATGATATCACATTTTGGCTTTGACTTGCATTTCTCTTATCATTAGTGATTAATATTTTTTTTCATAGACTTGGACATTTGCAAGTCTTCTTTTGAGAGTTGTCTATTCAGATCATTTGCTCTTTTTTTAATTGGACTACTATTTTTTGGCTGTTGAGTTTCTTTTATATCCTGGATATTAATTCCTTGTCTGATGAACACTTTACAAATACTTCTTCTGGTCTGCAGGTTGTCTCTTCACTATTGATTCTCTCCTTTGCTGTGCAGAAATATTTTTTATTTTGATATAATCTCATTTGTTTATTTTGACTTATGTTGCCTGGGCTTTTGAGATGTTAGCTGTAAATTCCTTGCCAAGATCAGTCTCTCAAAGTATTTTCTGTATGTTTTCTTTTAGCAATTTCATAGTTTCGAGTCTTTAAGTCCTTTATCCATTTTGGGTTGATTTTTGTATATGGTGAGAGGTAGGAGTCTAGTTTCATTCTTCTACATATGGATATACAGTTTTTCCAGCGCTATTTATTTAGATCAATAAATGTTCTTGGCACTTTTGTCAAAAATCGTTTGGCTATAAATAAATACATTAATTTGGGGGTTTTGTTTCATTGACCTATGTGTCTATTTTTATAAGTATCATGCTGTTTTGGTTACTACAGCTTTGTAGAATATTTTGAAGATGGATAATGTGATGCCTTCAGCTTTGTTTTTCTTCCTCAGAATTACTTTGACTATTTGGGGTCTTTTGTGGTTTGTACAAATTTTAGGATTGTATTTTTTCTATTTCTTAAAGAATACCATTGGTATTTTGATACGGGTTGCGTTGAATCTGTAGATCACTTTGAGTAGCATGGTAATTTTAACAATATTTCCCTTTCCAATTTATGACATGAGATGTCTTTTTATTTTTGTGGGTATCCTCTTCAATTTCTTTCATCATTGTTTTATAGTTTCCTTGATGGACATTTTTCATCTCCTTTGTTAAATTTATTCCTAGGTATTTTATTTATTAGGTAGTCATTATACATGAAATTGCTTTCTTGAATTCTTTTTCACCTAGTTCATTACTGGTATACAAAAAATGCTACTAATTTTTGTATGCTGATTTTGTATCCTGCAACTTTACTGAATTCATCTATCCATTCTAAATGTTTTGTTGGTGAAATCTAGGTTTTTCTGTATTTAAAGTCATGTTGGCAAAAAGAGATAATGTGACTTTCTTCTTTTCAATTTGGATGCCCTTTATTTATTTCTTTTGCCTAATTGCTATGGCTAGGACTTTCAGTTCTATGTTGAATAAAAATGGTGAGAGTGAGTACTCTTGTCTTGTTCCAGTTCTTAGAAAAAAAAAACTCAACTTGTCCTTGTGCAGTGTGATGTTAACTGTTGCTTTGTCATATTTTGCTTTTATTTTGTTATACACTGGAACTCTTGTTCTTAACCTTATCTATAAAATCCTTTTCTGAGATAAAAGCATAAAATGTCACATAAATGAGCTATTAGTATGCATTTTTTTGGTCATATTTTGACCGGCTTTCACACAAACAATGGTAAAAAAATTCTCTCCACAAGACTTCTGAGCATGCTACATTGAAAACAGCTCAGACAA
>NW_012104087.1:1967470-1970638 GCF_000951045.1 Mandrillus leucophaeus
TTTTTAACAGCTTTATTGGGGTATACTTGATATGTGATAAACCACATATTGTTAAAAAGCAACATTTGATAAATTGTTATGTATACATGTAGGAAACATTACAATAATCAAGATAAAGAACATATTTATCTTCCTCAGAGTTTCTTGGTGCCCCAGTAAAATCTCTCCCTTTGTCACTGCCCTTATTACATTGCAGGAAAATATTGGTCTTTTTTTTGCATCACTGTAGATCAAATGTCATTTTGTAGTTTTATTTGAGTGGAATCATAAACAATGTGTTCTTTTCTGTTTCTGCCATTTTATTCAGCATAATTATTTTCAGATTCTTAAGTGCTATTGCATGTATCAATACTTTATTTCTTTCTATTACTGGGTGGTATTCCATTTTATGAATATACCCATAACTTTTAAATACCTTTGCCTCTTAATGAAAATTAGGTTTGTTTCTAGCTGTTGGCTATTCAAAATGAAGTTGCTGTAAATGTGGATACAGATTTTCATATACATATACAATCATTCCTCAATATGCTTGGGGGATTAGCTTGAGAACTCCCTGCAGATACCAAAATCCATGGATGCTATAAAATGGTGCAGGGCTTGTGTATAAACCATGCAAACATGTGAAACATATAAACTGTGCACAGCCTCCCATATACTTTAAATATTATAGAGATTACTTATAATACTTAATACAATGTAAACGCTAAGTAAATAGTAGTTTTACTGTGTTGTTTAGGGAATAATAACAAAAAAAGCCTTTATCCATTCAATGCAGATGCGCTCATCTATTATTTTAATTTTAAATATTTTAGATCCAAGTTTTGTTGAAACTACATCTATGGAACAGATACAGAGGGCTGAATGTAGTTTTATTTCTTCTGGGTAAATATGTGGAGGTGGAAAACCTTGGTCACATGGTAGGTTTATCATTAATGTTTTTAGAAATTACAAAACTGTTGTCAAAAAGTTGGGCTATTTGACATTTCCACCAGTAGTATATGGCAGTTCCAGCTGCTCCCTATCCTTATCAAAAATCGATATGGTAAATCTTTTTAATTTTAGCTTTTCTAATAGGTTTGTAGATGTGTTGTTGGGTTTAAATTTGCTTTTCCTGGAACTAATGATCTTGAGGATTTTAAAAATGTGAGTATTTGCTACTCATGTATTTTTTAAATTTAGTTTACTATTCAGATTTTTTACTCGTTTTTTTAAAAATAGATTTTTAATTTTTCTATTTTTGAGTTATAAGGATTTTTATATATTATAGGTATAAATTATATGCCAAATATGTAGTATGCAAATACTGTAATTCAGTAACTTGTCCTTTCATCCTTTTAACTGTATCTTTTACATTTTTAGTCTTAAGAGTAAAAGTTGTAATCTTGATGAAGTCCGACATTTTTGTTTTCTTTGTAGATCATGTTACAGGTGTGATGTATTAAAAAACCTTAGCTGTATTCAGTCATTTCTGAAATCTCTATAATGTTTTATGATCTAGTTGTCTGTCTCAGTGACAAAACCACACTGTCTTGATACTGCTTTTGAAATTATTTTTTAAATCATGAAGTATTATGTGTTCAACTTAATTCTTCTTTTTCAAAGTCATTTTGGATATTATGAGTTCTTTCATGTGTGTTTTAGAAGATTCTTGTCATTTTCAACAAAACAAAAAACCTGCTTGACTTTTGATACACATTGTATTGAATCTAGAGATAAATTTTGAGAGAATTTACATCTTAACAGTATTGAGTCTCCAGATGCATGAATGTAGTCTCTCTCTGCATTTATTTAGGAATGTTTTACTCTCAGTAATGCCTTGTAATTTTCGGTGTATGTGTGTTACACATGTTTTATCAGCTTCATCCCTAGATACTTCAAATTTTTTATGCTATTGTAGGGGATATTTAAATATTCAATTTCTAATCTACAAATGCAACTTGCCTTTGCATATGTATCATTTAACCATCGTTGACTTATCAGCTCTAGATTTTAAATAAATGTTTCCAATGTATTCTCTACAAAGATGATCATGTGGTCTGTCAATGAAGTCATTTTTCCCCTTTCCATTCTGGATGCTTTTCGTGTCTTTTTCTTGTTGTATTGCTCCAGAGAGAACCTCCAAAACAATGACGAGTAGAAGTTATATACATTTTATAATATATAGAAATATATAATGTATATATTGTATGTAATATGTATCACTTATTATTTTATTTTATATTTGCTCAGATTTTGTTTACAAGTTTTATATCTAAATTCATGAGAGATGTTTGTCTTTAATATTTTATTATTATATTGTATGGTTTTTGTAAAAGGCAATGCTAGTGTCAGAAACTGATCTAGTACACATTTCCTCCTATTCAACATTTTGGAAGTTTTTGTATAGAACCACTGCTATATTTTCCATAAGTATTGGCTAGAAATCATTAACGAAGACTTTAAGCTTTATTTTCTGCTTGTAAGAATTAACTACCAATTCAATTTCTTTACTGAGAATAATAAAATTATCTATTTCTTCGTGTGTGAGTTTAGCAGCTTATGTCTTTCAACAAATATGCCCATTTCATCTAAAATACCAAAGTTATTTGCCTACAGGTGTTAATATTTTTCTATTATATTTTTAGTATTTGCAGACTCTGTAGTGATGCCGCATATATTGTTCATAATATTGTGATTTTTTCTGGAAAATTTTGGAAAAGTTTTATTAAGTTTATTCATCTTTTCAAAGAACTTGTTCTTAGTTTCGTTGTCTCAAAATTATTTTTTTCTGTTTTTTTTTTTGGTCCTTTATTATCTCTTTAATTTTTATCATTTCTTTATTTCTCCTTGCTTTGTGTTTTATTTTCCCTTCTTTTTTTAGTTTATTAAGATGAAAGAAAATGTCATTGTTTTTAGACCTTCATTTTTTTTCGCAATGTAATTGTTTACTGTTATAATTATTTCCTAATTGTTGCTTTAGACAAATTACATAACCTTTGGTACATTATATTTATATTTTTCTTTATTTAACACTATTCTTAATTTTCTTTTTATGATGTATTATTTAACCCATAGATTATTTTAGATGCATGCTTTCCAGTTCCCAAATATTTAAGGGTTTTTTACATATTTTTCTGTCATATATTTTTTAATTTAATGGAGTCAGAGAAAATACTTTATGTAATTTCA
>NW_012104087.1:1971986-1976003 GCF_000951045.1 Mandrillus leucophaeus
GTGCCACTTCTGAAGAGGCTCTCTGTCCCCCTCCCCACTTTGACCTTGGGTAGTTTCCTCATGTACCTGTGCTAATCAATATTTTGGATACTTTAGGGACTCATGGCTCCTGAAGATCTGAAGATCTTTGGTGCTTTTTGTGCAGCTCGCCTCTTTGGCACTCTGCCCTATGAATTGAACTCTACTTTTATTCCCAAATTCTCAGTTGTGTATCTCTCCTACTTCTCGAGCTGCATAGTTCTTTCTACATTTGCCACGTCCTGGAAACTTTTTCAGGACATTAAGTCGAAGCAATAGTAGAATTTATCTTATTTGTTTCCTATTTCTTATGGATCACTGTCTTTCAGTGTCAGATACTCAATTTCTTGAAACCATTGTCTCATGTATTTTATCATGTTTTACAGTTGTTTCAAGGTGGAGATATATTTGATTTCTGATAGACACTCCGTTTTCACTGGATTTGGAAGTATTCTTTTGACCTGTTATTTTCAGTTCCTTGGAAAGTACCTCGAGAATTATTCTCTGATAGAAGGGTTAATGATGAATAGGCATCTGCGTGAAGTGCTTGTCCAGGCCCCACAATTTCTAACCCTCATTCCTGGAAGTCTTCATGTAGGCTTAAAAATAGACAAAGGCAACGTCTAGCATGACGGCGACTGCTGCGAGGATGCCAGAAATTGTTTATTAATCCTTCAAGAATAACATGTTGAAAAATATTAGTCTAAGCTACTTTAGACAGACAAAATCCAGAGACAAGAATGTGAATGTTGCACCACTGAGACTTATTTAATTTCAAATCCTAGCTTGTTCCCTGATAAATTCATTGAGAGTTTCTCTGTAACATAAACTCAAGGAAATCCTTGAGGGACCAAACCCATGAAAGGGGATTAAAGTCACATTTAAAATAGATTTTTTTTTTTTTTAATATCAAATATCTCACAAGTGTGCCTGGTCCTCAACCGAAGATTAAGAAATACAGATAGTTGGTGTTTTTATCATTTCAGTTTGTGGATGCATTTTTTTCTCCAATGTCATTCTCTTAATGAATTTTGTGCATAACATTCAAGTTTTTTTTTTCCTTAGAAACCATGAGGGAATTAACTAAAATGACAGAAATAGGTGATGCAAAAGTTCCTGATATTGTTTGTTGCATATAGAAACTCATGGTTCAGTTATTAAGAGATATAAAACAAAATTAATGGATTCAATTTTATGTTGTTGGATAAAGCAAATAAGTGTTTTTTTTTTTCCTTTGTTTAGAGTCAAGGTTTTCAAAAGGAGATATGTAGTTATTTAACCAAAGAGATCCAGTGAAAATTCTATAATTTAAAGCCAAATTAGACATGTAGATATATACTCATTTGTAAAATATTATTTCTCACTTTGTTTACTAAAATAATCTAGAGGCAAGGTCACCCTAATACGCAAACCTGGCAAACAGATGATTTCAACCCATTTCCCACTAAAGGAAATTATGTCTAGGGCATGAATGAATTTGAAGCATCTGAAATATCTTAGCAACTGAAAGTAAGAATCTTTTAAAAGATCAATAAAACATAGAAAAGGCCCTCCTTAGACCAAAATCATTGATAAATTGAATTTTTAGAGCAGAAGAATGACAGTCGATAAATGAATAATACAAAGCCTTTAAGGAGCCATGCATCCCTAAAAAAGAGAAATAATAAAAATGCAAAAAAATGAGAAATAATAAAATATTCTCAAAGCAGGGTGAAAAATAGAATGAAGTATTATTGAGTTTTGTTACTCATCTGTTGTATGGATAAGGAATATAGAAGTTGATAAACATCAAATTTAAAGACACTATACAAATTCTGAAATTATGCCAAAAATTTAATACAATTATGTATACTAACTAGCTCATTATCAAAAAGGACACAGTTATATTTGCTGATAGCATGAAAATGTGACAAGACATTTTATAAGAAATATGACAAAAGAATAAATATTCTCAAAGGTTCATGAATGGACAATCCATAAAAGAAGATAAGTAGTTGTCTAATGAGTAATAGAAACTATATTCAATCTCATGCAAATAAAAACATGTATAATATGATTTATTTATTAAATTAGCTAGCCTTTTAGATTTGTCTCCTTCTGGTTTACCTCCACTTTACCGTAGCATCTTCGATGTTTCTTAGGACTCTTTTTCCTTGGCAGATCAAATTCTGATTTTTCTCTCTCCAGTATCATAGTACCATTACAAATTCAGCATAAGGGTCACTTCCATTTGTTTTCCTGGCTCTTGGACCTTGACCTCTTAAGACTTGACTGCCTCTGAAGCTCTTTGATTTCTCCAGCTAGATATTTTTAGTATTTTGCATAGCTTTGATTTGTGTTCTTGGTGGCAAGCATATTGTTGTACTATAAGCTAACCCAACACAGCCAGGAGAAAAACGAATGACATATCATTTTAAAATGCTGTTTTATTTTTTAGTTATTATTTTTTCAGTGTATTATTCTATGTTGATGAATAAAATGGCATTATAAGCTTGTGTGTCTTGTTAGTCTTTATCTAATTTCACAGCTATGATTTACATTCTTCCGAGGTCAGAGGGGTTGTGTGTTAAATTTTCAAGGCGCACCTCCTCTGCTGCTGTCAATTCTGACTCAGGTAGCGGGGCATCACCAGTGCTGCTACTGTAACTGCACTGGCTTATGCCTGACACCACGTTCAGTAATTCAGTGGAGAGGATCCTTGAAATTCTTTATTCAACATCTATGGACTGCCCCTTTGTTGTCATGTCTAAGTTAGCTGTGACTGAGATATGAGAAAAGCTTGAGCTGCTTGGGTATTGTCAGTCACGTAAATTCATTTGTCTCCTAAGAATGAACACATATTTGTAAAGAATATACATTTTTCTTTTAAAGTTGGATGTTGTAGTTCTGGTAATACTATCAATGCAGTTTGTGGATAAGATGAGCTGCGTTGATCTTAGATTCGGCTTATATGCTATGATTTTTCAATGTCTGGGAGACCAAAAAAATAGATTTTTTCTTATTATCTGAATGTCACATGTACCTATCACTTACTGGATTGTTGAGGTAGTCATTGATTACATGAGGAACTGCCGACCCGGATACTTAATTTTGTTTACACTGTCATAGACCCGCTACAATGTCATTGGTTCTTGTATTTACTCTGTACAGTGTCACTGAAGTTGCTAGAAGAGTCTGTGCTAATGTAGTTTTCCTATGAAGTACTGTGTTGTTGGCTTCCATAGCCACTGGAAACACTCAGGTGAACCAACTGTAAAAGAAGTTTGTTAATTTTTCTCTTGTAATTCTGTTATGTATTTGTAATTATTGTTTACCATATGTGTTCTGGTAACAAAAACATTCTCCTTCAGTGGATTTGTTCAGACTTTATGAGAACCAACAGTGAACAAAATCTTATGGCTCCACGAATTTGAAAAGCTAAATCAGCTGGAATCCAATATGATGTAGTTGTACATTTGAATTCAAAATGCAGTGAATGAATGTTCAAAGAGAAGGTGGCCTGCAAACATCAAGGCTTTTTGGTATATATTGACAAAGAATTATATCCTGGATGCAAACACATTAAGAATGACATTCCAACCAGATCTTGAGGAAAGTCACCCAGCAAAGACACCATTATCTAACCTGCCTCTCTTTTAAAGAAAAACACATCTTGGAGTGTGTGTGGTGGTAAAAATTACTTTATCCACTAGTATTTGAGGAGCTTCATAGCCAGAGTGAATCTTCTTAACTATTGTGAGACAGCAAGATTCAGATTCTGTTAGGATAGAGCTGTGTATATAGAAATAATGGAGAATAATGTAGATTAAGTAATAAGTAGCCTGCACTTAACAATGGGGACTACATTTCACGATGCCTAGTTGATGCCTGAAACCGAGGACAGTACCAAACCCTGTGTACGCTATGCATTAATTTCTTTCTCTTTCTTCACAATTTCACAGATAAAGGTTGGTTCTTACAATGTAGATCTTAGCCAGCTTAGTGTGTGTATATATATAT
>NW_012104087.1:1977273-1979356 GCF_000951045.1 Mandrillus leucophaeus
AAAACATGCATATTCTGCTTTAGTTTGGAGGCATATTCTTAAAATATTAAAGTTGGTTGTTAACTTTCTATAGTCTAGCTAATTTTTGTCTACTTGTTTTATAAATTTTTATTTACAGTATTAAAATAACTATTATAAGTGTAGATTTGTCTGTTTCTTCCTACAGTCATATCAGTTTTTGCTTCATGTATTTTGTAGCTCTCTTCTTAGGGACATAAATGTTTATAATAATTGTATCTTCTTTATTAACTTACTTCATTTCTGAGTACAGAATTCTTGTTAACAGTTTTTTTTTTTATTTTAGTACTTTTAAATATATTGCTTCACTCTATTATTTTGTTGTTTCTGAAGAGAAATTTGCTATTAATTTTGTCTTTCTTCCTCTGTAAGTAGTATGTCTACTTTCTTCTCTGCTTTTAAGATTTTCACTTTATCACAGATTTTCAGTAATTACAATGGCCTTGATATATATATATTTTTTTCATTTTTCTTATTATTGAAGTTAGTTAAGCTTTTTCAGATCTGTGGATTCATTGATTTCGTTGTATTTGAAAATAATTTGGCTATTACAGCTTCAAATATTTCTCCCTACCTACCTATCTTGAGGTCAAATTATGCTTAGATTTGATCACTTGAATTACTTCACAATTCAACGCTTTTTTTATTTTGATTTTTTCTCTCTCCTTGAGTTTCATTTTTAATAGTTTGCCTTTCTATGTCTTCAAGTTCTCAAATAATTTCTTAATTGTTGAAGCTGCCATAAACCTCATAGAGTCCTTTATAAAAAAAACTCATACATATTATTTATCATAGAATTTTCAAAGTTTCATTTTGGTCATTTTAACATACAAATAAATCTTCCATAAATCTAATTAAATTAATGTCTTAATATTCTTGTCTGCTAATTCTATTACTGTGTTAGTTGTGGATTGTTTTTAATTTATTTTCTCTTCCACACTCCAATTATGGGTCATATTTCCTTGATTCTTTGCAATCTAGCAATTTTTTTTTATTGTGACAGAAATTGTGAATTTTACATTGTTAATGCTCTATATTTTGTTTGTATTATAAATAATCTGGAGCATTCTTCTGAAACAAAGTTAAATTATTTGCAAATAGTTTATTCTTTTGAATTTTCATTATAAGATATCTTAAGATCAATAAGAATGGAGTTTAGTGTAGGCCAAATTATTCCACACTAATGCAAGGCACTTTAAAACTTCTTAGTTTATCTGGTGCCTTATGAATTGTAAATTTCCTAGGCTACCTGGCAGGAAGAGACACTATTCTCAACTCATTGTTACATCGACGTGCCACTTCTGAAGAGGCTCTCTGTCCCCCTCCCCACTTTGACCTTGGGTAGTTTCCTCATGTACCTGTGCTAATCAATATTTTGGATACTTTAGGGACTCATGGCTCCTGAAGATCTGAAGATCTTTGGTGCTTTTTGTGCAGCTCGCCTCTTTGGCACTCTGCCCTATGAATTGAACTCTACTTTTATTCCCAAATTCTCAGTTGTGTATCTCTCCTACTTCTCGAGCTGGATAGTTCTTTCTACATTTGCCACGTCCTGGAAACTTTTTCAGGACATTAAGTCGAAGCAATAGTAGAATTTATCTTATTTGTTTCCTATTTCTTATGGATCACTGTCTTTCAGTGTCAGATACTCAATTTCTTGAAATCATTGTCTCATGTATTTTATCATGTTTTACAGTTGTTTCAAGGTGGAGATATATTTGATTTCTGATAGACACTCCGTTTTCACTGGATTTGGAAGTATTCTTTTAACCTGTTATTTTCAGTTCCTTGGAAAGTACCTCGAGAATTATTCTCTGATAGAAGGGTTAATGATGAATAGGCATCTGCGTGAAGTGCTTGTCCAGGCCCCACAATTTCTAACCCTCATTCCTGGAAGTCTTCATGTAGGCTTAAAAATAGACAAAGGCAACGTCTAGCATGACGGCGACTGCTGCGAGGATGCCAGAAATTGTTTATTAATCCTTCAAGAATAACATGTTGAAAAATATTAGTCTAAGCTACTTTAGACAGACAAAATCCAGAGACAAGAATGTGAATGTTGCAC
>NW_012104087.1:1980446-1994104 GCF_000951045.1 Mandrillus leucophaeus
AATATTCTCAAAGGTTCATGAATGGACAATCCATAAAAGAAGATAAGTAGTTGTCTAATGAGTAATAGAAACTATATTCAATCTCATGCAAATAAAAACATGTATAATATGATTTATTTATTAAATTAGCTAGCCTTTTAGATTTGTCTCCTTCTGGTTTACCTCCACTTTACCGTAGCATCTTCGATGTTTCTTAGGACTCTTTTTCCTTGGCAGATCAAATTCTGATTTTTCTCTCTCCAGCATCATAGTACCATTACAAATTCAGCATAAGGGTCACTTCCATTTGTTTTCCTGGCTCTTGGACCTTGACCTCTTAAGACTTGACTGCCTCTGAAGCTCTTTGATTTCTCCAGCTAGATATTTTTAGTATTTTGCATAGCTTTGATTTGTGTTCTTGGTGGCAAGCATATTGTTGTACTATAAGCTAACCCAACACAGCCAGGAGAAAAACGAATGACATATCATTTTAAAATGCTGTTTTATTTTTTAGTTATTATTTTTTCAGTGTATTATTCTATGTTGATGAATAAAATGGCATTATAAGCTTGTGTGTCTTGTTAGTCTTTATCTAATTTCACAGCTATGATTTACATTCTTCCGAGGTCAGAGGGGTTGTGTGTTAAATTTTCAAGGCGCACCTCCTCTGCTGCTGTCAATTCTGACTCAGGTAGCGGGGCATCACCAGTGCTGCTACTGTAACTGCACTGGCTTATGCCTGACACCACGTTCAGTAATTCAGTGGAGAGGATCCTTGAAATTCTTTATTCAACATCTATGGACTGCCCCTTTGTTGTCATGTCTAAGTTAGCTGTGACTGAGATATGAGAAAAGCTTGAGCTGCTTGGGTATTGTCAGTCACGTAAATTCATTTGTCTCCTAAGAATGAACACATATTTGTAAAGAATATACATTTTTCTTTTAAAGTTGGATGTTGTAGTTCTGGTAATACTATCAATGCAGTTTGTGGATAAGATGAGCTGCGTTGATCTTAGATTCGGCTTATATGCTATGATTTTTCAATGTCTGGGAGACCAAAAAAATAGATTTTTTCTTATTATCTGAATGTCACATGTACCTATCACTTACTGGATTGTTGAGGTAGTCATTGATTACATGAGGAACTGCCGACCCGGATACTTAATTTTGTTTACACTGTCATAGACCCGCTACAATGTCATTGGTTCTTGTATTTACTCTGTACAGTGTCACTGAAGTTGCTAGAAGAGTCTGTGCTAATGTAGTTTTCCTATGAAGTACTGTGTTGTTGGCTTCCATAGCCACTGGAAACACTCAGGTGAACCAACTGTAAAAGAAGTTTGTTAATTTTTCTCTTGTAATTCTGTTATGTATTTGTAATTATTGTTTACCATATGTGTTCTGGTAACAAAAACATTCTCCTTCAGTGGATTTGTTCAGACTTTATGAGAACCAACAGTGAACAAAATCTTATGGCTCCACGAATTTGAAAAGCTAAATCAGCTGGAATCCAATATGATGTAGTTGTACATTTGAATTCAAAATGCAGTGAATGAATGTTCAAAGAGAAGGTGGCCTGCAAACATCAAGGCTTTTTGGTATATATTGACAAAGAATTATATCCTGGATGCAAACACATTAAGAATGACATTCCAACCAGATCTTGAGGAAAGTCACCCAGCAAAGACACCATTATCTAACCTGCCTCTCTTTTAAAGAAAAACACATCTTGGAGTGTGTGTGGTGGTAAAAATTACTTTATCCACTAGTATTTGAGGAGCTTCATAGCCAGAGTGAATCTTCTTAACTATTGTGAGACAGCAAGATTCAGATTCTGTTAGGATAGAGCTGTGTATATAGAAATAATGGAGAATAATGTAGATTAAGTAATAAGTAGCCTGCACTTAACAATGGGGACTACATTTCACGATGCCTAGTTGATGCCTGAAACCGAGGACAGTACCAAACCCTGTGTACGCTATGCATTAATTTCTTTCTCTTTCTTCACAATTTCACAGATAAAGGTTGGTTCTTACAATGTAGATCTTAGCCAGCTTAGTGTGTGTATATATATATATGTGTGTGTGTATATATATATACACACACACACTTTTTTTTCTTTCCTTATTAAGTTGAAAGAACTTAAAGGAAGCATTCTATGGCTTCTCTTTGGTATATCTAATTGTTAGCATCACTACTCTTGTACTTTGGGGTCATTAAGAAATACAATAAGAGTTTCTTGAACAGAATCACTGAAATACTGGTACAGGCAATCTGATAACCCTAAGTGACTAGCAAGCAGGGAGCACCTATAGAGCAGATACTCTGGGCAGAATAGGGTGGGACTGCCCAATATTTCATCAGGTTACTCAGAACACTGAATACATTTACAACTTATGAATTATGTCTGAAATTTTCTACTTAATATTTTCTGACCACAGTTGACTGTAGGTAATTGAAACTGTAGAAAGCCAAACCACAGATAAGGTGGGACTACTGTATTATTTCTCTTCTTCTGTGTCTTTACTTCCATGGGTTATGAAAGAAAAAAAGAATTTCACCGGAGCATATGCATGCTGTGAAGATGCTTTTGTAGGTATAATTGCTCCAGAAAGAAAGCTGAAACTGGGTATTATGTGTATAGAACACTCTCATATGTTAAAGGCATGCATTTCAGCAAAGTGAGAGGACTCCAAGATATGTATGTATGTACACACACACACACACACACACACACACACACAATTCCAGGAATAACCTTCTGGACAGAAATAAAAACTTGCCACAAGGGTATCTGTTTTTGGAAGCGCATTCTGAATCAATGGTGTCTAGCAACTGAAGTTGAACATAATTGTATGTGCTTGAGGGACTCAGTTTTAACTGGGAAATCTCACTATTTGCTTGCATGCTGTCCACACAGTGAAGGACATGGTTGAAGACATAGAAAGGATATGGTTTACTATGTCTCCACTATGTCTCCATGGTGGAAAGTATGTTTTCATATCATTTACGATCCTCATACGTTCTTCAGAAAGCTTTTTTTTTTAATGTGCTTTTGCCTTCTAATATATTTTAGTTATTTCCTTCAATTTCCTATATCTCCTTATTTTAAATTGTTGAGTCTCCACTACACTTTTCCATGGGCTGTTGCCACTCTTCATGTTACTCTGCCATGTGTATTCTGGCTTCACATTTCATCAGATTATTCCTGAAGGAACTCAATACCACTGGATTGTGGTCCATTACATTAGGGTCATTTCTGCTGGAATCATTGTCACAAGATTTAGCGTTTGGTGTCTGCAGATCTTCAGAGTAGTCCGTCTTTTGCTCTCCAGCCCTTGATTCTGTTGTCTGTTTCTTTTTATTTTGAAATCATTCACTGAATTCATTTGGTTCATACTATCTGATTAGAGAAAGTTATTAGTCATCGTACACTGACAATTAATTATCTACATTCTTGTAGATGTATTTCTTCTTTTACATATTTCCAGGAAATCTCTTAGAAATTTTTACTCATGGTACATATAATCAGCTCTACTAGTAGACCATGAGATTAGCCAGTACAGCTAGCTCTGCAGGCAAAATAGAACATGCTAATAATATATGCTATCACAGTAAATATGCTATTTCAATAGTTTCTTGTGGATGATCATAGTGGTTTGGACCAGGATTATAATTAAGTTGCTATGAAAAGTGTTTGGGTTATGGATATATTTAGAAAATAAAACTGGCAGGATTGGATTTGGGGTACAAGGAAAAGTAAGGAGACAAAAAATGCCAAAAATTTTTAGCCTGAATACTATGCAGAATAAATTTACTATTTCAGAGATTTTCAGGTGGTGGGAAGAAAAGGTTTGGCAGAGATCAAGAGTTTTATTTTGGAGATTTAAGTTTCAGGTAGTTACAGGTCTTTGGATAATAAAGTATCACAGCTAATCCTCTTTTCTGAGTATTATTAAGATACAGTTTATCTATCTGTCTATGAAGAAATTTCAAAGATTTTATGGAAAATATTGACAGTCACTTGCATTAAGGGTAATTATGTGGGAAGAAAGCCTTTTAGGGTGGTCCTGGCTGTCTATTAGGCATCTATCTTTCAGTTTCTTTTTCTTCTTTGAAATTCAAATACAAATTAAACTTAATTAAATATAGCATTTAAAAATCATTTAAATAAAATAACTAGAAAATTGTGTACCTCTCTTTATTCATTTCAATATGAATATAGAAAGATTATTGAAATAATAGTCAAGAAATATCAGTAACATTTAGTAACCAAGTGCTGGAAATTGTGGTTGTACATTTATCTATTTTTATGGAACTGATTTTTAAAAAACTTTTCTATATTTTTTCCATTTTTTTTACAATGAGAACATGTTACTTTTACAACACTATACATACTAAAATGTGAAGAAAAGAGTAAAATTACTGGTATGCACTTTGAATAGAAGTTATGTCTCCAGGGAGATATGATTGATCAAAAGAAAAGGACTGGATAATCACCAAACTTCCTCCATGCCTTCCCTCTTGGACATACAACCTCTTTCCGGGAAACAAGTGAGCACTAAGAATTGTCATATCATTAAGGATGTAGAATTTTAAAAATAATTATAATAATCCTACTATTTGTCCACATTTAAAAACGTATCATATTAACAACAGATTAATCCACAACAGAGGATTAGAACAAAGGTAAAAGAGTCAACCAAATTAGAAAAATTAGTTTTCAGAATAGAGATTTAAAAGGAGCAGCCAGTGAAGTGAGGGTAACATTGAGATGTTGATGTCCATGAAGAAAATGGTAAGGAATTCAAAAAGGAAGTACTAAGTTTCTACTAGATTTGGTGGACTGACATTTTTCCTTTCCAAACAAGTCTCCTGGATAAAACATAAGAAGCAGACAAAAAGTCATAAGAAAGTGAAATACCTAAGTGCCAGAGGTAACAGAGACAGAGTGGTAAGTGGTATTTGATAATTAGTGGCTCAACAGAGTACAAAGTCTACCTACAGGCCTTAAAACTGGATGATACAGTTGAAATGTCCATGCAATATTGGCTGATCATCTGGCCTGTGAAACCCATGAACTAAAACTGAGATTTCTATGAAAAATTGGCAGTCACAAAGGGCTATCCTTGTTCAATATGCTAGGAAACACAGCATCCAGTAGCTGAGAAAAGTGATAAGTAAACTAAAAATCTACTTGGGTCATGGGTAGATGAGGAGCAGGACTGATTACAGCCCATAATAGTCCCCTGCATGAATTGTGAAAAGAAAAGTGTCTCTTTTTCCGGATGATTTCCTTTTCACACCAGAATACATGGCTTGATTAATGCACAAGACTGAATTTTTGGCATTGGTATGCCCTTAGTTGGGTCCTCTTTTTCAGTGTATGCTCTACACAACTGTATGCTGTTTATACAGAAGTCTGAGCTGGGTATTTACAATAAAATAGATATTAGATAATAGGTGAAAAATTATAAAGTCACATTTAGACAAGGCAAAATTCATCTTTAGAGAAGACTCCAAAACCGAGGTCACCTAATTTCATAGAATATGATATCCCAGAGAATAAATTCACAGTGGGAAATTGCAAAATACACAAAGAGAAAGAACCAATAGATGCAACATTTGAGAGTATTTAAGCCCCCAGTACTAGAGAATAAAATAATCTTAAGAGATTTAAAAATAAGTATATGGAACTGAAACTTTCAGAGCTAATAGATACTGAAATTATACGACAAACAAAAAGAAGTATGAGAAAAATGCAGTAATGTACCATCTATAAACAAGTAGTATAGCCATGGTGTGTGGGACAGATATGGTAAGTAGTGAGATTAATATTGTTGTAAATAAAATTCGTGAATTGAGAGATAATCTAAAGAAATAGCTCAAAAGAGAGGCATAAAATATCAAAGAGAAGGCAAGAGATAGAGAAGATTAGGAAAATTTCAAGATTTATTTAATACTATTTATAGAGAAGGAAAATGGAAAAATAAATGGGGCAACACAGTTTTCAAAAACAGAAACTGAAAAGGAGACCAAAAGAAAATGGGAGCTTTTACTTGGAAGATATTAATTAGTCTCACTGAGAAACTAGGTGGTGAAACCAAAGAACATGAAAGACAAAGGAAAATCTTAAAATATATAAATTTAACTTTGTTCCTTTGTGGTAGAGTTACTGATGGCACGACTTTTAGCAGACTTTTCATCAGTAATATTTAGAGGTCAGATGTAAAATAAATTATTACCATCCAAGTGTGAAATTTAAATATGTTCACTGTATAATTTTATACACAGTTAAGCTATCATTTAAGAATGCAGGTGAAAAGAGGATAAATTCCAAGCCGCAAAGCTTCCTCATCATTGGAAACATTAATTGTATATTTACTTGAAACTCTCAAGAATATCTATCTTTTTAGGATGTTTTCCCATTTTGCATCAGGTATGCATTTGCTTTTTGCTTCCCGTATTTTCCTCTTTCTCTAACCCTATGTATACCTTGTCACCAAACACCTTCCTTTCTAGTAATACTGTTGAGTGTGACTTAGCTGTTTATTCCAATATTGTTATAGAATTGTGTGGAGAAGCAGACATGTGTGGAAAGAGGAACGTTCTACTCTTCCATTCAACTATCAGTCTTGTATACCCCCTCAGCATGAAGTTATCATATACCTTCCGTCAACCCCTTTTAATTTCAGGATCTCCATGATGTGCTCATTTTTCTCTACCTTTTCCATTCTTCCATATCTGCAGTTTGTAAACCTTATGGTAGTAGCCAAAGAGAGCTGGTGAGCATGTTTTTGAAAACCTCAGTTGCTGCTCGGCAGGATGCAGTGGGAATCTGCTGCTCTTTTCTGGGTATAGTGGGAGGATGCAGGGGGCATTTCCCAATTAGGGAGTGTCTTGCTATAATAGGGACACTCAATGATGAAAGCTCTTTTTTTTTTCTTCTTTTTTTCTTTATTTTTGTTTTTATTTTTTTTCAATCCTTTTGAGGAGCTCCAAGCTCTGAGTTCGACTTCTTGTTTTATTCCAGTTTCCCTATTGGGTATATATTCTTCTTAATTGGTGGTTAAGATTTTGATAATTTACTTTCTTCTGCTTTGACTATGGAGTTGGATTCTTTTCATTATGCGTTTATTTTGTTGTATTCAGTGATGCTCAAGGGGTGAAATAGATTACAAATATCTATCATCTTTATTCAAAGCTACCTTACTTACATTTCGAGCCTTTTTTTCTTTTGATTAATTTTTGTACCTTAATTAATTTTTAAAGGACAATATTGTCTCAGTCATTGATTTTCAAATTATAAGTAAGAGTTGATCAACTTTAATAGTTAGGTGTTCAGTGCATACTGTGTGTCAGTCACTGTCCTAACTGCTTTATTTGATTATCTCATTTAATCCTTAGAGATTCTAATAGCATCATTATTCACACCTGGAGAAATGTAACAGTGATGTAGTAAATAGGTGGAAATCTCACAACTAACAGATAGCTGAACTGTGATTTGAATCTTTGCAATGTTAAGGCACAGATTACATTCAAATCACAATGCTGTATTCTCATTTGTACGACTTAAGGAAAAATATCTACTATAATTCTCTTAATTTAAAAAGTCATTCCCAGATCTCAAAAGAAAATTCATTTAAATGGAATTTAATGTAAAATACTTAGGAGGACTAAGGTACTGGTATAGCAAAATCAAACTAGCCATCCACACAAGAATTTTGTATCTCCTTGTGGTTGTATCTCTCATTCCTTTAAACAACTTATTGTTAATGAGAATAGCTAGTAAAGTCAGAAATTAGTAGATCATCATTTATGTTTAACCTTCTCGAGTTTAGAGAGAAAAATCTCTAGCATGAATCTGCTGTTTACAAGAGTAGAAAAACTATAACATAAAGTTGCTTCTTAAGTAAGTGGAAAATGAATACAAGATTAAGCTATGTAACTACAACAATAAAAAATAAGGACTTTAAATTCTTTCTTATTACAGTAAAATCTCATTAATTTAAAATAAGATTTCATGAAGATTTGCAAATGGGCTCTGTTAAAACTTACCTTTATACTATTTTTAAACTATAGGAATTGCTAAGAAAATTAACTTTTAAATAAGCTTGTAGGTGAAATGTCTAACTTATTTAATAGGGTATTTTCAAGTACAACAGCCTGTTTTAAAATAAAATAGTACTCAGTTAATTTTCTGGTCATGATAGTTGCTGCGTCAGGACCTCCACTTTGTATTTTTCTATCCATTTGTTTCAATTCCTCTATGTATGTTTAGTAAAATAAACAACATTTTTTCCTTAAAAATACATAATGTAAGGTTTCTATTAACTCTGAAAAAAAAAAGTTACAAATATTTTATATTCTAAATGAGATTAATATGCAATAATTCTTATCCCTACAGGAAAATAGTCCCCATATTATGAAGATTTAATGGCATGGTTTGGCTCTGTCCCTACCCAAATCTCAGTTTGAATTGTAGTTTCCACAATCCCCATGTGTCGTAGGAGGGATCTTGTGGGAGGTAATTGCATCATGGAGGTGGTCATCTCCATACTGTTCTCATGATAGTGAGTGTGTTCTCACGAGACCTGATGGTTTTCTAAGGGGCTGTTGCCCCACTTTGCTCTGCACTTCTCCTTGCTGCTGCCATCTGAAGAGGGATATGTTTGCTTCCCCTTTCTCCATGATTGTAAGTTTCCTGATGCCTCCCCAGCCATGCTGAACTGTGAGTCAAACTTCTTTTCTTTATAAATTACCCAGTGTCAGGTATGTCTTTATTAGCAGCATGAGAATGTACAATTCAAGGGTCAATTCTGTTTTAAGGAAGCATAACCTGTAATCTGGTATCTATGCCTACTTGTTTTCAATTGAGTTTAATATCCTATATACATTAGAAATGGGGGTCTGAGTACAGGTATTTCTTCAGGAAAATATAAATTAGATGAGAAGCAGGAAGACAAATTTGTAAATTTCTATGTGGAAGTGTGACACATACATTCTGGAACCAATAATCCAAACAGGGACTTCAATCTATATATAAATCACTGAGTCAGAACATTTGGATACTAGGTACACTTGTGTCACTTGTAAGGTATAAGGCATAAGACCTTGGGAAAATCACTTCATTCACTGAGTTTTACCCTTAACATCTAATAAGATAATCAACTAAAAATGCATAATTTAACTTTCTATAATTTTAATTTATTACTTCTGAACAAAAATTATTGAATTTTTATAAACTAGGGAAGGAGAATAAAAATGTCATCAGATAACTCAAGCTTTCATATTCAGAAAAGTTTGGAGCAACTACTTACTTTGATAGTCTGCAGCCTGCTTGACAGTGAAACTCATTCCCAGTCTCCACTTGATAAGCAAAATACATGTAAGCGCGTTCTGCTGTGTTAAGGTTTTTTTTTTTTTTTTTTTTTAATCTGTCAAAGGACCATTTCATTACTAATGATTTGTGTCCCCACTAAAGTTCATTCATGCTTAGAATATTGCTATAATGTATTGACAAAGGATTTTATCGCTGCCAGTGTGCTAATTGAAATTATACCACAGTTAAGTAAAACAAAATTGAATAAATCCAGCATAGTAATCTGACCAATAAAATTTCCCTTATATGGCTGGCCTTCAAATTCAGGCAATTAAAATGTAGCAGAAAGTTAGGAAATTATCTGTATAACACAGGAAATAAAGTTTTCAATGAACAATTTCATAACCGTCACTGCTATTTTGGGTGGAATGTATGGCTACTGTCTGGGACTTATATTCAAGTTAAAATATAAAAAGTAGACATTTTAAGATTGTTAAAATATTTCTAATATATTGGGTGAGAAGAAGCATACATACATTTATTCAAGAAATGTGAATTAAAAATTTATAGTCTGGAGGATGTACTGATAAGCAAAAGGTACAAATTGTTTACTTTCATGGAGGTGATGATGTAGTAAGGAGTAAATCATATAAACAAATAATTAAAATATAGCATCATAAGGGCTTGATAGGGCAGGATTTGCAGAAGCACAGCCAGCCCTGTCTGATCTGATACAAAAGTAAGAATACAGAGAAGTCAAGAGGTCAAGAAATAATTGACCTCTAAATGGAAACCTTTGATAGTTAAATTCAAGAGGAAAGAGTGAAAAGAATGTTGAAAATAAAAGAATATGTAGAGATGTCCAAGGAAGGCTTGATTCATTCAAGGACCTAACAAAGAGGAAATGAGTTCTGATTTTAACAGGTGGGGATCAACTCGGAAGAGTCGAACTTGGGGAGGTAAACCTGAGCCAGCGTTAGATAAGTAGATATTTCTATAATTGACATTTTTCAAATAAGGCAAGAGAAGATGTAAAATTATTAAAGTAAGAACGGTGAGCTCTAAATAATGTGAGAGCTAAAATAAATGACTAACATTTTTTCTCTGACTGCATCAAAAAGTAACAGAAGAAACTTATAATAAATAGCAGGAGTGCAAGTGGTCTACCAGCATTTAATACCAAAAGGGATATAAATATGTCCCTTCAAGAGAAGTTGAACAATTACATTTCAAAATATTTCCCATCTCCATTAAATGACCATTAGTACTTATCCTCATATAACTTGCAAGCTCATTTCCTCCATATTGAGCAGAATTCTAGGATTTACAAGTTCCCAGTCACCACTTATTTAGTCCCACATATCTCTGAACATCAAATCGTTATCACCCTACCACTTCTAATGTGCCCTCAACTCCACACTCACTCTGTTCTCAAATGCTTCTCTGAATTATTTTCTTTCCTTTCCTCTATTTCAGTCACTCCATCAATATTTATGGAGTCCTCAGTATGGCCCAGAGGTAAATTTCTCTCCCTAATTCACTATCCCACTCTCTGAGATCATTATCTCAGTTCTTCTCTTTCAAACTTTCATCATCCCTTTCCTTTTCTACTTTCAGATGATAATCTTGTTTCTTGTATTATTCTGCTTGGCCAAAGGTAGCTTTCATTTGGAAGCCTATTCTCTTCTGTTGGAGGCAGCTGTCGTTTTGCTGGGCGCTCACATAATTTGTGTGTGTGTGTGGGACCTGAGGGGTATGGAGCTTTCTGATGTCTCTTCTTTTAATGATAGAAATTCTATTAGATCAGGGTCTCACTCTTATAATTTCATTTAACCTTGATTACATCCTTATATACTCTGTCTCCAAATGTAGTCACATTGGAGGTTAGGGCTTCAACATATGAGTTATGGGTGGGGTACACAATTTTGTACATAACACTTCTTATTTCACCAAGAAAATAGAAGAAATCAGATGAGAACTGAATTGTCTTTCCACTTGCACATCTAACAACTGTCTGCATATGTACCAAACGGTTTTCCTTCCTTTCTGTTGCAGTGCATGGCTATGCCAAGGACAACTACTGCACTGTGCACTTGATTCACTCATGCCCCCTACAAACACATCTTTTGCTCAAGATTATGTCCCTTTCCCATTCTCCATCACCAATATATTCTTATTGGGTAATTCCCATTAGAATATACAACAACTATTACAGTCCCAAACTTAAACAGAATTCTCATCCATCTTACTTAATTCTTTAATTCAATGTACAACTCGCACTTTAAACAGTTATCTTTAGCATTTACATTGTTTGTCTGTTTATGACAGCCTTTTTAAATATTTGAATCTCACACTTTCCCAGGTGTTTTTTGTTTGTTTGTTTGTTTGTTTGTTTGTTTGTTTTTGAGAAAGAGTCTCACTGTGTTGCCCAGGCTGGAGTGCAGTAGTGCCGTCTCAACTCACTGCAACCTCGTGGGTTCAAGCCATCCTCCTGTCTCAGCCTCCTGAGTAGCTGGGACTACAGGTGTGTGTCACCAGGTCCAGCTAATTTTTGTATTTTTAGTAGAGATGGGGTTTCACCGTGTTGGCCAAGCTGTTCTGTATCTCCTGACCTCAAGTGATCTGCACACCTTGGCCTCCCAAAGTTCTGGGATTACAGGTGTGAGCCACCAAGCCCAGCCCTGAGCGTGTTTCTTGATGCAGTGGTTATTCTTTCTTACATACTTAGTTGCCCTCTAAGTATGTAAGAGGGCAACTAAGTGTGTAAGTTATTTTTAGACCTTTTTTTAGGCACTATTAGTTATGTAGGGTTCCAAGAAACAGTCTTTAACACTCCCCTCTTTTCTCCACCTTCACTCTGTCCATAAGTAATATCATTGCTTTAAGTATCTTTTTTTTTCTTTCTTTCTTGAGACGGAGTCTGGCTCTGTGGCCCAGGCTAGAGTGCAGTGTGGCAATCTCAGCTCACTGCAACCTCCGCCTCCCGGGTTCAAGCAATTCTCTGCCTCAGCCTCCTGAGTAGCAGGGATTACAGGCTCCTGTCACCACGTCCGGCTAATTTTTGTATTTTTAGTAGAGACAGGGTTTCACCATCTTGGCCAGGCTGGTCCTTAATTCTTGACCTCGTGATCCACCCGCCTTGGCCTCTCAAAGTGCTGGGATTATAGGTGTGAACCATTGCGCCTGGCCTTAAGTACCATTTTCGTGCTAATTCCCCAATTTATATTCCCGGACCTGACCTCACTCTTGACTCTAGCTTATACATTCAGTTGCCTACTTGATATATTGTTGAACACCTGATAGATGCCATAGCTTTGAATATTAAAGACATAGCTCCTTTTAAACTCCCAGTTTAATTCCTTCTCAAATTGATTTCTTGTTCAACATTACTCCATTAAATATATTGCTGAAGCCAAAGACATATGAGTTGTTTATGATTCTCAGTTCTTATCCTTGGAAAATTCTGTTAGCCGTAATTTAAAACAACTATCCTTAATCCAACCACTTGTCACTTGGTGACTACTGTCCAAGCCATATGGTTAAGTTCAAGCCATAACCATCTTGTACCTGGACCATTATCTTATCCTCTAGCTTTCTGCTTTCAGGGTCTATTCATATCATAACAGACTTTTTAAAAAAGCATTTTATTATTAAATTACTACAAAAATATAAGAAACAAGAATACAAAATAAAAGAATGCCTCCTATACTCATCAGTTGCTTTACATTTCAGGAAAATTATATTTCCTTAATATTTTTTATTTTAAGACATAGAACATTATAATTACAGTTAAGTTCCTGAAGGTATATTTTTATCTTATTGCAATTTCCTCTGTTCCCTCTAGAATTAAAACTGGTCTGACACACTCTTAAATCCTTACATATATATTTATGTATTTATAATATATGAGTATTGTGTATGTCTTCAATTTTTATGTAAATTATGTTATGCTCGAAATACCCTCTGGCAACAATTTTTGGGCTAAAAATATATTTTGAAGATGTATCCATTGTTTTATTTATAGTTCTCTCTCATTTTATCTGCTTTACAGTATTTCATTATATAAATATACCATATTTTATTTGTCCATTCTCATGCAGAGAGACATTGTTTTGTATACGTATTTTTGATATTTCAAAGTGTTGCAGCATACATTATAGTATAGGTTTTCTTTTCTCATATGTAAACATTTAAAAAACTACCAAATCGTTATTTAAAAATTGTAGTTTCCATTTCCACTCCCACCATGAGAGCATGAAACTTTGCTTTACTTCAAGTTCTTATTTATATATTTTATGACAACATGACATATGTATGACAGCATCCTATGGCTATCATATACATGTCATATTGTCAT
>NW_012104087.1:1995284-1998014 GCF_000951045.1 Mandrillus leucophaeus
TATTTTTCTCATTTCTAGAATTTGTAATTAATTATATTAATTAATTATATAATTTTATAGATTCCAAATCTATAGTAAAATATTTTATATTGATATATTCTTCCTAATATATAAATCATATTTATTTTAAAGTTGGTGAATGATAATCTTTATAGTGATCACCTGTGAGTTTGTTTCTACTGTCATTTAAACGTTTTTTTATTCCTATTTTTTTCTCTTATTCATATTCCAATTTTTTATTTAATTCCATACATTGTGTATGAAAAATTTTAGAGGTTTTAGAGTACGTTTCTTCCTTTAGAGAGTATTTTCATTTGCTTCTGACTGACAGTATTGTAATCAATCACCATGAATTAAGTTTCTTCAAGGCTAAGTGTCAGTTTTCATTAGTCCTTATGTATTTTCAGTTCATTCTTGTTCCTGGATATAGTCTTTCAGGTATCCCAACTAAAAACCTGCAATGTCTACTGGGGCAGTTCCACCTGAGTGTGCCTGCACTCCATTTGTGTGTGTGTGTGTGTGTGTGTGTTATTTTTGTGGTCCTAGAAGACTGCTTAAAGCTCTGCTCAAGTTCTCCCTGCCAACAACTTCCTACTACATATTGCTAGAAAATGCTTTTAGGAGAAAGAGGGGCAGATATAAGACTTACCTTAGTGTGTTGCTATTATCTGTGGGCTCTGACCTCCTCAAATCCCAGTTCCCTTGGTAGCTCTCCAAAGCAATGTATTTTTCTAATTTATCCAGTGTCCTTTGTTTCTCAGGAAGACTGGTAGTCTGTCACAGTCATCCTGTATTGTGTCTTTTGACTTTATTTTTATGATGTTTATTCTTTTGGCAGATTTCCTCATAAAGATATTTTGATTTATCAGCCTTCATTATTTGTTCTTCTGGTGTCCTTTGAGATACAAAACGTATTTTGTATCTCAAGATAGTCTCATTTATTTTCTTTTAAAACTTTTAAATTTTTGACTAAAATTATCTTTTTAATGGCGAGAAATATTAGCAGTGATTTTTAAAAGAAGCTCTTTACCATGAAAGGAGGGGTCTTGAACTTCATATGCATTGCATTTTTAATCATATGCATTATGCATTTATTATTGTGTATTTCATGTTTATATCTAAATATGTACATGTGTTTATTTTTCTTCATTTTGAACAACTCTTGGAGGAGGAGGGAAATGTGATTATGAATGATGCAAAGCACAAAATCGCGAGAGTTCAAAAGCTTGCCATAAAGGTCAAGGATTTTTTCGACTCTTTTTTATGTTTTTTGCTCACAGTTGAGAGACTGAGGATATTTGAGAAAGTTATAATCCCAAAGAATGATGCATATTTGCTTATATAACATACACAAAAACATTAATAAAAATAAAGAGATCAATATTTATCTCTGTAATATGAGATATGTACTTCTTTGGGGATGGATTTGGGGAGAAAATAATTAAAAAATAAAACCAAGAGGAGGCTTTAAGGATCAAAAAGTAGAAAGGATTGAACAACAGTGGAAATGAGAAACAAATCATCACTTTAATAGAGATGATATTAGTAAGAAGAATGTGCAGATTTAAAATGGAAGCAGATTTCATTATAGAAAAAAAAATTCTTAGTTCACAGAAGCTGTTGACAGCCAGGTTATTCTGTCAAAGACAAACACAATCAGAAATTGAGAAAACATAAGAAATTGGTATTTGAAAAGAGAACTATTATTTAAGCTTCAAAAGAACAAATTAAAAGATAACCTTTTGATTGTATAGTTAAAATAGAAACTATGGACAAGAAAAGAGGTACATATTGTAAGTAAATATATGAAGGCAAGTCTGTGGACCCACCGTACAATCAAAATAAAGAAGACAAAATTGAAAGTTCCCATAACCCTGCTGAAACTGTACGTGTATGGGGAGAAATTTTAATGCCAAAGCAAACAGAGAACAAGTCTTTCAGCAATGAGAAAAGTGATAGGTTGTTTTTCTGTTGTCTCTGTAGATGTTTTTTGTTTGTTTGTTTGTTTGTTTGTTTGTTTTAACGTATGGCTTGTTAATGACTAGTAAGGGTGAAACCTTATTTTGATTTTTTTCTTAACTTTTAAACTGACTTTTTATTCCTTTTTCCCGTTTTTAAATTGTGATGTTTAATTATTTCTTATTAATTGAAAAAGCTCTTAATAAAGGTAACAAAAGTAATGGCAAAAGCCACAATTCCTTTTGCACCAACCTATTAAGAATATTAAACATCTTCCTTTTGTATTTACCATAAGCCATTTCCCAAATGGTTGTCATATACTTGTATGTTTTTACAACCTGTATATTGGATATGTTTATGCTGTAGAATCTTCAGTCTTTGTATTGTCTTTAGTTATCATTATGTGTGGAAGTCCTTCCATTGGGAAAGGTAAGACAAATGTTCTCATATATTTTCTTCAACTTGTTTTAATTCTTGCATCTTTCCATGAGTATTATTTATCTATTTATGTATAAAAAACACAGCAAAACATAGCAGCAGAAAGCCACCAACATTGTCTCACAGTTTCTGTGGGCAAGGAATTCAGGCATAGGTTAGGTATGTCCTCAAGCTGTGAGCGTCTCCCAGGCTGCAGTCAAGTAGCCAGGGCTACTGTTATCTCAAAACCTGACTTCGTTCATTCATTCATTCAGCAAATTTTTATTTAGTACCTACACTCTTAAATAAATAAGAAGAATGAATGAAAAAGATGGATGTAGGCTTTCCCCCACA
>NW_012104087.1:2006744-2007278 GCF_000951045.1 Mandrillus leucophaeus
TTGTGATGTTTAATTATTTCTTATTAATTGAAAAAGCTCTTAATAAAGGTAACAAAAGTAATGGCAAAAGCCACAATTCCTTTTGCACCAACCTAATAAGAATATTAAACATCTTCCTTTTGTATTTACCATAAGGCATTTCCCAAATGGTTGTCATATATTTGTATGTTTTTACAACCTGTATATTGGATATGTTTATGCTGTAAAATCTTCAGTCTTTGTATTGTCTTTAGTTATCATTATGTGTGGAAGTCCTTCCATTGGGAAAGGTAAGACAAATGTTCTTATATTTTCTTCAACTTGTTTTAATTCTTGCATCTTTCCATGAGTATTATTTATCTATTTATGTATAAAAGACACAGCAAAACATAGCAACAGAAAGCCACCAACATTGTCTCACAGTTTCTGTGGGCAAGGAATTCAGGCACAGGTTAGGTAGGTCCTCAAGCTGTGAGCGTCTCCCAGGCTGCAGTCAAGTAGCCAGGGCTACTGTTATCTCAAAACCTGACTTCGTTCATTCATTCATTCAGCAAA
>NW_012104087.1:2010668-2015379 GCF_000951045.1 Mandrillus leucophaeus
GCTTGTTAATGACTAGTAAGGGTGAAACCTTATTTTGATTTTTTTCTTAACTTTTAAACTGACTTTTTATTCCTTTTTCCCGTTTTTAAATTGTGATGTTTAATTATTTCTTATTAATTGAAAAAGCTCTTAATAAAGGTAACAAAAGTAATGGCAAAAGCCACAATTCCTTTTGCACCAACCTATTAAGAATATTAAACATCTTCCTTTTGTATTTACCATAAGCCATTTCCCAAATGGTTGTCATATACTTGTATGTTTTTACAACCTGTATATTGGATATGTTTATGCTGTAGAATCTTCAGTCTTTGTATTGTCTTTAGTTATCATTATGTGTGGAAGTCCTTCCATTGGGAAAGGTAAGACAAATGTTCTCATATATTTTCTTCAACTTGTTTTAATTCTTGCATCTTTCCATGAGTATTATTTATCTATTTATGTATAAAAAACACAGCAAAACATAGCAGCAGAAAGCCACCAACATTGTCTCACAGTTTCTGTGGGCAAGGAATTCAGGCATAGGTTAGGTATGTCCTCAAGCTGTGAGCGTCTCCCAGGCTGCAGTCAAGTAGCCAGGGCTACTGTTATCTCAAAACCTGACTTCGTTCATTCATTCATTCAGCAAATTTTTATTTAGTACCTACACTCTTAAATAAATAAGAAAAATGAATGAAAAAGATGGATGTAGGCTTTCCCCCATAAAATTCACCAAATTTTTCTGATTATAGATCTACTAATCTGACAGTTCTTTCGATTTTACTTATTAAGTATTTATAGCCAGTGCCACCCTTTTTTTCTTTTTAAAATATTGATGGTTATTTTAGAACATTTACTTTCCCATGGGAAATTTAAATATTAATGCATGGGTCTTAAAGTCACCAAAATTGAATTTTAATTAACATTGATATCCATTTATAGCTTAATAGAGGGACAATATACATAGTTCACACTATCAAGTAACAGAGTAGATCTTTTCAATGAGCCTAGTGTCCTTTATGTGTTTCAGTCAGATTTTTAGAGATCTCTAAAAATTATCTGGCAAATTTTATTTCTAATTATTTTAATGTCTTTTAATAAAGGGTTGAGGATGTACATGGCAGTTTATATTACAAACTAAAGTATTCTAAGTATTCCAATAAGGATTATTATATTCTTATGTTATTTTAATCAGCCTTCTTAGTAAATGTTAATATTTATACATTCTAAGAGTTATTACAATGTTTATGTAGTCTTCAATCGTATCAAATGCAAGAAACAATGATCTTGACACTAGTTTTTCAATTATTACACATTGCAATTTGTATTATCTTCTGAATTATTGTCCTTTCCAGAACACACAGTATATTAAATGACACCACATTTAGTATGCAGTCACAGGCTGTATAACAACATTTTGGTAAGTTTATAACAGAGCTGAGAAATTTCTATGACTTAGTGACATCGTGGCATTATAGCCATCGTAACATCGTAGTGCAGCATGTTACTCACATATTTGTGGTGATGCTGGTGTAAACAAACCCACTGCATTGCCAGTGGTATAACAGTACAACACATACAATTTATGTGCAGGACATAGTACTTGATAATGATAATAAAAGACTGTAAATGGCTTATGTATTTAGTACACTATACTTTTAATCACGATTTTAGAGCATACTTTTAAAACTTATCTTAAAAGAAAATTAATGGTAGGATAAGCTCAGGCGGATTCTTCAGGAGGTGTTCCAGAAGGAACTGTTATCATAGATGACAGCTCCATGTGTGTTATTGTCTGTGATGACCTTGTAGTGGGACAAGATGCGGAGGTGGATAACAGTGATATTGATGATCCTGACCCTGTGCAGACCTAGGCTAATATGTGTATTTGTGTCCTAGTTTTTAATTAAAAAGTTTAGAGTAAAAAAAGAAGAAGAAAGCTTATAGAATAAGCATATTAAGACGGAAAATATTTTTGTACATCTGTGTAATGAGTTTGTGTTTTAAACTAAGTGTTGTTACAGTAGAATCAAAAAGTTAAAAAAAAGCTTATAAAGTAAAGAAGTTATAGTAAACTAAGATTAATTTATTATTGAAAAAAAGAAAAATATTTTTATATATTTGGTGTATCCTAATTGTACAGTGATAAATTCTATAGTATTGTACAGGCCTTCATGTTCACTTACCATTCACTGACTCACCCTGAGCAACTCCAATCCTTCTAACTCTATTCATGGCAAATGCCCTGTACAGGTGTACCATTTTTATCTTTTATACTATATTTTCAGTGTGTCTTTTCCATGTTTAGACACACAAATACTGACCATTGTGTTATAATTGCCTGCATAATTGAGCACAGTGACATGCTGTACAGGTTTTTACCCTAGAAGCTATGGGCTGTACCATCTAGCCTAGGCTATATCATCTAGGTTTGTGTAAGTACACTCTGTGACTTTCTCAGAATGACAAAATTGCCCAATGATGCATTTCTCAGAATGTATTCTCATTGTTAGCAATTTGTGTTTCTAAAATTAACGTGAGTCCTTCTAGGTTATTATTATGACAAATGTTGTCCATTGAATTCTAACAGATAATTTAAAACAGCATTTTAAGAAACTATCCATTATTTCTAGTCTTCTAAAAAATTATTCTTAGAAATTGATGAAAATTTTAGAAGTATCTTTTATATTTTTAGGTAACATCCTTATTGTTATCAATAAAAATATTTTCACATAATAAACTAATTTAAGATATTTAATCATTAAATAAGCTTCACACTTTAAAAATAACCCCAATGTATAATGAAATGTGATTTTAGTATAGTCTTACATTAATTTTTGGCAGTGTGTTATTTTTAATTTTTGTTTCTTTATTTTAAGTGAAATTGGCTATACTTTTTTTTTTTTTTTTTTTTTTTTTTTCTTTTTTTTTTACGTCAGCACAGGGGACTTTATTGATGGTAACCGACAAGGTGGGGCTCCCTAGACCCCTCCCTCTTCAGGGGGTCTGCATGGAAATTGTGAGGAAGGGAGATTCTCAGTGTGGTGGGGGCTGAGAACAGCAGGGAACTCCCCAGCAGCTGAAGGCCTCTCTCTTCTTCTTGCACTCTCATTGGGGCTGGTGGTCTGGGGGTCTTACTTCTTGGAGGCCATGTGGGTTATGAGGTTCACCACCCTGTTGCTGTAGCCAAATTTATTGTCACATCAGGAAATGAGCTTGACAAAGTGGTCGTTGAGGGCAATGCCAGCCCCAGAATCAAAGGTGGAAGAGTGATTGTCGCTGTTAAAATCAGGGGAGATGACTGGGTACTCAGTGTAGCCCAGGATGCCCTTGAGGGAGCCTTCTGATGCCTGCTTCATCACCTACTTGGTGTCACCATATTTGGCAGGTTTTTCCAGATGGCAGGTCAGGTCCATGACTGACACATTGGCAGTGGGGACGTGGAAGACCATGCCACGAAGCTTCCCATTCAGGTCAGGGATGACCTTGCCTACACCTTTGGTAGAGCCAGTAGATGCAGGGATGATGTTCTGGAGAGTCCACAACCGTCATGCCACAGTTTCCCAGAGGGGCCACCTACAGTCTTCTGGATGGCAGTGATGGCAAGGACTGCAGACATGAGTCCTTCCATGATACCAAAGTTATTATGGATGACCTTGGCCAGAGGCGCTAAGCAGTTGGTGGTACAGGATGCATTGCTGACAACCTTGAGGCTGTTATCCTACTTCTCATGGTTCATGACCACAACGAACATGGGGGCATCAGCAGAGGGGGCAGAGATGATGACCCTTTTGGCTCTCCCCTTCAAGTAAGCCCCAGCCTTCTCCATGGTGGTGAAGAAACTAGTGGACTCCACTATGTACTCAGTACAGCATCACCCCGTTTGATTTTGGTGGAATCTTGATCCTGGAAGATGATGATGGCATTTCCATTGATGACAAGCTTCCCATTCTTGATGCCGCCATGGAATTTGCCATGGGGAGAATCATACTGGAACATGTAGACCATGTGGTAGAAGTCAATGAGGGAGTCATTGATGGCGACAATATTCACTTTCCCAGAGTTAAAAGCAGTTCTGGTGACCAGGTGCCCCATACGGCCAAATCCATTGACTCAGGCCTTTACTTCCACCATGGTGTCTCAAGGATGCCGATGGCACTGCACAAGCAGATGCAGCTGTCTGTCAAACTGGAGGAGCAGAGAGCCTGTTATTTTCATGTTGAACTATTTTATGTTAATTTTATTAAGTTATGTTAGTATAAAATGTTAATTTTTTAAAATACATATTTTTCTAGGCTTTGGAATGCTTAAGTATAATAAAAGTTATTTGGTTCTTTGACTTTTGAAAGAAAACACACTGTTTTTGGAGGCAGTACTCTGATGCAATTTTCAAGGTCCTCTGCATTTATGAGGGTGTTCAGGTATTTTAATTTATAGGCCAGTTTTGTTCCTTTATATTTAACATAAAATCATCTATTTTTTCTAGGTTTTTAAATATTTTTCTAGGCTTGAAGTTGATTACCTCGTATTTTAAATATCTTGTAAAAATTATTGTTTATCTCTTTTTCAATAGTTTTTCATTTAAAAACACTTTTCTTATTTCCAATATTATCTCTTTGCAGTTTTCTTTTTGACTTGACTACACTTACTAGGTATATGTGGATAATATTAGTATCTTCTAAGTAAATCTTAAATTTCTTTATAAAAAATAGTGAAGCTTCCATTTTTCTTATTT
>NW_012104087.1:2015874-2021352 GCF_000951045.1 Mandrillus leucophaeus
CTATAAAATCAAGAATATAAATTATGTTATTCTGATTGTATAAGTTAGTAGGCTTAAATATGTTTGCATTCATGGCATAGCTTTACATGACAGAAAATTTGGCAGTACACTTAAATAAATAAGAGATGAGAATCACTATGTAAAAAATCAGCCTTAATAACTACAACTTCACCATTATATTTGAGCATATATCCCATATTTATACAAAAATTGATTTTAATTGATAAGATTTATTGAATGCATATTGTATGTTGGCACAAACTGATGCTCTTTACCTGCATATAATCCATGTATAACACGCTTATTAGCTCTGTCTTAAATATGAAAAAATGAGGCATAAAGCTTAAACATGGTGTTCTGTTAGTCTTAAAATAGTATAATGGTAATATTATTTGTAGTTTTCTGCTAAAATGGAGAGTTACTTATATAAGAGATAACTGGGGAAAAATGAGTGATGTTATAAATTTTGCAGAGCTAAAAAGTGTGATTTCATTCATTTACTTTTGATACAACATTTATTGAGTGTTTATTATGAACCAGGCGTTGTATTAGGTCTTATAGAAATAAAATTAATTTAAAAGCATTCCCACTATCACTGACAATACAGAACATATAATAAAAGAGAAATTGTTGCTCTTATTTACTAAGTTTGTTGAAAAAGAAAATTGCAATTGAGAAGGTAGAAGTACAACAACATAATCAATTCCCTCCCTCTGCTCCACTCCTTTGTAAAAAGTTAAACAAACTAAGTTCAGCTCTCTATCTTTCTGTCTTTCTCTCTCTCATACATACACATTCACCTTCTTGACTGCTTTTCAAGTAACTGTGTAATGGGTTATGTGAAAATTGAAACACATTTAATAAAAAATAGCAAATGTCAGTAGCTTCACACAGCTAAAGGTCAATTAATGATATGCATCTCCTGGCTTGCCCTCTCATAACACTTTGCTATCAGGTGGTACAAAGTAACAGTTTTCTATAAAATGTTTATTAGTGGTTCGCACTCATTCATAAACCACTTTTTGTAACTTTGGTGAATTATCCGATCTCTATTCAGAGACCTCAGAGAGCTGTACCCCAATGTTGATGCTATGATTTTCTGAGGGCAGAATCAGCCAAAATGGACCAGGTAAGTCTTTCACAAAATGAGATGCATTGGACCAGGTAGCAATGTAGAGGACAAGATAATTTTATTAGATAATGTAAGTACTTCTCTGATGCTCCTGGCCGTGTCGAAATTTTATACCTCAAGGTAAAGGTGGTGGTACCTGTACAGTCTCTATGGGTAATCAAAGCTTTTGAACACCTCTCACTTTGCTAAAGAAATTATTTTTATCATTTGTGTAAGGATAACAAAACAAAGAACAGGCAAATGTTGTCCTCTGGTATAGACGACAACAATGTTTGAAATGTTCAGGATAACAATGCTTGGGCTGTGGATTTCAAAGGGTCTTCAAATAATGAGTACCCCTAGGGTATGGATTAAAGTTGCCTTCTATACAAAATACCATGCATGTGTTAAAGAAAATTATTGTATAAATGGGCTAACTGGAAGGAAAAAATTTCAAGACACTCTCTGCTTTTAGTTGGCTTCAATAGTTGTCCAAACAGTGTGATAGAAAAATGGGAAAAAATTTTCATTGGTTCAAGTGATTACATCATCTATTTTAGTAAGAGAAACAGATGAAATAACAAGCTTCTCTTCCTTCTTGATTAACAACGATTTGTCAGATAGACTGATATTTTTAGTAAGCCAATTAGAAAAAAATGTTGAAACTCTAAGCTGTTCATGTTGAAATTTATACAATAGAAATACAAAATTAGAGATGAAAGTGAATGGCAGAAAAACAGCAACAACTCGTCTGTACGGTCAAGTAAATCCAACAGAAACATGTATCAACTCAACCTTCCTTTGGCTTTCGTCTTCCAAAATGTCCATGAACACTCCACAGCCATTCTTCAAGCAGGGAAAGATGGTAGCAAGACATTCAAAGTGCAAAGGGAGAATGGTTTTATATTATCATGGCTAAATATTTTGTTATTGTTGTTCATTTTTTAGTTTTGAAATCTTATAAATGCATGTAATCATGTAATCACATTGACATGGGCCTTCCCGGGGCCTTGGGAGGGGATGATGTAACTGACGGGTCCAAAAACTAAGGTTTATACTTTCATGGTAAATCTTTCTGGGTCTGAATTTGAAAAGTGTTCATAATGGTCTCTAGCTATTAGTTTTACTGTTTGTAGTCTGTGATAAAAAACTTTACTGCTGGTTGTTTAAATATTTTTATTGTACATAGAAAAATATCTTTACAATAAAGAATTATTGCTTATAGGTATCCTTTTTACACACACACACATACACACACGCATATATTCAAGAGTGAAATTTCTTAAATGCATAGAGTATAGAGTATGAAGGAAGCATGTTTTTCTTCCTAGTATCCACATTAGGCATTATGCAGTTTATATCCAAAGAGGATGAAATAGATATTGATGGAATAGCTTAATAGACAAAGTAGCTAGAAAGAAATTTTCTAAAGAAATTTCTGTAACATCCATAACAAGTTGCAATTTGTAGCTGGTTTTTAATAGATATTCTACTTTTATTGAAGTCGTTGGTTAATTTTGCCCAATGTACATACTGTTCACTCAGAGAAGTATTTTCAGAATTGTTTTTGTAATTTTCTGAATAATGCTAGCTCCCTTTTTAAAATGACTTGAAAATGCTCTTATTTGAGTTATTCCTCTTTTCCCCCTGGTATATGCTAAGTATAGTTAAAAGCAATGGTTTCTATACTTTAAATAAATGTTTTACAATATTTTAAATATTTTCACTTATGAAGTTGAATTAAACATATAAGAAAATTTCTTACAGCTTAGGTTGGGATGCTGATGCTTCTCAAGAGTGAAGAATTTTAGTTTGGGTTTCTCATTCCCTATTTTGTTTGGACTCAGCAGTGTAGTGGGTGAGATCTATTTAAAACAATTTTGGGAGTGTAATAGATCCGATTATTGATGCCAATACCTTACCCTTTCATGCTTCCATACTTTTCCCTACAGTTCATCATAGCTTGCCTCTTGACTTTTTGTCTGAGCATGTGTATTAGTTTTCTGGGGCTGCAGTAACAAAATGCCGTAAGCTGGGTGACTTAAATGATAGATATTTATGTTCTTACAATTCTGGTGTCTGGAATTCTGAAATTAAAGTGATGGCAAGATTGGTTCCTTCTGAGGGCTGTGAAGGAGAAACAGTTCCATCCTTCTCTCCTACCTTAACCAATTGAACCACAGCTATCTTGGAGATATGTGAGCAGAAACAAATGTTGCTTTCAGGTACTTAGTTTGAACATGGTTTGTGATTTGGCAATTTTTAGCAATACTTAACTGATACAGTTAGTATCTAAATTGTTTTCCTACTAAGTTTATTAGCTGTTGTGATATCAAAAAAATTATGTATTTTATTCTAGTATGATGAATGCTACTTTTTTATTGCACTATATATTTAAACACATTTTATCTCTCTCTTCTTTTTTTTTAATTAATTTATTTTATTATTATTATTATTATACTTTAAATTCTAGGGTACATGTGCCTAACGTGCAGGTTTGTTACATATGTATACTTGTGCCATGTTGCTGTGCTGCACCCATCAACTCGTCAGCACCCATCAACTCGTCATTTACATCAGGTATAACTCCCAATGCCATCCCTCCCCCCTCCCCCCTCCCCATGATAGGCCCCGGTGTGTGATGTTCGCCTTCCAGAGTCCAAGTGATCTCATTGTTCAGTTCCCACCTATGAGTGAGAACATGCGGTGTTTGGTTTTCTGTTCTTGTGACAGTTTGCTAAGAATGATGGTTTCCAGCTGCATCCATGTCCCTACAAAGGACACAAACTCATCCTTTTTTATGGCTGCATAGTATTCCATGGTGTATATGTGCCACATTTTCTTAATCCAGTCTGTCACTGATGACATTTGGGTTGATTCCAAGTCTTTGCTATTGTGAATAGTGCTGCAATAAACATACATGTGCATGTGTAAAGACATTTTAATAAGTAAAATTTGTAAAAATTAAAAGCAATAACAAAAAATATGGAGGACTACCTTTTTCAGTTTTACTTATCTAAAACCTTTTTAAAGAGAAAGGAGATATGGTTATGATTTACAGAGTTCACAAATATTTTTATTTTGTTATAATCCTCTCACTTGTACTATAAATCTGTTCATCCTAAACAAAAGAGTAAATACCTAGATAGTAGATATTTTGTTAGCTAATCTACCCAACTCATTTCTACTTGGCAGAATCTAGAATTCTGAAAAGTAGAGGAATGTAGAATATTTAAGAAGTTAAAACAGGCTGTGGTAGGCTAGCTTGTCTTTCGGGGATACAGATCTTTGAAGAGATATGTGTAAAGCTAGCATTCAGATGGAATGGTTTTTCATCCGTAGACCAACCTTGTCCTCTTGAGTCATCCTAGCTAGAATATTTGTGGATGTTTTTTACATGAATCTGTGGAAGAGAAAACATGAGTATTAACTATAAGTTAGGATAAGGTATTAAACACAACTGCAGTGGGTACTCACTCTGCTGAAAGGAAACAACCATAAAGTGATACATTTTTATCCAAGGATTTGCTCCTCTCCATAGAGATGGCTAGAGATATCAGTTCCAAATTCATGAAATCACAGATTAATTTAAGTTCAACATGCAAATGAGTATAAATGCAAATTATATTTATATTATTACCTATGAAAATTTTTATCTATTTATTATTATCAGTTTCTGGTTTGAATACTAGAAACATAGATAAACCAAAACCCATATTGTTTTTCGTGTGTGTGTTTCAGTAGGGCTTCACATGAGCAAGTTCAACTAGCCCTTATAAATCTTCTTTATGAATCTTGCTTTATGAATCTGGCTGCTCAAATTTGGATGCATATGTATTTAGCATCCTAAGATGTTAAGTCTTCTTGTTGAATTGAACCCTTTACCATTATGTTATACCCATCTTTGTTCTTTTTCATTGTTGTTGGTTTAATGTCTGTTTTATCTGAAATAAGATTAGAACCCCCTGCTCGTTTTTCTTTTCTGTTTGCTTGACAGATATTTCTTCCTCCCTTTACTTTGAGCCTAAGGATGTCATTGTATGTGAGATAGGTCTCTTGAAGATAGCGTACTATTGAGTGTTGCTTCTTCATCAAACTTGGTACTCTGTGTCTTTTAAGTAGAGCCTTCAGCCCATTTACATTCAAGGTAAGTATTGATAAGTGAGAATTTCTTTCTATCATCATGTTGTTAGCTGATTGTATTGTAGACTTGATTGTATATAGTGGCTTTATAGTGTCAGTGTGCTATGTATTTAGGTGTGTTTTTGTGTTGACAGGTAATGGGCTTTTGTTTCCATGTTTACTACTCCCTTAAGGACTTCTTTTAAGGTAAGTCTGGTGTTAATGAATTCCCTTAGCCTTTGCTT
>NW_012104087.1:2023173-2026595 GCF_000951045.1 Mandrillus leucophaeus
GTTTACAAAACATTAAGAGAACATTTTTCTTTTTCCTTGGGCCCTCAATGGCTTATAGAAATATCCAGCTGTTAGAAGCGATCATTCTCAGTAAACTAACACAAGAACAGAAAACCAAACCCCGCATGTTTTCACTTATAAGCAGGAGTTGAAGAATGAGAACACATGGACACAGGAAGGGGAACGTCACACACTGGAACCTGTCAGGGGGTCGGGACCAAGGGAGGGAGGGTATTAGGACAAATATCTAATGCATACAGGGATTAAAACCTAGATAATGGGTGGATACGTGCAGCAAACGACCATGGCACATGAATACGTATGCAACAAACCTGCACGTTCTGCACATATATCCCAGAACTTAATAAAATAAAATAAAAATGGAAAAGGAAAAAAAATTCAGCTGTTAATGACCAATGGAGTCATGCTTTCTTTCAAATGCATCATACACTGTTTTCTTTCATTGAATAAAAAGTTATATACACAAACACAAAAAAGGAGTAAAAACAACCACCTCATAATGGTTATATCAATTTACATTCCTGCCATCAGTGCATGTGGGTTTATTGTGAATATAGTTAATAATATTGTGTTGTTTACTTGAAATTTGTTAAGGAAGTAGATGTTTAGTGTTCCCCCCCACACACACACACACCCCCCACAGTTGTAACTATGTGTACTTAGAGATTTGCTCATTAATTTGTTTTTGGTAATTATTCACGATATGTATGTATACTAAAACATTACATAGTACATCTTGAATATATACAATTCTTATGTATCAGTTATACCTCAATGAAGCTAGAAAAAATTAAATAAAATGAAATACAAGTCAAAATAAATAAATAACTAAAAACGTGTCCCATTTTCAAAGTTAAAAATGAATTCTAAATGAAAAAACAAACCAAAGTAACACAGAAAACAGCCACCTACCTTGCAGTGGGTGTCCTGATGGAGTGCCTTTTTTTTCCTTTAATAAATCCCTACTTCAGTTAGGTTCATCTCAAACATTAGAGATGTTTCAGTAACACAGACCTTCACAAGAGAATAGTAAGAGGTTTCTTACTTTTCTGAAAATGTGGTTACTCTTTCTTTTTAAAATTTAATGTATGATAAACCACCATCAACTACTGGTCATTATCTGTTTATCTGAGTCAGCTTCTTTTGTCAATGTGTTTGCTTTTCATTTTCTGGAGTTATTCTCACGATTTTCTCCTATTTTAACCTTGGAGGTGAAGAGACAACCTCCAAGGAACAACAACAGGAACTGTTCTTTTTATAACTATTTTTATTTCTTTGTTTCCATTTACTTCTCATTAGTGTGAGGAGCTTTGAAAGGCATAGGAAATCTCTATGTATATCCTAAATGTCAGTAGAGAGATCTTACATCTTGTCTTAATGAGTCAGGGGACATTTAAACACTTCACTCTTATCCAACTTAGCCCCAGACTACATGGGAAAAGGGCAGTCACAAAATCATCAAAACCTAAGGCTGTGAAACCTATATTTTCATGAATATATTTAAGAAATAAGTAGAATTAAGGAAAAAAGATGGTGGATAACAGCCATGACACAGACAATTTATTTTATGAGAAATGCCCATACTGAATATGCTTTATTTAAAAGATTAATCATATGTATAAATATACTAGAACAGAAAAGAAATGCTTACTTTTCTCCATTTGTCAGATACACTGATTTTTTTGTACATTAGAGCAATTAAAAGTATAAGTGCTTAATGAAGGCATTTTACAAAACAAAGTTAGATGCACATGGCAGTAAGTTAAGTTTCAATCTCACAGAAACTGATTTTTTAAAACAAATCCTTTGGGCTACATTTTAATATATAGGCTCTCAGCCTGGCAAGATCACTTCAAAATTTGATACAAATCAGCACATTCAGAAAATTAGGAAGTAAATAACTTGGTTTTAAATAGTTCAAGACATTATTTCATATCTTAAGCAAAAAGTAAAAATAAAACAGCTGAGCTTAAAATTTGGCAGGCACTCAGTCCTTAATCTAGAATATTTACCATATTTAAAACATAAATTAAATTTCTTGCATCTGGATACATTATAAGGAACTGGATGGAATCCTAATGTAACTTCTCTGAGAACAAATGAATTCCCCAACCAACTAAATCAGCCAAATGATTTTTTTATAGATTTATCTTTGTTAATAAGGCAAAACAAGCACTTTCTAAGTGTAGTGTATGATTTGTTGCTACACAATTTTTTCCTACAACTTCTTACTCTTGCCCACACAGCAATGTGTAAGCATTGAAGGTCCTACAGGAAAAGCTTTCTCTTTATCTTATAAATGACCGACTGGTATATGCACAGAGATAAATCTCAGCATCTGCCCTAGAACTTAGGACACCAACATATCTCTCTGACAGAAACTTTTAACTTATTTACAAAGATAGATGAGAAAGTGAAGTAGGTATAGCAGAATAGAAAGTTCAAGGCCCGTGTTATACTAACTCATTGAAACAAAGCAATATATTCTCTATATCTCTTCACTTTTGGAAGGGAATTTGCTGTTTTTTAAATTGACGGTTTTTTGTGCATGTAATTATCCAATCAACACCCTTAGAGAGCCAAGAAATATAAAAATGTCAATAATACCATTTTCATGCTGTGTTAGTCAATTTTTATGCTGTTGATAAAGACATACCCAAGTCTGGATAATCTGTTAGGAAAAGAGGTTTAATGGACTCACAGTTCCACGTGGCTCGGGGGGCCTTACAATCATGGCAGAAGGTGAAAGGGATGTCTTCAACAGTGGCAGAGAAGAAAGAATGAGAGTCAAGGGAAAGAGGAAACCCCTTATTAAATCATCAGATCTCATGAGACTTATTCACTACAATGAGAACAGTATGGGAAATACCTCTGCTATGATTCAATTATTTCCCACTGGGTCCCTCCCACAACACGTAGGAATTATGGGAGCTACAATTCAAGATAACATTTGGGTGGGAACACAGCCAAATCATATCATATCCATTAGATGCATAAATAAAAATAAAATATTGTAAAAATAAAGATTCCGATAAATGGCTACCTTTAAGCAGAGATTGTGGAAATGTACACAGTAGTCTTACTGTATGGTAATTTAATAAATAAAACATGCTAGAATTTTATGTAGTATTTGCATATATAATTCCATATATACTGTATCTTAGTAAAATAATTGTGAACATGTGCAACCATAGAACTGCTGTGATATCCATTGAGGGGAGATGTGTGGTGTGTGTGTGTGCATGTGTGTATAATGTGTGGAAAATTATATATATGTATATATAGTATGTATTTGCATATAATGGGTAATTATATTTATCTATATATAAAATGGGGAAATTATAAACAACCTAAAAGCACAAACACATGGAATTGATTCAAAAAATCACAAAACATAAATA
>NW_012104087.1:2028825-2031286 GCF_000951045.1 Mandrillus leucophaeus
CCATGACTTAATGGATAACATCTAAACATCATTGCAGCATCACAGAATTGCTGCAGAGTTATTTATTTAGTTTATATAAAATAAATATACAACTTAAAACACTTTAACTATAATTTGGTTTTAGGATGAAAATCATTATGAATCTTTTCCTAATCATTTAGGAATAATGTAATAGAATAGTGTAACTGTATGAGGAATAAAATGCTAGGCCATTGATCTCAAGACCGTTATTAGGTAATAAAAAGAATTCTTCAGTGATGATGAGAAAGAATACATGTTAAAAGTTAGCCATAGAGAAAATTATTATTTTTCATAGAGTGTCCATATGCTAAATTCTCACATTACAGTCCTAAAGACATTAATTTGTTAGACTAGCATTTGCATTTATTCTAAGTTAATCATTATTTTAAGTAGACTGTGTGTAGAAAACTAACCATTTCAAATTGAGACAAAGGACAAGAGACTGTCACATCTACCTAAACAATAAGGAAATATTCAATAAGCATTTTTAAACTCATCAGAGCTGTAGATAAAAATAAAGTCAAAAATGAACAAAATTCCAAAGTAGTACAATCCTTATTAGGTGAGAAAAATGAATGGCCTTATATTTCCCTAGGGAGATATGGTGGAAAGAGAAATAAATCTGGCAGAGATATTGTAGGAGTAAGGGGGGAAATGCAAAAACTTTTATTTTGTTAAATTTTTAGTATGATACATTTTCAAACTTAAAGAAAACCTGCGATAATAGTACAAAGAACTTCTGTCTCTCCTTAGATTGATCTTTTGTTTATATTTTACTTCATTTGCTTTATCATCTGCTCTCTCCCCTCCTGATCCATCAATCTATTTACATATGTATTTTTTCCTGAAATATTTTAGAGTAAATTAGAGGCATTTACCTGAAATAATCCAGTGTGAATTTCTTAAGAATATGAACATTTCATTAAATAACCACAGTCTAGTCAACAAAATTAGTATAATTATCAAAATCAAAATAGCCATTCTATAGTTAACCTTGATAAAATTATACTACCTAACCCACAGTACATATTCAGATTTTTGTCAGTTTTTCTAATAATGTTCTTTGCAGTATTTTTCTTCCCTATTCCGTGCTATGCATTGCCTTTAATTTTCATGTCCCTTTATTTTTCTTTATCCCAGAATAGTTTCTCTGTCTTTGTGTGTGTGTGTTCCTTAATGTTGACATTTTTTAAGAGTAAGGCCAGGTGTTTATTTGTTTTGCATAATATTTCTTTATTTACCTTCGCTGATATTTCCTCATGATTAGACCCAAGTTAAGCAATTTGTTAGAATACATCACATCAGAAGGCACATGATATCACCTTGATTTAATAGTGGTTATGTCAGTATTGACCAATTAGTTACGAGCCATGTTTCTGAGAACCTGTAGACAAGAATGACAGATTTTATTCTGATGAAATCCAGAAGCAGAGACCAGAGTCCTTCTTTTCCACATTTGTTCTCCCTGGCTTTTCATCAAGAACACAACAGTACACAGGAAGTCAAGGCAGGGCTGGAAGGCAGATGAAGCTCTCCAGAATCTAGTGATGCTTCTATTGTAGCCCTTTGGAAGGCAGGGGGACCTAAAATTGGCTTTAAATAATTTGAAATAAGTAGTGAATTAGCATTAGCGAAAGGTACAGCATAGCACACAACAAGTTCTACTCTGGATGAATTTGTAGAAGTAAGGCCTTCACATTTAATAACTTATAAAAAGGGGTTATTATTTACTAAAAATAAATATTATCTACCAGCATCTGTTCAGTTCTTTCCAGCATAGTATACCAAAAAACTGAGACATGCAAAGAAACAAAAAGTGGAACTCCCAGTAAAGTAAAACATTGAACACCAAGATTTAAAATAATTGTTGGGATTAGTTAATGTATACATGAGGAAAAGATGACCTTAATGTGGAAAAGATAGAGAATTTCATCAGAGAAACTAAAATCCTAAAAAAGAACCAAATGAAAACTTTAGTACTGAATCACATAATATCTAAAGTAATAAATAGATTAGATGGATATATCAACAGACTAGATAAAGAAGAAAAACAATGAAAGATTAATAAAATTTATCTAATCTAAACACGGAGAAAAAAATATTAAACTCAGCAGAACTTCAGAGACCTATGGTAAAATATTAAATATTCTAATGTACATGTGTTTAGAAATCTTGAAGGAGATTTTTTGATGTGTATTTTACCAACTTTATCAATTTTGTAAAATTATACAAAAGAACTCACTATCATGAGAACAACATGAGGGAAACTGCCCCCATAATTCAATACCCTCCCACAAGGTCTCTCCTTCAACATCTGGGGATTACAATTCAAGATGAGATTTGGGTGGGGACACAAAGCCTAACCATATGATTCTGCCCCTGGCCCCTCCAAAATCTCATGTATTTTCGCATTTCGAAACCAGTCATGCCTTCCCACCAG
>NW_012104087.1:2033086-2035063 GCF_000951045.1 Mandrillus leucophaeus
TGATGTTGGTAGGTCAGGTGTATTAAATACATTTTTGGTTTTAGATATTTTACACTTACAATGGGTTTATCAAGATATAACCTCATCATAAGTTGAGAACCATCTATGTATATGTATATCTTTAGAAAAAAGACTGAATACTTATGCTAAAACAATTAATAGGAATTATTTCTTAGAGGTGACTCTTCTTTTACGACCTTTGCAAGTTTTTGCATTCAATTTTTTCTCAACTGTCACCTTCTTGGTAGGCCTTCCTAGATTATCCTATTTATTGTTTTATTTATTTATTTATTTAGTATTGTTTCTTTTTCAACTTTTAGTTTATAATGAGGGTACCTATGCAAGTTCATTACAAAGGTACATTATGTGATACTGAGTTTTGGGGTATGACTAAATCTGTCATCCAAGAAATGAGCATAGTACCCAATAGGTAGCTTTGCAGCCCTTGGTCCGTCCCCTCCCACTTGCCCCCTCTAGTGGTCTCCAGTGTCGATTGTGTCCATCTTTATGTCCATGTGTACCCAATGTTTATCTCCCACTTATAAGCGACAACATGCCATACATGGTTTTCAGTTTCTGCTAATTTCACTTAAGATAATGGCCTCCAGCTGTATATAAGTTACTGCAAATGACATGATTTCACTGTCTTTTATGGCGGTATAGTATTCCATGGTGTACATGTACCATCTTTTCTTTGTCTAACCCGCCATTGATGGGCACCTGGGTTGATTCCATGTTTAACATACAGGTGCATGTATCCTTTTGGTAGAATTATTTATTTGGAGTATATATCAGTAATGGGATTGCTGAGTTGAAGGGTAGTACAATCCTTAGTTCTTTGCAACATCTCCAAACTGCTCTCCACAGTAGCAGTATTAATTTCATTCCCACCAACAGTGTATAAGTGTACCCTTTTCTCTGCAGCCTTACCAATATCTTGTGACTTTTTAATAGTAGCCATTCTGACTAATGTGAGATGATACCTTATTATAGTTTTGATTTGCATTTCTCTGATGATTAGAGATGATGGAGCATGTTTTCATGTTTGTTGGCTATTTGTATGTCTTCTTTTGAGAAGTGTCTGTTCATATCTTTTGACCAGTTTTAATGGGATGATATGATTTTCTTTGTTGAATTAAGTTCTTTGTAGATTCTGGATACTAGACTTTTGTTAAATGTATAGTTTGCAAAATTTTTTTTCCATTTTGTAGATTATGTGTTCACTGTTTATAGTTTCTTTTGCTGTACAGAAGCTCTTTAATCTAATTAGGTCCTACTTACCAATTTTTGGGGTTTTTGTGAGTTCAGGTAAGCCTATTTAAAATTGCACCCACAGCCAATATTTCTGACCTATTTAATCTGCTCTATTTTCTTATTTTCCCCATAACACCTAGTATATTTTATCTTACCATATGATTTACTTACTGATTTTTTTAATATGTGTTGTTTTTCTCCACCATGGTAGAATGTAAACCCCATAAAGGAAGCAAAATATTTTGATCACTGGTGTATTTTGTGTGCCCAGCAGTGCCTGATACATAGTAAGACATTAAATAATTAGTTAACAAAAGTTTATTCATTCTTTATGAATATTCTTTAATATAGTAATTTTATTTAAAATAACTTTTTTTCTTTGAATTATCTTTGTTTGGAATTCATAGAAAGTCCCTGGTTCTAGGAAATTCAAGGAGACTTGGTTACTTTTGAATCCATGACTTAATGGATAACATCTAAACATCATTGCAGCATCACAGAATTGCTGCAGAGTTATTTATTTAGTTTATATAAAATAAATATACAACTTAAAACACTTTAACTATAATTTGGTTTTAGGATGAAAATCATTATGAATCTTTTCCTAATCATTTAGGAATAATGTAATAGAATAGTGTAACTGTATGAGGAATAAAATGCTAGGCCATTGATCTCAAGACCGTTATTAGGTAATAAAAAGAATTCTTCAGTGATGATGAGAAA
>NW_012104087.1:2036333-2039339 GCF_000951045.1 Mandrillus leucophaeus
ATTGACCAATTAGTTACGAGCCATGTTTCTGAGAACCTGTAGACAAGAATGACAGATTTTATTCTGATGAAATCCAGAAGCAGAGACCAGAGTCCTTCTTTTCCACATTTGTTCTCCCTGGCTTTTCATCAAGAACACAACAGTACACAGGAAGTCAAGGCAGGGCTGGAAAGCAGATGAAGCTCTCCAGAATCTAGTGATGCTTCTATTGTAGCCCTTTGGAAGGCAGGGGGACCTAAAATTGGCTTTAAATAATTTGAAATAAGTAGTGAATTAGCATTAGCGAAAGGTACAGCATAGCACACAACAAGTTCTACTCTGGATGAATTTGTAGAAGTAAGGCCTTCACATTTAATAACTTATAAAAAGGGGTTATTATTTACTAAAAATAAATATTATCTACCAGCATCTGTTCAGTTCTTTCCAGCATAGTATACCAAAAAACTGAGACATGCAAAGAAACAAAAAGTGGAACTCCCAGTAAAGTAAAACATTGAACACCAAGATTTAAAATAATTGTTGGGATTAGTTAATGTATACATGAGGAAAAGATGACCTTAATGTGGAAAAGATAGAGAATTTCATCAGAGAAACTAAAATCCTAAAAAAGAACCAAATGAAAACTTTAGTACTGAATCACATAATATCTAAAGTAATAAATAGATTAGATGGATATATCAACAGACTAGATAAAGAAGAAAAACAATGAAAGATTAATAAAATTTATCTAATCTAAACACGGAGAAAAAAATATTAAACTCAGCAGAACTTCAGAGACCTATGGTAAAATATTAAATATTCTAATGTACATGTGTTTAGAAATCTTGAAGGAGATTTTTTGATGTGTATTTTACCAACTTTATCAATTTTGTAAAATTATACAAAAGAACTCACTATCATGAGAACAACATGAGGGAAACTGCCCCCATAATTCAATACCCTCCCACAAGGTCTCTCCTTCAACATCTGGGGATTACAATTCAAGATGAGATTTGGGTGGGGACACAAAGCCTAACCATATGATTCTGCCCCTGGCCCCTCCAAAATCTCATGTATTTTCACATTTCAAAACCAGTCATGCCTTCCCACCAGTCCCCCAAAGTCTTAACTAACTTCACATTACTCAAAAGTCCACAGTCCAATGTCTCATCTGAGACAAGGCAAGTCACTTCTGTCTATGAGTTTGTAAAATAAAAAGCAAGACAGTATTAAAAAATCAAGTTAGTGACTTCCGAGATAGAATGAGGGTACAGGAATTGGGTAAATATTTCCATTCCAAATAAGATAAATTGGCCAAAACAAAGGGCTACAGGTCCCATGAAAGCCTGAAATCCAGTGGGGACAGTCATTACGTCTTAAAGCTGATAAATAGTCTCTTTTGACCCTATGTCTCATTTCCAGGTCACACTGATGCAAGAGGTGAGCTCCCCACGGTCTTGCGCAGCTCCATCCCTGTGGCTTTGCAGGGTACAGCTCCCCTCCAGGCTGCTTCCATGGGCTAGCATTGAGTGTCTGTGGCTTTTCCAGGTGCACGATGCAAGCTGTCAGCGTGTGGATCTGCCATTCTGGGGTCTGAAGGACAGTGACTCTCTTCTCATAGCTCCACTAGGCAGTGTCCCCATGGAGACTCTTTGTGGGGGCTCAGAACCCACATTTCCCTTCCCCCTAAACCTCAATTATTTTCGGTGTACCTGCAGGCAACCCAGCACCACACGTAAGCTGACAAGGTTTGGGACTTGGACCTTCTGAAGCAACAGTTTGAGCTGTACCTTGGCCCCGTCTAACCACTCCTGGAACTGGAGCAGCTGGGACACAGGGCATTACATCCCAAGGCTGAACGGTATAGAGGGGTCCTGGACCCAGCCCGTACAACCATTTTTCCATTCTAGCCCTCTGAGCATGTGATGGGAAGGGCTGCTATCAAGATCTCTGACATGCCCTAGACACATTTTCCCTGTTTTTGTCTTGAAAAGTGACATTATGCTCCTCATTACTTATGCAAATGTTTGCAGCATGCTTAAATTTCTCCCCAGAAAATGGGTTTTTCTTTTCTACCACATCATCAGGCTGCACATTTTTCAAACTTTTATGCTCTACTTTCCTTTTAAATGTAAGTTCCAATTTCAGATCATCTCTCAAGTTCAAAGTTCCACAGATCTCTAGGGCATGGACAAAATGCCAGTAATCTCTTTGCTAAAGCAGAGCAAGACTGACCTTTGCTCTAGTTCCCAAGGTGTTCCTCATATCCATCTGCAACCACCTCAGCCTGGACTTCATTAGCCCTATTACTATCAGCATTTTGGTCACAACCATTCAAACAAGTCTCTAGGAAGTTGCAAACCTTCTCACATCTTCCCGTCTTCTTTTGCGCCCTCCAAACTGTTCCAACCTCTGCCTATTGCCCAAATCCAAGGTCGCTTCCATATTTTTACATTTCTTTATAGCAATACCTCACTCTTGGTACCAATTTCCTGTATTATTAGGTTGTTGCAATAGTAATTACAGTTTTTTTTTTTTTTGCCATACTTTCTTTGCCATTACTTTTAATGACAAAAACTGCACTTACTTTTGCACCAACATAATAGTTTGATTTCACACTGCTGTAAAGAATTCCCTGAGACTGGGTAATTTATAAACCAAAGAAAAAAAAGAAAAAGAAAAAAGTTTTAATTGACTCACAGTTCTGCAGGTCTGGGAGGCCTCAGGAAACTTACAATCATGGCAGAAATCACCTCTTCACAGAGGCGGGAGAGAGAAGAGAGCAAGAAGAAACTACCAAACACTTATAAAACCATCAGATCTCATGAGAACTCACTCACTATTAGGAGAAACAGCATGAGATAAACCACCCCTGTGATCCAATCACCACCCATCAGGTCCCTCCCTCAACATCTGGGGATTACAATTCAAGATGAGATTTGGGTGGGGACACAAAGCCTAACTATATCAAACACCACGTAATTCAGTGGTCTACAAAAATGTCATAAACCACAAATATTTGGACTA
>NW_012104087.1:2039389-2044479 GCF_000951045.1 Mandrillus leucophaeus
CTTGGACCTTCTGAAGCAACAGTTTGAGCTGTACCTTGGCCCCGTCTAACCACTCCTGGAACTGGAGCAGCTGGGACACAGGGCATTACATCCCAAGGCTGAACGGTATAGAGGGGTCCTGGACCCAGCCCGTACAACCATTTTTCCATTCTAGCCCTCTGAGCATGTGATGGGAAGGGCTGCTATCAAGATCTCTGACATGCCCTAGACACATTTTCCCTGTTTTTGTCTTGAAAAGTGACATTATGCTCCTCATTACTTATGCAAATGTTTGCAGCATGCTTAAATTTCTCCCCAGAAAATGGGTTTTTCTTTTCTACCACATCATCAGGCTGCACATTTTTCAAACTTTTATGCTTTACTTTCCTTTTAAATGTAAGTTCCAATTTCAGATCATCTCTCAAGTTCAAAGTTCCACAGATCTCTAGGGCATGGACAAAATGCCAGTAATCTCTTTGCTAAAGCAGAGCAAGACTGACCTTTGCTCTAGTTCCCAAGGTGTTCCTCATATCCATCTGCAACCACCTCAGCCTGGACTTCATTAGCCCTATTACTATCAGCATTTTGGTCACAACCATTCAACAAGTCTCTAGGAAGTTGCAAACCTTCTCACATCTTCCTGTCTTCTTTTGCGCCCTCCAAACTGTTCCAACCTCTGCCTATTACCCAAATCCAAGGTCGCTTCCATATTTTTACATTTCTTTATAGCAATACCTCACTCTTGGTACCAATTTCCTGTATTATTAGGTTGTTGCAATAGTAATTACAGTTTTTTTTGGCCATACTTTCTTTGCCATTACTTTTAATGACAAAAACTGCACTTACTTTTGCACCAACGTAATAGTTTGATTTCACACTGCTGTAAAGAATTCCCTGAGACTGGGTAATTTATAAACCAAAGAAAAAAAAGAAAAAGAAAAAAGCTTTAATTGACTCACAGTTCTGCAGGTCTGGGAGGCCTCAGGAAACTTACAATCATGGCAGAAATCACCTCTTCACAGAGGCGGGAGAGAGAAGAGAGCAAGAAGAAACTACCAAACTCTTATAAAACCATCAGATCTCATGAGAACTCACTCACTATTAGGAGAAACAGCATGAGATAAACCACCCCTGTGATCCAATCACCACCCATCAGGTCCCTCCCTCAACATCTGGGGATTACAATTCAAGATGAGATTTGGGTGGGGACACAAAGCCTAACTATATCAAACACCACGTAATTCAGTGGTCTACAAAAATGTCATAAACCACAAATATTTGGACTAACAATAGACAAAATATGTAGTTTATTTTATATGGTCGCATCAACTGCAAATAATTCTTAAGAAGTCAAATATATTGGTTTTCTAAAATGAAGCATTGAATTAAAAAAAAAATGTACAAAAGGATGTTCTATTTTCCTAAGTCATGAAATTATAAATCAGATTTGTTTTAACTTAAACTTCAGAAATGAGATTGTAAAGTGATTGGCCATAGCATACACTACAGAAGATTTCATAAGAAGGGAAACATTTGGAAAAGAGAAAAATAAATCATACTTAACAGCAGTCAGTGATGATGGCAAATATTGCTGCAGAAATTGCTCATGATGAATAATGGATAATGATCCACAGGCCATATTGACAAATCATTGCTAAAAGCGTAGAAGAAAGAAAAGCTCAATGTGTGGCAGTTAGCTTTACCTTAAAGCTTTATATACATATAAACATTTAGAGAGATCTCTGGAACGTAAACAATGGGGACAAAGGGAAATAGCATTCAAAACCCAAGATGGAAATCTCTACTACAACAGAAAGTTTGATGCAACCCTCGTATCCCTATTCCTCTGAATAGCGACACCTTCCCAGAATCGTCTTTGATTACAATTAATGTGCTGATTATATGTGTCTCATTATCTAAGGCAATCTATCACTGTGGTAGCTAAAGTACTTACCTGTCAAAAATTTCTGTCTGAATTTTAGTGTTCAGATTATACCCTCTATATAAATGCTTGAATTCCCATTCATCTAAGATTATTTAAAAATAAAAGTGGCAGGTATTTCTTCTATTTTCACAATTAAAGTAAGCATAGATTCTAATTGAAGTCATGGATGGCAGTAGCTATCTTAATACTTTAAATCAAATGATTATTAAGTGTTAATTTGGAACACAAATATAATAGTGAAAAGACTTGACATCAAAGTGAAAGAGAACTTCTAATTAGCTACTGTGTTACTCTCAAATCTTTGCCATAACTGAGTCAGAATACGTTTCTGAAACTACGAATTCCTTAGTATCCTATAGTAAGAAGATTAGTATATTATTGAGAACAATGTAATCAATAGGGCTATTTGAACTTCTCTTTTTTTAACTTTTATTTTAGATTCAGTGGTACTGCTGCAAGTTTATTATATTGGTAAATTGCATGTCATGGAGATTTGATGTACAGACTATTTTGTCACCCAGGTAATTAGCATAGTATCCCATGGGTAGCTTATAGATCATCTCCCTCCTCCCACCCTCCACACTCAAGTAGGCTCAAGTGTCTGTTGCTCTATTCCTTGTGTCCATATATACTCAATATTTAGCTCCCACTTATAAGTGAGAACATACCATATTTGATTTTCTCTTCTTGTGTTAGTGTGCTTAGGATAATGGCCTCCAGCTTCGTCCACATTGCTGCAAATAATCTCATTCTTTTTAATAGATACTTAGTAGTCCACAGTGTACATTTAACACATTTTTTCCTTCAGTCTACCATGAATGGGCATTAAGGCTGATTTCATGTATTTGCTATTATGAATAGTACTGCCATGAACATACACGTGCATGTGTTTTTACAGTAGAAAGATTTATATTCCTCTGAGTATATACTCAATAATGAGTTGCTAGGTGGCAGAGTAATTCTGGTTATTTGAGAAATCTCCAAACTGCTTTCCACAGTGAGGGAACTAATTTACATAACCACCAGAAGTACATAAGCATTCCCTTTACTCCACAAACTTGCCAACAACTGTTATATTTTGACTTTTTAATAATAGCTATTCCAGCTGGTATGAGATAGTATTTCACTGGGATTTTGACTTCCATTTCTCTAATGAGCACTGATGTTGAGCATTTTTTCATATACTTGGCTGTGTATATGTCTTCTTTTGAAAAATGTCTGTTCATGTCCTTTGTCCACTTTGTAATGGAGTTGTTTGATTTTTTGCTTGTTAATTTGTTCAACTTCCTTAGAGATTCTGGACATCAGACCTTTGTTGGAAGCACAGTTTGCAAATATTTTCTCCCATTCTGAAAGTTGTCTGTTTACTCCGAAGATAGATTGTTTTGTGAAGTGGAATGTCTTTAGTTGGGTCCCATTTGTCAATTTTTGTTTTAGTTGCAACAGCTCTTGGCATCTTTGTCACGAGATCTTTGCGCAGTCTTATGTCCTGGATAGTAATTCTTAGGTTATCTTCCAGGGTTTTTATATTTTTAGGTTTTACATTTAAGTCTTTAATCCATCTTGAATTGATTTTCATATAGGGTGAAAGGAAAGGTTTTAGTTTCAATCTTCTGCATATGGCTGCCCAGTTATCCCAGGACTGTTTATTTTCCCCATTGCTTGTTTATGTCAATTTTGCCAAAGATCAAATGGCTGTAAGTGTGCAGCATTACTTCTGTTCTCTCTTTTCTGATCTATTGGTCTATGTGTCTGTTTTTGTACTGGTACCATGTTGTTTTGGTTACTATAACCTTGTAGTATAGTTTGAAGTCAGGTAATGTGATGCCTCCAAGTTTATTCTTTTTGCTTAGGATTGCCTTGGCTATGTGGGCTCCTTTTAGTTTCACACAAATTTTAAAATAGTTTTTTTCTAATTCTGTGAAGAATGCCACTTGTAGTTTGATAGGTATAACATTGAATCTGTAAATTGCTTTGGACAATATGGCCATTTTAACAATATTGATCTTCCAATCCATGAGCATGGCATGTTTTCTCATTTGCTTGTGTCATCTTTGATTTCTTTTAGCAGTGTTTTGTAATTCTTATTGCAGAGATCTTTCACTTCCCAGGTTAACTGTATTCCTAGGTGTTTCATATTTTTGGCTATTGTGAATGGGATTTTGTTTGTGATTTTGCTCTCAGCTTAGATGTTGTTGGTGTATAGGAATGCTACTGATTTTTTTACATGGAATTTGTATACTGAAATTTTGCTAAAGTTGTTTATGAGATCGAAGAGTTTCTGGACAGAGATTTTTGACTTTTTGAGGTATAGAATTATCTCACTCGTAAGTGGGAATTGAACAATGAGAACACATGGACGCAGAGCGGGGAACATCACACACAGGGGCCTGTCTGGGGGCAGGGGGCTAGGGGAGAGATAGCATTAGGGGAAATACCTAATGTACATGACAGGTTGATGAGTGCAGCAAACCACCATGGCACATGTATACCTATGTAACAAACATGTACATTCTGCACATGTACCCCAGAACTTAAAGTAATATATAAAAAAAGAATTATATCGTCTACAAAAATGAATAGTTTGACTTTATATTTGACAGTTTTTTTTTTTTATTTCTGTGGCATCAGTGATAATATCCCTTTTATCATTTCTAACTGTGTTTCTTTGGATCTTCTTTCTTTTGTCTTTATTAGTCTAGCTAGCAGTCTACCTATCTTATTGAGTTTTTCAATAAGCCAATTGCTGGGTTTGTTGATCTTTTGTGTTTTTCTATCTTTGATCACTTTTTGATATTTTGTATGTTTTTTGTTTCTCAATTTCCTTCTGTTTAGCTCTCATTTTAGTAATTTCTTACCTTCTACTAGCTTTGGGATTGGTTTGCTTTTCTTTCTCTAGTTTCTCTTGTTGTAATGTTAGGTTGTTAATGTAAAATCTTTCCAACTTTTTGGTGTAGGCATTTAGTGCTGTAAACTTCCCACTTAACACTGATTTAGTCCCAGAGATTCTGGTATGTTGTGTCTCTGTTCTCATTAGTTTCAAAAATTTCTAGATTTATGCCTTAATGTAATTATTTATCCAGATGTTATTCAGGAGCAGGTTGTTTCATATCCATATAATTTTATGGTTTTGAGCAATTTTCTTAGCATTCATTTGTGTTTTCAC
>NW_012104087.1:2046359-2067861 GCF_000951045.1 Mandrillus leucophaeus
TTTTTTTTAATCACTTAGATTTAAATGAATGATTTGACTTTGCTTTAATTCAATTATTTTATGGTTCAGAATTAGCCAACAAGTTCCTGAATTTGTTGTTACAGAAGATTGGTCATTTCTAGTTTGAAAAGCTATGGATCATAACCACAGTTTATTGATTCTTTTCTTCAATTTCTTTGTAAACGTGATCTCAGCAAGACTCTTTGCCACTTCCAACTGGTGATAGGAACTGGATAAATTTCACAGTTTTCACCTTACAGTGTTATGGAATCACACATTAATCTCTACACCAATAAATAAAGAAAAAACTGAACTATTACATTATCAAATGAGCAAATTACCTCAGTGGGCTGTCTTAGTAACCTGAATACTAAATTTTGTTATCACTTGTATTCATAAAGTTAATTGGTATATACATTTAATTATATGAATTGAATCAATACAGATATCATTCATCCTAAAATTAATCTATAAATTTAACACGATTGCTATCAAAATTCCAAGAACAGTTTGGTATTGCTAAACTAATACTAAAATTTTATACAAAATAAAGTACTTAAAATAGGTAAACAGATTTTAAATGAGAACACAGGTGGAGAACTTATGTTACTTGATTTTAATTATTAATATAGATCAGAAGTCCAAAATCTATAGCCTGTTTAAATCCTACCATGATTTCTTTTTGTACAACTTAATAGCTAACAATGGTTTTACATTTTAAATAATATAAAACAAAGGAGAATATGAAACAGAGATCATATGTGGCCCACAAAACATAAAATATTTATTATGTGGCTCTTTACAGAAAAAGTTTGCTGGCTCTTCATGTAAGATAGCAGTAATTGCAAGAGTGTGGTACTGACAAAGGATAAATAAGTAATTCGAAAGAGGAAAATAATTGTCTAAAAATCAAGCTATACATATATAGTCACATTATCATTGACAATGGTATTTTGGTGATTCAGTGGTACCAGACATTTTTTTTTTTCAAAAATGTTTCTTCAGTATCTAGATATCATATTTTAAACAAGGTCCATGCCTCCTATCATCTGTTAAAATTCAGACTGACCGCATGTCACCCCATGGTTGAAAGCAAGTGTGAAAAGGACTAAAAGATGGTCATCGTGGCTGGAGAGGAGGGAAATGATATGATGAGAAGAGCATGTAGAGAAGAGAAAGGGACCAAAGCATGCACAGGGATTGAGCTGTTTTGGACAGAATATTCAGGGAAAGCTTCTATTGATAAAGTGGCATTTGAGTAGAAACTGGAAAGACTTGAGAGGGTCACATGAATGACTAAGAAAAGAGCAAAAGCCATGAAGTTGACAAAAGTTTATTGTGTTTTAGGAAACAAAAAAGAATGATTAAAGGCAAAGCGTGGAGAAAAATTTGGAAAATAATTAGTTCATGAATAGGCTGGCAAGTAATAGTAAGAACTTCAGATTTTATTTTAGTGTGATTACAAGCCAGTAGAAAGTGTTGAGCAGAGGAATACATAGTTTGATCTACATTTTAAAAGGTGAATTTCTTTACTATTCAGATACTAGACTGAATGAGAAACAAGAGTAAAAACAAACCTAGTTAGAGGACAATTGTTATTTCCAGGTGTGAAATGACAGGGACAGAGTACAAAGTACTTTAGTAATTGCTTATTTAATTTAACAGACATCATGATTCTCTCTCTAAACTAGGTTGTCCAATTATTTATACTTTTCAGATGAGAAATTAAGGTTCTTCAAGGTCATGGAACTAAAAAATAACAGAGTTCGTATCAACAGATAACAACTTGCCCTAAATAAACCCACCTTTTTTATCCGATGAACATATGAACAAGACAAATGTAAGGTAGTTTGTCGTTTCAGCAGGGTAATTTCCTCAAAAGTTCTAAATACAATTAAATAAAAAATAAAAATCAGAATAAAGAGTTGGATCTCTTATTGGACCCATTTGATTTTATAGCATGTAATGCATTTTTAATCTGATTTGGGAATGTATCCTAGGGAAAACAAAATAAAATAAAGTGTGTTTGAGGATAAATACCTTCACATCTTCAAAAAAAAACAGGTAAATAATGACAAAGTAACTAATGGTGTTATGATTTTTTTAGGCAATGCTGTTCATCAGGAAGGCAAGAGAAACAGACAGCATGTAACTTCTGCCAAGTTTGGTATTTGAATCCTTGCTGTCTGTTGAGACTACTAGTCCATCTAATAAGACGTGTTACTACAAAAAGAAAGCTTTACTAACAGTATGAGTGGATCGACTTTCCCTTCGCACAGCACCTGCTTTTATGATAACATTGATTTCCATGAGTCGTTTTGTCAATTTCCCTTCCAAAGACAACAATGAATATAACAACACCTCTTTCCCTTAAAGGAAGACGATTAAAAAAAAAAATAGCATTCTTTTGTTCTGTTGCTCAGAATGTTTATGTCATGTTTTTTCTTTCAGATTCCTGAGTGGATGGTACCAATCCATTATCATAAAGTAAGGCATAAGCAGAATGAATTTAACTTCATCAATTAAAAATTACATGTGTATGTGGGGGATATTTTAGGGGTAATTTATTTTCATTTGATAACTAAGAAAATAGTGTATTAGGCCAGGTGCAGTGGCTCACGCCTGTAATCCCAGCACTTTGGGAGACTGAGGCAGGCGAATCACGAGGTCAGGAGTTCGAGACCAGCCTGACCAACATGGTGAAACTCTGTTTTCACTAAAAATACAAAAAATTAGCCAGGCATGGTGGCAGGCACCTGTAATCCCAGCTACTCAGGAGACTAAGGCAGGAGAATCTCTCGAATCTGGGAGGCAGAGATTGCAGTGAGCCAAGATCGCGCCACTGAACTCTAGCCTGGGCAACAGTGCGAGACTCCGTCTCAAAAAAAAAAAAAAAAAAAAAAGAAGATAGTATGTTAAATATGTTTTTTTTTTTTTTTTTTTTTTTTTTTTTTTTTCCTGATTACTTTCTATAGATCTACAGTTACAGAGACTTAGAAATTAGGAAGATCCAGGATGTAATCCATATCAGGATTTGGCATATTACTTTCCTAGAGCCAAATTCAGCATGCTACCTGTCTTTGTAAATAAAGTTTTATTGTAACCCAGCAACATCCATTTATTTACACAAGGTTAAGTTGTGTGGTAGTGGTAGAGTTCCTATGTCCTGCAAAACAAGTCTATATAGTAGGCATCTATAAAGTGGTCTACTTTTTGGACCTCTCTGGCTTTAATTTAAATGTCACTTTGTCAATCTATCTGATTTACTGGCATCTCCAACTTGTCCCTCTTTCATAGCACATAATTCTGAAATTCATAGACAGAATACTAAAATTATTCTGTCATTCTGTTATTAAGTACAATCTACCTGTATATTAAAATATAAGCTTATAAGGTATATCAATAAAGTTATTCTGAGTAGCAAGGGATTTATTATTCCTTTATCATTCATTGAATGTTTGTCAAACATTTAAAGCTTGTTTAAAACATGTGTTGATTTATTATAAACACATGACTCACCTGTATACATTTGGCATAAAGGAAATTCTGGTGAACATGAAGAATGTTGGGTCTCTTGTTTTATTAACAATAGGTAACAAGAGGACATGCTAACTGTTATGTTTTGTATTTGAGCACAAAACAAGAAATAATATGCTCTTTTCAGTGCTATGTGTGTTTGTATTAGTTGGTTTATAATAGTAGATTAATGCTTGTTGGTTACGTAGCATCAAAAAGGAAGATATTTCATGTTTAAATGTCTTTTGTGTAATTAAAAATCTGATGTGCTCTGATGTAATAAATCAGTTTTCCATCTATTGCTGTTGATTTAGGTTTTGGTTTTGGATCTTATTATTTTATAAGGCAAGGCTTGGCAAAAATTTTTTATAAAGAAAGAGCCAGGAAGTAAATATTTTAATCTCTTGAGTCACTTACATTATCCGTATTATATTCTTTCTTACCACCTTTCACGAGTGTAAAAAAAAATCTTTTATCTTTCAGACTTTACAAACATAAGCCCCAAGCCAGATTTGTCCCGTCAACTGTGGTTTGCCAACCTTGTGTTTCATAAGCCAGCCTTGTTCGCGGCAAATACTTTGGAGAACAGGTTGGGCGAATGTGTAGAAGCAGTGAACCTGGTGTGCCAGAACTGACTCTTTAGCATTCTGAGTGCTCATCTTTTGAATTACTTTTTATATTGCCATACATTTCACAGAAACACTATACCAGAGCTTGTGGAGGGAACTTCAAATAAGTGCCAACATCTGTATATACTTGACATGTGACTATCTATGTCAGATGATTTGAGGAACATTCAGGTAGCTATTCCCAATATAATAACTTCAGAAATATATAACAGTCTGCCAATCTTGAATAAATGAATGACATTAGTACACAGCTTACTCCTTATGAAATGCAGAAATCCAGATGTTATAGTTGAAAAATCCCATTTGGTTATTAATTCCTTGTCACGTGGGTAGTTTACAAATATTTTCTCCCATTCTGTGAATTGTCTCTTCTCTTTGTTGATTTTATATACAAGTACTATGTACCCACAACAATTAATATATATATAAAATGGAAATAACATACCATGATGTATTTCTACAATGGTAAAAAGTATTCCAACCTGAATCAACTTAACAAATTCCACAAGGCAAAAAGTTGATAAAGGGTTTTGCACAGTGTAGTAAAATATTACATTTGTAAAGTAACATTTGGAGCACTGGAGTGGAGATCTTGATAATTGTAGAGCTGCTCTCCTAACTGACATGTTATAAGATTGCGAGCTCCTAAGAACCATGAAAAATTAATATAGATCCTTGTTATTTAAGCAGGAGCATAGTCACAGGAGAAGGACGGAAGGAAGTAGATGGAGAGAGAATAAAAGACAAATAACATCAGAGAATCAGCTTTGTTGAGTATGAACATGCATACAATTTCTTCAACTTTTTACTTTTCTATAAAATTATATTTTACATTTCACTTATTTTATTCCTCCAACTCTTCATGAAGTGATATATTTGGATAAAACAAAATACTCTAAAATTACCAGAGTCCTCTTTCAGGTATCCTATAAGCAAAACAAACAAATTTAAAAATATATATTTTTGGTGCATAAAAATTAAAGATGGTTGATCTATAGCAAAAATGGTGACATAGTTGAAACTTGTAGAATTTTGTCATGGAAAAATTATTTTCCTATGTACTATATTCTGCTATTCATTACTTGAACATTATTTCATGCCCAAGTCTATTCTAACTTGAGTTCTGCATGCAGGGCTTTAAGGATATCTGAGGACACTATGAGGTCTTATTTTGTCACATATCACAACCCTGAAAATGGTGGTAACAATGACATCAATAAAAATCATTTCAACATATTTTATTTCCTCACCCTCTTTTTATGGTGAACGTTTCTCAAATTGACATGAGTTTTGTTATAAAGAGAAGTGAGAGTCAGGTGTTCAAGGCCAAAAGGAATGCTGCTTTGGTCAGGCAAGAAGGGAATTGGTTTGACTTTGCTCCAAGCAGGCAATTAAAGGATGATGAATTAGAATCCCCTCAAAGCGGGAACCCTATTACTCTCAAACATGTCATGCACTCTGAAGTGTAAAATGCCTGATCATAAATAATAATGCCACTAATTGTGTAAAAAAAAGAAACCTGAAAACAAATACAACTTCTTTACAAAAGTGGCATCAGTAATTGGAGAAAATGAAATTGTCTACTAAAATTTTCTCACCGTGGGTGTAGGCACATAATTTTTACTGTTTGGATACTAAAATACAAGTTGAGGGACATGACAATGATATTGCAACAGTGTCTAGTGTTTTACCTAAAAATGTGTAATAGACTCCAAATGTCATTTTCATCTGAGATATTAATCAAAAGCAACTTACTGAAAAATCAAATCAACTGCACTAATATTTGAGTTATAACTCTTTGAAAGCCTAGTTCAAGTTCGAACAAGTAGGATATTCATGTAACATATTATGAGATATGGCATCACAATGGTTGTAAGAGTAAATACACACACACATACATGTATCTACACACAGTATGTATCTATGTATAAACATATATATTACAGTATGCAAGTCATGAATATTGACTAAATCAATAAATGGATAGGTTAATGTTTATAATAGATACAGCTATTTAAAAAATTAGTGATTTATTCAATTTTCTAAAATTAATGAATATATTTTATGTGGTATATCAGCCACGTTTTAGTCAAGTGATAATGTGAACTTATTAAAAATATATTCATTAAATTTATAATTTATTCTTGTATCCACATAACACTTAATGTTAGTTCTTCACAAAATTTATGATGTCATACTCACAATTGAAATATTTTGAACTAACTGTACTTGATAGTAACCAATATCATTTCTGGAAAGTTTTCATGTACCAAATTAGAATGCTAGTAATTTTTTTAAGTCATCATGCAATTATCTCCTAATTTATGCATACAGCATTTTAGTCAGTTTGCACTGCTATAACAAATTACTATAGAGTGTGTGACTTAAACATATATTTCTCATAGTTCTGAAGATTAGAAAGCCCAAGACCAAGGTGCTTACAGATTCAGTGACTGCTGAGGAACGCTTAATGACATACAGATGGCCATCTTCTCATTGTATCCTCACATGGTGAAGAGCAGAGAGAGTGAGAGAGCAAGATCTCATGACTCCTCCTATAGCAGCACTAATCTTATTTATGAGGACTCCAATGGCCATGACGTATTACCTCCTAAACCTCTTAATACCATCACATACATTGTTGACATGTTAACATTAATATTGGCAACATGTTAATGTTGGGGGACAAAAACATTCAGTCCATAACATGCATTTACGTGTGCATAATATATATCAACACAGACATCACACAGATATATATGTAACAATACATACAGACACACATTTCCGATAAGTTTGATTTGTGGATTCATCTTTTTACTTCAGTTATGGAAAAAGTTACAGCCATTTTGTCTTCAATTGTCCGGAGACTCAATTTTCTGAATTCTGAATATACATTTATTGGATCATTTCACTCTATAATCCACATGTCTTAACTTATTATCTTTAATTTTCTGTACTTCATTCTGGGTAAGGTTTCATACCTCTCTTTCATTTCACTATCTCTTCAGCTGTGATTATACTGCCAAATAGTACTGCCAATAAATTCATAATTTAAAATATATTTTAATTCTCTAAATTCAATTGGTTGGGTTTTTAAAATTTTACACACAAATGAACTTAAAAAATGAGGCTGCTAATCTTATTATGGTTACTATGTCTGTTTTCATTATTTAATCAATCAATGCATGATTTTTATCAATTTTATCTATTATGTTCAAGTTCTTGGGGCTTCAGTTCTTATTGGTTGTAAATGATGTTTTGTTTGTATATGTAATTTGTAATTAACAAATAAACAAATAAAAGTACATGTGTAAAACTATATATATAGTGCTGTACTATGACTGAAGTGCTCTAATAAAGTGTTTTGATATAGTTAAATTGTTCCTGCAATTACTGCATTTGGAAGCTTGGATATTATCCATTTAGTTCATAAAAATTGAGGAATTCTGTAAATTAGTTTTAGTTAATAGTATTTGATGGTTAGGATTTTATGTTCTGTTTTGCAGTTTCCCTCCTAGATAATTAGAATGATTCATGTTTTCTGGCAGAGTGTTCGTTGTAACAGTACACATACACATACCCATATACAAAGAGAGAGTAATCTATCAGCAAAACAAAGCTTCAGCTGTCTTTTGTTTGATTTGTATTTGCTTTTAGGCTTCAAACGTAATTCAATTTTATGGGTTCATTTTTTAGGGCTTATTAGGAAGGGCAAAAAATACCTTATAACTTTATTTTTACCATAAATATTATGTTATCCTTTAGTATATATAACATTTTAACACATTAATGGTTTGTTTCTTTCTGTCTCTCGTTATTGAAGTGCAAATAGATTCAGAGAACATTGTATATTAAAAGTAATAATGATATAAATAAACTCAGGTAAGTTACTAAAAGAATCTTATGTAGAAGACACAATCAATTAGTAGAATAGTGTTGAATTTTTCCTTTATAAGAAACAAAGCATATTTATCACAGATTCACTTGAGTAGAATTAGGCATGTGTTTTATCTCATTTTATATTCTAAACCATTTTTGTTATAGGATATAAGTGGTAGAAATGTGACAGTTATGCTAACTGAGGATGACAATAGGGTAAAGGACAAAGAAAAAGCCTTTTGTAATCTAATTTTAAAAGGTGCCATCATTTATTTTCAGTTGGCATTCAATTTTCAATACATTCGCTTTAAAATGCATTACTGTTTAGTTTGGAATGTTATGGTAATTCTGGAATTGACTTAGCTTTTCTCAGAGTCACAGATATGAGGCATATTAATGCACATGAGTTCCAGATGACAAATGGTGCTTGAAGTTTCCATGTCTGCTAATTCATTTTTGATTATAACATGGATGTCTTCTGAAATATAAATGGCATTTGCCTAGCTAAACAGTCATCTGATCTGAACACACGATGTGATGCTTCACTGATGTTTGAACTTTGGAGTCATTTCAAACTCATTGATACCAGTGCTTATAAAGGCCATGTTCCCTGACTCAGAATGAAATAAAGTAAGGGACTGTGTCATCTGCTTCTCAGGGACAATGTTTTCTTAATCTACTTCATTTATGAAAACCATTTGGAATTAATTTCTCACTAAACTTTGCATTAATAAAATATTTCACATTGCTTATATTTTCAAAATCAAATTTAAATGATCCAGGGTGTATTCCGTAAAGAGATCTCAACTACATTCATTTATTAGTTATTAGTTTTTTGACAAATAATGGCAGGTTTTAAAGTTTATTTGGAAAAAATAAGTCAAAACAACTTAAAGATTTTAAAGTGGATTCAATTTATATCATTAACCATCTAAATTAGCTTGAGATTGTGGCAAAAAATGATAAAAATGGCCATGATGTTTAATTTATTTTTATAGTATAAATTATTTTCATGTATCTAAAAATTTCTTATACATTTTCAAAATAATTATTTTTGTCCAATAAAATAAAAATAGTGAAAACATTTGTTTCAAAGTCATTCTTAATCATACTCTTTGAAGTTCTTATTTCATTCAATTTTTAAAATTTAATGTAATTTTCTTCTTGAGTGTTAGAATCACATAAAAAACCATCACACTATGAATTCTCAAAAAGGCAGTCGTGTGTCCAAAATAGGGCTATGGTAAATGATCTCTGGAGACCTTTAAAACTAATAAAAGACTTAATTGACAGTAGGTCTTTTTATCATTATCTCCATGAATCTAAATAAACTATTTCTCCTTGAAATGATCTTCTGCATAAAGCCTCTAAATAATTGCTGAGTTATAATTGAATTTTAATAATGTATCTCTAAGATTCAGATTAACACTATTTTGTATTTAATAAATGTCTTCTTTGAGAAAGTCAATTTGAAGAAATACCAGTAAGACAGTTGACTATCGCATATAGGGATTTGGCTTCCCACATTTGTTTTGGGGGTAGCTTTGTAATATTGCAAAACTATCTTAGCTTTTATGGGCATATTTTCTGCCTCTAAGCACAGTCATACAGAATATTCTTACATTTAGAATTTAGATTTGAAATATAAAATCACACTTTAGTGACTGGGTGGAAATAGAACTTGAATTGCTACAATTTTATTATATAAACCATTTGAGATATTTGTGTTAAAATCTTTCTCATGATTATTCTTATATTCAAGACTTTTTCTAACTTCTTGCAAAGCTACTTCTTCATGTGAAAATATCTTTTAAAAGATAGGCTTAAAATACTTGCTTCAATCAAGTATGAATTAAAACAGGTTGGCAAATCTCATTAAAATGTTTATAAACAAGTATATGTGGAAATGGTGAATTTTGATAAAGTCCTTGACAAATTGGCAGATATGAAGTCTCTTAAAGTTGAATGTTGCCATGCATTACTGTGGCAGAGCAATATTTAACTCTAAGTTTATATTTTTGAAAAACTATATTAATTGAATTAAAAATATTAATCTGTTACATTTTCATTTTTTGTAGAGTGATATTTTATTTTGTATTGACATGGTTACATATAAAGTAAATTATTAAAAAATTCACTGTTTTTTCCTGCTCATTATTATTTATTTTGTTACATGAATATTTTTAAAAATAATTTTGTTCTATTGAAGAGGAAGCATGTAAAACTTATTCTCTACAGGAAAGCATTCCCAGTACACCACTGTTAGGAACTGTATGAAACATCTGAGCAAGTATAAATGAAGAAAAAATAATTTAGTAATTTACTTAAAAGGAGTAAGGTAAATGCCTGCTTGTCTTTTTTTATTTTTAATTTCTGATTTTTTACATTACAAATGCATTACAAACCCTGGCTGAAGTATCCTTGCTTAAAGTATTTGTAAGTGAAAGAAAAAGTGAGAGAAAGATGTATTATTTTTGTCACTTTTATGGCTTATTATTAGTTGCACATTTCTAAAAATCAACATTTACATTATTTCAACACCATTAATTTTAGTGCCCCCACTCTTACCCCTGTTTAAGTGATAGTGAAATGAAATCAATATCATGTAGTAAACAGAAAGCATATTTTACAATTAGAAAGATGATAATCCATATCCAGAGTTTAATTAAGTGGAAGAAAGTAAGTATATTATCTGAATTCTAAAATGGAAATTGGCATTTTAATGTACAAGTTTGCTATGGAATTGTATATATAATAGAATTAGAGCATAAGAATAAATTTGAGTTCCTTTGTTTCAAGTGTTGAAACTCACATTTATCCAGTTATTTTAATTTAAATATGTATTTATTCAATCGTGTTTCATTGTAATATTGAAATTATTAATTTATGTCCCTGTATTAAAGGGACATAAATGAAGTATTTGCTTTGATTGCAGTTAAATCTCAAGGTCATTTTTCTTAAGAAGTTATAAGCAAAGTTATTTACCAATTCTCAAAAATACCAACAACAGGGACAAATTTCTACATTACCGTACACATAGCAAGGAAACTCCTATTTCTGGAAATGTGTGGTTTTCATACATGTTTTTGATTACACTTTTACAAACTAAAAACTAATAATTAAAATTAGCTTCCAAATGTTTCCTATTAAATCTAGATATAACAAAAGTCTGATAAAATAAATATATTGCTACCTATTTGCAGTATTTTCTGAAAGTGCTGATAAGCTCTCTTGAGCAAGTACTGAACTCTCCAAGCATTGTAATTGACAACCAAATCTCACTCATGAAGAGGATACTACTGCAACAATAAAGAATATGCAATTGAATGAAAGAAACACTTTTAAAAAGTCATAATTATCACTACAGGAAAATACAGTCTATAATTTCATTGAGTAACCTGTGGTCTAAGTCTAGTAACTTGATGGTAGTGATTAATTAGACAGAAAATGATTTTAACAGCTTACAGTATGAAATTTGCATCCAAAACAATTATTTGTATTTTTCAGTCTGATAAATACTTACCTATCAATCTTCAAAAACAAAACTGTTTTTTATAAGAGCCATCATGGATAAAATCAAAAGGAAGAGGAATATACTAATTATTGTTCCAGAAAAGAATTTTAAGGTTGAATAAGTTGCTATTTATAGCTTATTGGGATTGTATCTCAAAGAGAATTCTGATTTGGAAATTTAAGACTAACTGACATTTTAACTATATCATAGAAGAAGGAGTCACTAATAGTCTATTTTTCTGTGTATAGAATGAGATATGATGTGACAACTCATGTATTATGGTTTTGCTATATATAAAAAGTATAAAATATTTGAAAATTGACATCACTTGTTAATAAAAAGTGTGACAGATAAGTTGACAATAAAACCAATTTTATCAAAATAAATTTTTTGTACTAAGTAAACTCAGTGAAAATCGGAAAGAGTCTATGATCTAATATTAAAAATTTTATTTTTGAATATAATTTCAGTTTGGAAGATTGGAAGATACGGTTTTACAAATATATTCCAAGCACACATTTTCGTGAAAACTAGACTATAAAATGAATTTATCGTAGCTAACCCTACAGTTCTCATTTTATGAGTGGATGCCAAAAAGTTGTTTTCCTTTAGGAAAACTTATTCCAAGCTCTGCAAGTTTCGTATCTACTTTGTAATTAGCTTAATTTTCATTTGAAACCCTCCAACTTTCTTCCTTTGTTACGCAAAAATGATGAAATGTGGGCAATAAATAACTTTGTGTTTTTTTTTTTTTGCAAGAAATGTCAGAATTCGAGATTTTCAAGCCACCTGTAAATAAGTAATTGCTTCTGAATTTTCTTTTTATGCTTATGATCTGAACATAAAAAATATGTGTTCACTCTGATGCTTTCTGGCAAATTCCCTTATTTTACATAATTTCACTAGTAAGTAAACATGCAATATAGTCCTGTATAAAAGCTAATGTTAAAAGAAATATAATAATTATGTAACAGTCATTTTAGGAGGGCAAAACTAGAAAGCACACTATTGTTTGAAACTAGATTTAAAACAAATATAAATATAGAAGTTTAAATGGGAAATAATACATTTCCTATATAATTTGACTATATAATTTGGGCTAGTGTCTTGATTGAGAATTTTTGTGGTCTGAAGAATACTACATTCTCTTTATTATCAAAGTTGACTCTCAGACTCTCAATATTTGTTTCTGCCTCTGTGGCATTTAAAGAAACCAGAGTTTATTTTTGAAGCCATTTGTAGAATGACAAGTCTATAAAAAAATTTAAGGTACAGACACATACTGATAGTCATTGCCCTTTCTCTACTCTGACTCTTTCACTCATATGCTATTTATTTATTTACATTTTGATACCTTTTAACCCTGAAAGAAGTGTGTAAAGGTAAACTGTTTTGTAGAGGATGCATTTTTAGTGGGTTTTTTTTTTTTCCTGCTGCTGCTTCTGTTGCTGTTATTTTTCTTCCAGTGTTTAGCTAGCATTTTTTTTCTGTGTCTTCCGAAAAGAAAATCTCTATTTTTAGAGGGAAGAACCAACCTCCAATTACATGTGTTTATGGGGATGCTGATTTTCTAGCTGCAGATGTGGGCATAAAATCCTTTCAGGGCACTTAGATTAATCTAAGCATTGGGTGAGAGTCATGCTTTTCTCTGGGATCAGTGGTTCTGAGAAGCAGGCAAGCCTAAAATTCTTGGTGCCTCAATATGGAGCACATGTAAAGACAACAAAGAAGATTAGAGAACTAGTAAAAGTAATGACAGAGAGAGAGAAAATGAGAAAGAAAAAAAAGAAAGAGACAAATATCTATTGACATTTCTGCTAAGCTTAACCTAATTTACTTGAATTTGAGCTTCTGGTTTCTGCTACCTAAAACAACAGCAAGTGGTTTGATATAGCTATTTCTTTTTAAAAAATTTTCTTTTGTAGAGATAGGGTCTCATCATGTTAACCAGGCTGGTTTTGAACTCCTGGTGTCAAGTGTTCCTCCTGCCTCAGACTACTAATTTGTTGGGATTAGAGACACGAGCCACCACATCCAGTCAGCTATTTCTTAATAAGAGTGCACTTATGTATGTGTTTTGCCAGCAAAACAATTGATGTTATAAACTCATCTCCTAATTCCCTTGTCTGCACACACAGTAGGAATTTTTTAAAAAATCTTATCCAATTACAGTTTAATTCTTAAACCATAGAATGCAGTAATTAGTGGGGGATTGATTTTACATAATCACTACTAATCCTCACCTAATAAAAACAAAACCAAGCATGTAATTTCAAATATAGTCTGATCTGATATAAATTAAGCACACGTTCATCATAGAGTCAGATAACTGTTTTTTTCACATTAGATTCTGTGTCAGCTTTATGGAATATTATTCAGTTGGAACCTGGTTTCCACACTAACTAAATGGTTTTTTAGAGAAAATTTAATTTTAGACATGAATCTAATTTAATATGATAGTGACTCTTACATAAAGGCAGAGTTTGTTTTACCGTGTGTCACTTTATTGTGTTTGACAGATAGTGTGTTTTTTTAAAAAATTGAAAATTGGTAGCAACCCTAGATCAAGCAAGTCTATGAGTGGCATTTTTTCAACCTTATGTGCACGCTTTGTGTCTCTGTGTCACGTTTTGGTAACTCTCACAATATTTCAAACATTTCATTATTATTATATCTAGTATGGTGATCTGTGGTCAGACCTTTGATGTTACCTTTGTAATTGTTTTGGGGCACCACAAATCATGGCCATCTAAGACTGTAAATGTAATGGGTATATGCAGTGTGTGTTCTGGCTTTTCCATTGACCAGTCATTCTTCTGTGTCTCTCCCTTTCCACAGGGCTCTCTATTCCATGAGACATAACTATATTGAAATTAGGCCAGTTAATAACTCTACAATTTCCTCTAAGTGTTCAAGCTTAAAAAGAAAAAGAAAAAGAAAAAAAGTATGTCTCTCACTTTAAATCAAAATCTAGAAATGATTAAGCTCAATGAGCAAAATAAGTCAAAAGCTGAGATAGGGTAAAACCTAAGCCTAGTATGCCAGTTAGTTGAGTTGTGAATGCAAAGCAAAAGTTCTTGAAGGAAATTAAAAGTGCTACTCCAATGAATACATGAAGAATAAGAAAGTGAAGCAGTCTTATTGGCTGATAGGAGAAAGTTTGAGTGATCTGGATAGGATATCACACCAGCCAAAATATTCCCTTAAGCTAAAGCCTAATCCACAGCAAAACCCTAACTCTCTCGCTCTATGAAGACGGAGAGAGGTGACAAAGCTTCAGAAGGTAAGTTTAAAGCTAGCAGAGTTTGTTTCATGACGTTTAAGGAAGAAGTTGTATCTGAATATCAAAGTGCAAAGTGAAGCACCAGTGCTGTGGAGAAGCTGCAGGAACTATCTGGAAGATGTAGCTAAGATCATTGATGGGTCACATAGTATTTCTAGTTCTAGCTTCTAGAGGAATCGCCACAGTCTTCCACAATAGTTGAACTAGTTTACACTACCACCAACAATCTAAAAATATTCCTATTTCTCTAATCCTCTCCAGTACCTGTTGTTTCCTGACTTTTTAATGATTGCCATTCTAACTGGTGTGAGATGGTATCTCATTGTGGTTTTGATTTGCATGTCAATTATAAATCATGCTACTATAAAGACACATGCACACGTATGTTTATTGCAGCACTATTCACAATAGCAAAGACTTGGAACCAAACAAAATGTCCATCAATTATAGACTGGATTAAGAAAATGTGGCACATATACACCATGGAATACTATGCATCCACAAAAAAGGATGACTTCATGTCCTTTGTAGGGACATGGATGAAGCTGGAAACCATCATTCTGAGCAAACTATTGCAAGGACAGAAAACCAAACACCACATGTTATCACTCATAGGTGGGAATTGAACAATGAGAACACGTGGACACAGGAACGGAACATCACACACCGGGGCCTGTTGTGGGGTGGGGTGAGGGGAGAGGGATAGCATTAGGAGATATACCTAATGTAAATGACGAGTTAATGGGTGCAGCACACCAACATGGCACATGTATACATAAGTAGCAAACCTGCATGTTGTGCACATGTACCCTAGAACTTAAAGTATAATAAGAATAAGAATAAAAGATAATTGATGAAGGTGGTTGTAGTAAGTAACTGATTTTCAATGTAAATGAAACAGCCTAATATTGGAAAGAGATGCCATCCTGGACTTCCATAGCTAGAGAGGAGAAGTTACTGCCTGACATCAAAGCTTAAAAGGATAGGTTGACTCTCTCATTAGGGGTTACTGCAGCTGGTGCCTTTAAATTGAAGCCAGTTCTTTCTTACCATTCTGAAAAACCGAGGTCTTTTAAGAATTATACTACATCTATTCTACCTCTGCTCTGTAAAACTGACAACATAGGCTAGATGATAGCACATCTTTTGACACAATGGCTCACTGAATATTTTAAGCCCACTGTAGAGACCAACTGTTCAGAGAAAAAAAAATGCTTTCAAAATATTACTATTCATTGACAATATACTTAGTGATCCAAGAGCTCTGATGGAGACGTACAAGGAGATCAATGTTGTTTTTATGCCTGCTAACACAGTATCCATTCTTTAGCCCATTAATTAAGGAGTAATTTTGACTTTCAAGTCTTATTATTTAAGAAATACATTTTGTAAGGCTACAGCGATCACAGATAGTGGATCCTCTGATGGCTATGGGCAAAGTACGTTGAAAATTTTTTGGAAAGGATCCACCATTCTAGGTGCCATTAAGAACATTTGTGATTCATGGGGGCAGGGGAAAATATCAGCGTTAACAGGAATTTGCAAGTTTGCAAAAAGTTGATTTCAGCCCTCAAGAACAACTTTGAAGGGCTCAAGACTTCAACTGAGAAAGTAATTACATATGTGGTGGAAACAGAAAGAGAATTCGTTTTAGAAATGGAGCCTGTAGAAGTGACTAAAATATTACAATCTCATGATAAACTTGAATAGATGAGGATTTGTTTCTTATGAATGAGCAGAGAAAGTGGTTCCTTGAGAGGGAATCTACTTTTGATGAAAATGTTATGAATGTGGTCAAAATAACAACGGACTTAGAATTTTACATAAACTTAATTGATAAAGCAGCAGCAGGGCTTGAGAGGATTGATTACAATTTTGAAGAAGTTCTACTATGGGCAAACTGCTATCAAGTACTACACATTCAACAGAGAAATCATTCATGAATTGAAGTCAATTAAGGTGGCAAACTTCATTGTTGTCTTAAGAAAATGCCACAGCCACCACAGCCTTCACCAACCACCATCTGGATCAGTTAACAGCCATCAACATTGAGTCAAGGCCCTTCACTAACAAAAAAATTACAACTTGTTGAAGGATCAGATTAACATTAGCATTTTTTAGCAAAACAGTATTATTAATTAAGGTATGTACATTTTTTAGACATAATGCTTTTGCACATATAATGGACATCAGTAGAGAGTAAATATAACTTTTACATGTATTTTGGTTTTGGGAAACCAAAAACTGTATTTGGCTCACTTTATTGCACTATTTATTTTATTGCTGTGGTCTGGAGCTGAACTCACATTGTTTGCCTGTATTATCAGTGAAATAAACTATATACCTGTAATATACATATGTGCATGCATGCACAAACCCACATATATTTCTGATTGTGTCAAAAAAATGAAGAGAGAGAATACATTCTCTTCAAATGAATGCCTAAAGAAATATAGACAGAAGGTATATGTAGGTAATGTAGATAGTAGTCTCTTAAATTAAATGTTCCATTATCTATTAAGTGGATTATTAGCGTGCCCCTAATCTCATAGCCAGAGTCAATTTCCCCTTGGTTTATATCAACTTGATATTTATTTGAGTTGTTAACCACTATTATAGTTCTTTTCTCTTTTCATGCTTATGTCACCTTTCAATCATTGCTTTGGACAAGAAGTACAAATGACATTTTAGTTTTTGACCCAAGTTTGAAGAGCGTTCCACTCCCACAATAAGTCATGTAAATATGTTGGGACTGTTAGTAACTAATTAATTACATTCCTTATTTTCAGTCATCATTGGATATTGTTTATGAGAAATAATACTGTGCTATGTTAAACTATGAGATGTGAGGTTTTCTGATTTTTGGAGCATGATCTGGTTCATTCTAAAAAATGAATACTACATACTTTTTGCCACTGTATGTAATTCAACCTCTCTTATAGCACTTGCCTAATCCTACCACACTATGATATCTGTATACATAGCCACCCTGTTAGATTTTAAATGCCTGAAGATCAAGCATAGAACTTGGTATATAATATTTATGTTTTTTAAATGACTGAACAAATGAAACATTATTATATCTTTCTCATAATAAAATACAAAGGAATCAATCAAGAGTATAATGACATTTTCTGGTATCTCTTCTAGAAAAGAGAACATTTAACATATAGCGCAAAATTTATAATATACATGGTGGTCACAAAACATGGTGCGCTGCAGTTAAGAAGTAGGTCAGCTTCCCGGTGTTGTCTCCTGCTCTGCTGCTTCCTAGTTACGTGATCTAGTACATCGATATAATCTTTCTGTCACTGAGTTTCCTCTTCTGTAAAATGGAAATAAATATAATATGTCTCTCACATTGTATTTGGGATAATTATATGAGTTAATAAATCAACCTCATTTACTCTCAATAAATGAAGACAATAAACTCACAATAAACTACATATGTGTGTATACACATACACAACAAATAAACTCCTTTTATACAAAGTATTCTCAGACATATTTGTAAAATTCTATCAAATAATATATCAATTACATAATTTTGCATGTTTTACATCTGATTGATTTTTTTTTTTTTTTTTTTGAGATGGAGTCTCACTCTGTCACCCAGGCTGGAGTGCAGTGGCACCATCTTGTTTCACTGCAACCTCCACCTCCCGGGTTCAAGCAATCCTCCTGTCTCAGCCTCCTAAGTAGCTGCGCTTACAGGTGCACACCACCATACCCGGCTAATTATTTTGTATTTTTAGTAGAGATGGTGTTTCCCATGTTGGTCAGGCTGGTTTCAGTAGCAGTAATTAAGGTTTTTTAACTTTCTTCTGATTTTTGATCTTCTGATCATATTCTAATCATACAAATTAGAGGCATTAATCATACAAATGCCTAAGTATCAGGCATTTGATTATCATTAAAGAATCCTTACATCACTAGAGGAACTAACATTTTGTTTACCTCAATACTTTTAAAATATTGTTTGCTCTTTTATAAGATGCATTGCCATTTCTTAATTTATATAGTTTTTAACAAATATTTTTGCATGTTAAATTTAAAAATATATACTGTATACATGTTTTGTACACATATTGTGCATATAATAATAACTAGATCTAGATCTAGATATATACAGATATACAAATATATCTATATATCTATTCCTTTTCTACTTACTAATTTATTAAACTCCTATACATCTCTAAAGGACCAGCTTACATTATTCATCCTTTTATAAAACCTCATAAGTTCTGCATCAGAAGATGATCAAGCCATCCTCTTAATTTCAAAGCATTTCAGTTCATCATATCTCTATTATGTGAGTTATTGCTTTCTTTCTTTTATTGCTGTTGGTTGTTGATGAATGTTTTCACCTATAGATTTCATATTCCTTGGGCAGAACCTCCTGTAACATTTGAGGTACTCAGGGCATTAGAACATATAAAGGCACCAATACTATATGTATAAATGTTATACATCATGAATAAAGGTAACTATCTATTAAATAAAATATGCTCTAGTATCCTAAGTGATGCTTATAGCTTTATGATTAACTAGAAAGCCAAATACAAAGTAATGATTATAGTTTTCCTTGAATTCCATACCAGACTCCATAACATAGGACAGCTAGTCTCTGACCACAATGTCATGGCCTGCCTCACTTCTCCCATTCCAACCTCCATCCAATACAATGATGAGCTTTGTAAAATTGCATACAAATACTCTGACCCTCAAATATAGCAATGTCATCACTTTCAGCAAAAGACTGCTCAACTTTACCACCTCTAGGACCTAGAGGCATAACACATTAATAGAGTAGTTTACCCTAAGACAGATTGTCCTGAGACAAAAGCACGTGCAAGCCATAAAAGTGAGTTCAGGGACCCCACAGGGAGATTTAGAAGTCCAAATAACATGGCTTGTGTTGTAGAAAGTAGGACATGGTTTCTCATGATGTTCACATGGCCTGAAGAGGGAAGGAAAAGGTTTTCCACAGCACTGGCTCCAGGACAGGGACCCCTTGTGCATCTAAGAGCATTAATATCGTTGGAATAGAACATGTAATTCCTAATCTTCTATACATATTATCAGATTTGCATGCAGGCAACCTTAGTAAATGTTTACTGAGTTAAAATTAAGTATATAATAGTATTTTGCCATATTTTTAATTCCTGGAATAAAGTTTATGCAATCATTGAAATATTAAAGTATCATTCTATTACATGCACCAATATTTTATTAAATATCCAAGCCAAAATTCTTCATTCTCTGAGAAAAAATAATAAACTTGTAAGGTAATTCAGATGGATAAATAACTTTTAAGATTTTACTCTTCTTGTAGTGTTATTATTTTGCATAGAATATATATTCTTATAGGGTAACATCTTTAGAAGAGGCAATACTTGTCAAATGGATGTGTCTTGCACCTCTGCATATTTTGCAAGCAGAGATGTGGACTGTCTTTTCCTGGACTATCTTTTAAGAAAGTTTATATACCAAACAACCTTGGAAGATATAGTATCTCCCTCTGGATCAAAGGGCAGATGTGATGATTGCTCATTATATATGATTCAGTTTCCTTAAACTCAAGGTTTTCTCCTATAACGCCACCCATTGCATGTTCAAGTATCAGCTGGTCCTTCTCAGGTCACCCAGTGGGAATTGAATCTTGGAAATTGGTGCAAAAATAATGTGTCTGCTCTGGGCATGCTACTTCTGTGGTAAATAAACTACGCTTTGTCTTCGATCCAGGAGTCATATGTTGTCTGTCAACATTCATTGAACTGTGGTGACCTAACTGCTTAGCTTGCAAGTAGGGTAAAATCTCAGATTTTTCACAGTTATTAACATATAGCAGGTGACATACACATATCTGTCAAATGGCTACAAAAATTATTTTTTTCACACAATGATTTGTTGTTTATGGCCATATGTATTAACTTAAATATTTATTTATTTTGCTTAACTTGTTTCTGTTTATTTTTCTTTTTGGATAATATAGTACAGATATAAATATTTTCATTGAATAAGAAGTAAAACTCAGGGATAAAATAAGAAAACTTCCCAATGTTACATGAAAACCATAGAATCTAGGTAGAGTCTTGGTCTCCAGATTCTTCCTATATAATAAAATATCTATAAAAACTGTAGCAAAGTGCAGCATATTCTCCTTTCTCACTGACATGATCACTATAATTCAACAATAACTTGCTTCGTAAGTACAACAAGAAAGCTAGAAGAAAAAAATTTCACTCACAATATTTATATCAAAAAGCATTAGAGTATATCTATTTTCCATTAACCGTTGCAAATAAGCACTTCCACGAAAAAACATTCAAGTTTTTTATTCAGTGATCCCTCATGACATTGTAGATAATGAAGTATTTCGTTTGCAAATACCTACACTCTGAAAATCATGTTACTGGCTACATTATGCAATTCAATTAGTTACTTTATTCTCTGCTGGACACCATTAGTTTCTACTGAATGAGCTTTCATATGTGTCGGCATTTTCAAACACATGCTTTTATGAATGCATATTGAAATACTTAACTAAAGCGTGCTACTTAATGCACATTTATTTGGAACCATGTGCATTAAAACTATATAAAATTATTAGAACAGGAAAATTCAACTTAATTTAAATTATAGAGATAATTTCAACATGTAGGCATATTAAAT
>NW_012104087.1:2068861-2089044 GCF_000951045.1 Mandrillus leucophaeus
CATCAACCCTACTTCTTTAGTCACAATATAAAAGGGGGTGGAAATGGCTAGAAGTGAGAATTCCTTCGAAGAGAGTAGTCACTGTTCTTCATGATCCTTAAGAATTTGATCAGTAGTAACGTTCTTTCTCACCTTAAACCATGTCATAAGGGTCTAGGAATGAGGATAACTTGAAGCCCCTTGAAGAGATTGGCATACATTTGCTGGAATTGGGAGAATAAAGGTAACGTTAACTGATGCTTTAAAACCTCAAGGCTTGGGAAGGTCTGGCTTGAGTGACTTGCCTGATAACAACGCAGATAAAGTATGATGTGAATGGTTCTGTTTTAGAGGACATTTTGACAAACGTATAAATTTCTTGTGATTCAGATTTGAACTCACAAACAGATCCATAACCCCGTCATAGATAGGCAAGATTAGGGCCATGTTTTATAATGTTACAGTTGGTGCCTTGCAAAGGTATTCTAACATGGAGTTTGCAAAATGTGTATCAAGGGATAGCAGTGTATCTAAATAGAAGAAACTTAAGCTCATTGGTAATGAGCTCAGTGTTGCAGTCAATCATCACTTGGCTGTGAGACTTCATCTTCAACTAGGGACTTGAAGGTGGAATATCTGGTTATGTTGGGGTCTCTAAGAAAGAGAAAATGAAAGAGAGAAAGAGAAAGACCTTTTGAATGAAAGAGTCAGTGTTTGGACATTCTGCCAAGGAGGATACTAGCACTGGTTTATAGTAACATAAGCTGTAAGATTTGATTCTTTACCTCTAACTCTCCCTTGCTTACCTCCATGGACTCAGCGCTAAGACAAAGAATTGCAATCACTACAAGAAAGATGTGTGTAGTCAGGAAAATGTAGCAAACTTATCTTCACCTTCCTTTCCCCACTGAAAGATACAAGTTAGAATCTGACAGTAGATACAGTGAGGTTGAGAATAAAGAGGGTTGAAGAAAGTGGAGAAGTTTGAATGATATCAACTGGTATACCTCAAATTAGCTTGGACTTTTTATTACCTGAAAAAGTAAGAGTACCTGCTAATACCCACAAATTACAGGGAAAGAAAGCTATGGGATTTGCTTAAGATTTTATTCAGGAGTAGGAAAGAACAAGTCTTCAGAATGCGTTCAAAAAGAATATGTCAGAAAAGCAACAAAAAACACTTTTTTTCACACCCATCTAAATTCAGTAAGTACGTTGGATCTACCATACACTATGTTCACTATAATTTCTATGAATTACTTCTTTCTTCTAAAACTGATAATCCTCTTTCACTGATATGCGCTGAAAAGAAACAGCTTTTATTTCCTGAATAAACATAAATTAACGTTTGAAGTGCACTGTTTAGCTCTCTAACCATTAACTCCATCAGATAATGGCTGAAGACACTAGAAGGAAAAAAAGTTTTAATATATTTACTTGACATACTATCAACTGGAATTCTGTATTACTTGGCCTGTCATGTTACATATGAGTAATAGATTAATTAATTTTCTAAGAATAATACTGTGATCTAAAAAAAGTTATTTGTTCTATTAAAATGATGTGAAACTGTATACACAATTATATTAGTTGTGAGTGCTTTTTTGTATTATTTGAAGTTAGAAAATACATGTAATTTATGTAGTTTGCTGATTATATTTCCTGAACTCTAAGTCTGGAAATGTAATCAGACAAATAGTTTCCAGATACAAGAAAGTACCTAGATTGCCAAAACATTCTTACTGGTTTAATATTTCTGGTTTAATGACTTTGGTCTAAAATGCTGACAAAGAGGCTATTAAAAATATGATGTATACAGTGAACATATTTGAATTATGTAGAGTAAATTACATTAAGCAGATGGCACCACACTGTCCATTAAAATCAGAACCTTAGCTTGCTTCTTTTGCTTCTAACTTTCTGAGCTCTTTTTAATCTGAGTAATTTTTAGGTAAAACCTCCTCCATTAAATGTCCTATTAACCAGTTCGTTTGTTTACCTAATCTTGGCATTAAATCCTCTGCCATATTGCTAGATACAGAATATGTCTACCATATTACTCATCCCAGATTTTGTGACATTAAGGGTATCGATGAGTCTATGTAATCATATTGCTAGTTCTTGTTGGTCCACAATTATTTGGCAGTTGAATTCATGCTATTTTAACTGGGTAGAAATCACTTATGTTTCTTTGTGCTTATTTTCAAGTGCTGTTATGCGGTATACATAGGTTCTATTCCTGAATTACCGTATTCTAACTCACAAAAAGGAGACATTTAGTAATAGTTTAGGACACTAGATTAAGCTTTACTACAATTCTTATGTTTTGAAATGACTCCAAATGATAGTTTTCATCTCATTATAAACCAAGCATTACAGTAAAAGAGGTGTGAAATAGCCATACAAACACTCCTAATACTGGTTCATTTTTCTGTTTACTCAGAACACCATTAACAAAAAAGGGCAGGATTTTTTTTTCCAGTTTAAAATAATTACTGAGTGAGTCTACCATCTGTGTAATAAAATGGCAACAATCAAAGATACTGAGAACCAAAATGCGTCGCTATATATCTATGCATTACAAAGCAGCCAAACTTAATCTCAGCCAAGGAATGCACAACTAAGGGGTAGAAGGTATTTTCATTAGTTACAAAGTTAGAATTTGGGAAAAGAAAAGAAAAAGCTTCAGAAGAAAATGAAAATTCTTATTTGACAGTTATCTATAATCATACTAACAAATGGGCTATTCAAAGGTAACATTCTGTCATTTATTGGTTTTCCTATTAACCATATTCACTAATTTCATCAGGGTTTCTTAAATGTCATCCTGTTTTAAGATCTGGGTAATTAGATAAATTGTCAATCATTTTTGTTTTTGAACAACTTGTTTATATTATATTTTTGTGCCTTGCTTAAGGAGACTCACTCACTAAATACAGCACTCGAGTGATTTTTTTCCTATCTTCAGGCTTGATACTCTAAAATTCAAACTTTAAAATGCAAGATTAATATTTGGTTTAGATTTAGATCGTTTTTGTAATCATATTAACAAAATTCAAGTTATAGTTTAGATGTTATTTATAGATCAATTTTAGGTTATGATTTGTTAATAATAAAAACAATTAATCAATATTTCCTTTAAAATAATTTATTTTTAAAAATACCCAGGTACCTGTTAGAAGCAATATGAGTTGTCTAACAAGGAATGCAACTGAAACACAGGACGATAAACATTTAGATATTTCAAAACAACATAAAGTTACGATTAAAACAAAGACAATTCTAAGGAAACAAAACTATCGTGAATAAAAATTATCTGAAAAAAATTAAATATTTTATTATTATAGCTTTCCAATAATTCTTAAAATCAGGTAACACTAGTCTTCCAATCTTATTTTTCTTTTTATTGTTTTGGCTATTCTAGATCCTTTGAGTTTTATCTACATAAAAAATCAGCTTCTTAATGTCTAGGAAAATAAGTCTGATGGGATTTTGATTAGGATTGCATTAAATCTTTAATAAAATAGTCAGCAGTATAGAATATTCTGTATAAGATGTTTGACATCTTGACATCTTGATATGGAATATTCTACTCCATTAGTATGATTATCGTTTCACTTATTAAATCTTCTTACATTTTTCTAGCGCTATTTGTACTTTTAGAGAACTGGTCTTGCACATTTATTATGGATAATTTTTAAATATATTTTAATTTCTGGTTATTTATTGCTAGTATTTACATCTGTGATTGATTTTTGTTATTAACCTATTATCTTACAAACTTAAAAAAAAACTCACTATTTCAAGTGGATTTTTAAAAAATACCCTAGGAATTTATTTTACAAAGACTAATTATGCCTCCTATAAAGATAGTTTTACATTTCCCTACCTAATATTCATGTCTTTTATTTATTTATTTATTTCATCTTACTGCAGTGATTAAACCTCTTGTACAATGTTACTTACAACTGGTCAGAGCAGTTTTTGATCATTTAGAAAAAGACCCAATTTTCTACCAATACGTATCATGTTTGCTCTAAGTGTTTATTGATTCTGTTCATCAGGTTCAGAAAATTGACATGCATTTTTATACTGCTGAGTTTTTTCATTTTTATTTTTTTTTAAGGTAAAATAAATTTTTGATTTTGTTGAAGTAATTTTTGGTGTGTCTATTGAGATGATCATAAGACTTTGGTATTAAGTTTCTAATATAATGACTTTCATTGATGCATTTTAAACATTAAAAGAATGTTGCATTCTTAATATAAACTCTACTTGACAATAAAATATCATATTTATATTCTGTGGAATTAAATTTTGTATGCTTTCAGAAATCACAATGGGCATTGGTCATTGATTTTTTTGCAATGGCTTTGATATCAGGTTTTTACTGACCTCATAGAATGAGTTGGGAAGTTCTTTTTTTCTTTTCTCTTCTATGTTTTAGAAGAATTTTTGAATGGTTGGCATTATTTTTTCTTTAAATGTCTGGGGAAATTATTAAGCTATCTAAGCTTGAAGGTTGTTTTGTTTTTGTTTTGTTTTGGGGGGGAAGTTTTTAACTATAAATTCAACTGTAAAAAATATTATTTTAGTATGCTAATTTTTCTTGAGCAGAATTTGCCAGCTTGTGTCTCCCAAGGAATTAGCTCATTTCATTAAAATTGCAAATGTTGTTGTATAAATTTGATTATAATATTGTATTTTTAACATCTATAAAATTTGTAAATCCGTGATATTTCTCATAATTAATATGGATATTTTGGGTCTTCTCTATTGTTTTCCTTTATCAATATAGCTAAAAATTTGACAATATCTTGAAATAATTGATCTCAAAAAAATAGCTCTTGGTCGGGCATGGTGGTCATTGACTGTAATCCTAGGACTTTGGGAAGCCAAGGCAGGAGGATTACTTGAGTCTAAGAGTTTGAAACTAGCCTGGGCAATGCAGAGAGACCCCATATATATGAAAAAATTCTGAAAATTAGCTGGCATTGTGGTACACATTTGTTGTCCTAGCTACTTGGAAGGCTGAGGTGGGAGGATACCTTGAACCCAGAAGCTCAAGGCTGCATGGGTGACAGAGTGAGGAACTGTAAAATAATTAAATTAAATAAAAAATTTGGAAACTCACTTCTTGATTTTATTCCTCTTTTACTACTTTTGTTTTGTTTTCTATTTTGTTGATTTTCATATTGATATTTACTATTTCTTTATTCTTCTTATTTTAGGTTTAAATTTTCTTGTCTTATAGTTTTTAAAAATGAAAATAAAGTGATCAGTTTGAAACTTTATTTTTAATAGAATCTTTTTTTTTACAATTTTATCTCTAATTGCTATATTAGCAAAATTGCACACATTTTTACATGTTGTGTTTTAATTTTTATTATAAAATTATATTCTAATTACCATTTGATTTTTTTCTTTGATCTGTGAGTTACTTAGAAGTGGTTTATTTTGTTTTCAAATTTTTGGATATTTTCCAAAGATCTTTCTGTAATTACCTAATTTAATTCCATTGTACTAAAAAATCACACTTTATGTGATTCAAAACATTTCGAAATCACTGGTATTTATTTATTAATTTAACCTAAAATATAGTTTATCTTGGTAAATATTCTATTTTAACTGGAAAATATGTGTATCTGCTATTGTGGAGTAGCGTATTATAAACAAGCTGAGTGGGTCAATTTGGCTGATGATGTTATTCAAATCCTCTGTATTATTAATTTTCTATTTATTTGATGTATTAATCACTCAGATAGATATTGAGACATAATTTTGTTTTTGTCTAATTATCTGCCCTCTATAACTTATTGCTTCCTTTTATTTTGGAAAAGGTTTGTTGTTATGGTGCATAATTTCTTCTGATAATCATGATGTCTTAATAGATTAACCAACTTACCAGTATGAAACGACCTTTTAGGGGAAATATTCTGTGCTCTCAAATTTACTGTTTATAATATTAATATAGTCACTCCAGCTTTCATTAGATTTTTATTAACACGATCTATATTTTACTAACCCTTACTTTTTGACATTTTATATTTAAAGTATATTTATATTTATAGTATACCTTTTATAGACAGCATACTAAAGAGTCTTTTTTTATCCAATCTGACAATCTCTGACTTTTAGTTCAATTCTTTAGACCATTTTATACTCAATGTGTTTATTAATATGGTTAAATTCAATCATGTTACTATTCTATTTTATCGAATAGCTATCTTTTTTTTACTGTTGTTGTTTAATGATTAAATTTTTATCATATTCATTATTTTATTAGCTTTTTTCAGGATTGCTTTAGGGTATCTAGTACACATTTTTAACTTATTACAATTTATCTTCAAGTAATATTAAACCACTTAATGAAGGTCATAAAAGTTTCAAAACATTATGTACTTATTAACATAACTCCCAAATATATTTTGGTATACACACATAATTTAAAACATGGCAGTGAAAATAATGAGTTTATTATTGATATATACATTGCCATGTCTAGATCTCAAAAACACATTTGAAAGAGAAAGCATAAGTCACAGAAGAGTCTGTGTAATCTTATTTTATAACAATAAAAAAGTAAAATAAAATGATATATTCTTAAATGATAAACACATGGTAAAGTTATTAAAAATAGCAAAATAATTATTAATAACAAATTTGGAATAATGGTTGCTTGGCGCCTGGAGAGCAGAGATATGGAGACATTCATTCATGGTATATAAAGACTTCAAAATATGAGGGACCATCTATTTGATACTGAGTGATAAATGGATAATTTATTAATATTATTTTATGTATAAAAGTCATATATACATATACACACACATAAATCTAGAACAGTATATTTTATAGCATAAAATCCATATATCAATATCTTTTTTCACATAATACCTTTGATCCTGTCAGTAATTTTTTTCTGGTCCAGTTATATAGGTAGCCTCTTTAAATTAAAATAAGGAGGGGTGATGCATTAAATATTTATTTGGTGGGGGGATGGATAAATGTGCCTGTTTTACTTAAAATTTGTCCTCTAGAATATCAGTCTAAGAAAGATTCTGGCAAAAAGCTGTCATCAAAACACCAGAAAGATGTGCATATTTGCCCCAAATATAATTCACAATATATAGTGGAATATTAGAAATGTTTGCCAACTCTTTAATAAAAATGTTTTCTATGCTTGGTCATTTCCGGGAGCTTTGTGTAATAGTTGAATATTTGTATACTGTCACCTGCCTTCCTGAAAACAAATATGTTTTAAAATTGCATTTATGCTTCCAGACCAAACTCTTAGAAATGTATGCTTCTGTTTTCTGTGTCCAGTCCTTTCCAGAATTCCTAGCCTTGCATTACACATTACATTCATGAGCCTATTAGAACATATAGCAGATTGTGGACAGGAAAAAACGATACATATGATGTATTAAGTGAAAACTGATTCTGACATTACAAAAATTTTTTTAAAAAGAGAAATATTATATTTCACATCTGACATGGCCCTGATAAATATTTGAGTCACGTATGCCTAAGAACAAATCACAATATCAATCAATAAATAAATGGATGTATAAATAGTTTACTAATGTCTGAAAAGAAAGGAAATTAACAACTCTGGTCATTTTGTTAGGTGCCAGATTCTGTGTTGTGTGCTAGACCTAAGGTTTACCAGTCTTAGTCCCTTAAGAGAGATATTATTATCTACACTTTCACAGGAGGAATGTTATTGGTATAAAGGTTAAGTAACTTCACCATGTGCTCAACACTCAAAACCTGGTGAGTATTAAGTTGAGCTTCAAACTCAGGTATGTTCGTCTTCCAAGACTGAGCTCCTCTCATTAAATTATCTTATTAGGATAGCTGAGTAATCAAGTCCCAGGTGTACTTCCTATTTGCTGTAACGTAATTTTTCACTTAAAAACAACTGCTTTTTTCTTCATGATGAAATTATATTAGTCCTAATACTTACTTGTGACCTAATGCAGTGATTCGATTAGACTCAGGTGAGCCAAAATGCAAAAAATTTACTTGCAAACAGATGTAAGGAAATCTTGGCTTTGTTGTTTTTAAAAATGTTTTAAAATAGCATTTCTAGCACAAAAATTAATATGTGCCCTGTAGCAGATGCTTTGCAGCCTTTGATGAATTAATTAACCCATGTACTAGAAACAAACTTGAATGTCCGTTTATATATGTAAAATGTAGCAAAGTAGACTCACTGTAAATTGCAGCTTTCCTTTGAATTTGTCATTCCATATTTCCAGGAAGGTAAATGGCGGAAATTTCTTTTGGAAGAATAAAACGACAAATGGAGTGACTGTGTATTCCGTGCATTGCCTCATACAGCACTGCAGGTGGGGTCTTTGGGAGAAGATGCAGCCGGGTTCCTAGTGTACACAGGCAGCCTGTTTAGACTCACTTTTGCTCTAAACCAATTCAAAGTGCCTCTGTTAAAGCAAACTGGAGAGACTTTCCACAGGTGGTGTTCATGACTAATGTGCACCTGCACTACTGGCCCAGCATCTCATTTCTTAATGAGTTTTGTCTGTTTTATGGTTCCGTAATTAAACAAATTGTTATAAGTGACTCAAAAATTGTTGCCAAGAAGCCCATTTCCGCAGCTGGCAGCCTGATACATCAGAAGTTTAATTGCTGAAATGCTCTGTCAGGGGCCAAATACTTTATTATTGTTTGCCTAACAATTTCAAATAAGTGGGTGAGTAGAAGTAGCACTTTGGGTACTATTAGACTTCTTTTATGATTGATTTTTCCCCCAAATACTGGCTTTGTAAGTGGCTGAGTTGCTAGGGAATATATTAGGATAATCCATTTATAAGAACAAGGATGAATCTTTAAACCAACGATACCTGTTGCTACTAGAGGTTTAAATCATAAGAACTAGTCTGGGGATTTTCTCCAGAGAATCACCAGATGAAGAAATATGGATGGCTCTCTAATCTCTGTCAAGTCCCTAGAGAGCAGAGCATCTTCTTGGGAGCTGTTTTCCTCTACTATGAATGAAAATCACTGATGCTGTCCTCTTTCTGTTACTTTAACTAAGGACACACAATACCTTTGTATTAACACGCAGCCGGGTCTCTGAGACACAAGCCCCCATTTCTATATAAAGAATTGTAGCTTCTAAGTTCAGACACCGTTCTTAGTACCATTTAATTTTTATTGTTTGCTACATCTTAAACTTATTTTAAAAATCATCTTTTATTTGAGTAAAAGTGCATCAGAAAATAGAAAAATTTTTCCCAGTCTTATTGAGGTATTAAGTGACAATAAAATTGTATAAATTTAAGGTGTGAAATGTGATGATTTGTTACATGTATACATTGTGAGGTGATTAGTTAGTTCGCATATCCATCACACATAGTTACCATTTATGTGTGTGAATGTGTTTGTGTGTGTGTATGTGTGTGTGGCTAAGACTATTTAAGATTGATTCTCTTAGCAAATTTCAACTATGCATTATAGTATTATTAATTATACTCCCCATGCTGTACATTAAATCCCTATGATTTATTCATCCTTCTATATGGCCCCAAATAGGTACCTTTTGTTTCTTTACTATATTAAGTAGGATATTGTCAATGGGACTTTAGGGGTTTTTTTGGTTTTAAATTATATGCTTCTCTGATTATTAAACTAATACACCTTTAGTTTAGAAAATTGAAAAAAAAATATGATAAGAAATAACACATTCAAAATCCCACATTGGTATGTTGAATTATTTCTCAACAAAGATTCTCTCCCCTCCTTGTTAACATGGCCTATACTCCTTGATCCACTGAGTTTGGGTTTGGCCACGAGTTTTCCTCTGACTTTGGGAAGGTAGGAAAAAGTAATATGTTGAATGTGGACAGAAGTGCCAGTTCAGAGTAAAGGCTTTAAGAGGCTTGCCCTCTGCACTCCTGGTGTCCACCATGACACCCACAGGTCGTGCTCCTTCAGCTTGGGTCCCAGTAGGAAGTAGATGTGCACAAGACCTGGGTCCAACCAGATCTAGTGAAGTTCTAAGCAGTCTCCTTTTGAGCCTAAAATAAATGTCTCTTATTATAAGTCCCTAAGATTTTGAGACTGTCTATTACACAGCAAAAATTGACATATTCATCCACTTTCAATGGAGATTCTGTGTGCATGTACACATGTATGCAGTAGATCACACACACACACACACACACACACACACGGAGAGAGAGATGTGAAATAGATTGCTTCTAATGCAACCATCTCTTTTTTTTTTTAAATGGAGATTGTGTGTGCATGTACACATGTATGCAGTATATCACACACACACACACACACACACACACACACAGAGATTTGAAATAGATTGCTTCTAATGCAACCACCTCACTCTTCTTTTTTTTTTTTGAGAGGGAGTCTCGCTCTGTCGCCCAGGCTGGAGTACAGTGGCCCCATCTCGGCTCACTGCAAGCTCCGCCTCCCGGGTTCACGACATTTTCCTACCTCAGCCTCCCGAGCAGCTGGGACTACAGGCGCCCACCACCGCGCCAGGCTAATTTTTTGTATTTTTAGTAGAGACAGGATTTCACTGTATTAGCCAGGATGGTCTCGATCTCCTGATCTCGTGATCCAGCCGCATCAGTCCCCCAAAGTGCTAGGATTACAGGCATGAGCCACTGCGCCCGACTGCAACCAACTCACTCTAATGCAACCAACTCATTCTAGTTTGCCTGATACATTCCTGGTTTTAGCGTTGTAAATTCTCCGTCTGGGGAAACTCGTCACAAGCAAACCAGGATTATTATCATCCTCCTTCCTACATTTTTTTTTTACGTAATAAATCTACTTTTCTTGCTTAGTAAACTTCGATTAGAAACCTATGCTGTTGCATGTTCTTCTTAGTTTGTAGTAATTGAATAATACCCAGTCACATGCACAAACGAAGAAATTAATTTAACAAATCACGTAATGTTGGGTATTTATTAATAAGTTATTTTTAAGGTTATTCTTATAAATTAGGAGAACATTTGTTGTATAATATTTGGTTCAGTTGTATTTTTTACTTGAGCATAATTCTTCATAACTGAATTTTATAATTTGAGGTCAACTTGTTTATGAAATCAACAACTTAATTTTAAAATATTTAAGTAGAAAATAAAAATTTTTTGAAACAATGACATAGTTGTAATTCATATTACAATACATTGTGTAAAGAGTACATGCATAACAAATATAAACCATAAGAGGCATGCAATAGAATCTTAATAGGCATTGAACCATGTGCCCTTTGATATTCAATATATCAGTCTTGTTACCTACCCTCTTTTGACTTTCAAATCAAATCTATAGATGAAGTATAAACTTCTGAAAAATAAATTCACAGTATTAACAAATGGAAGATTTAAATGTGATAGTATTATTAAGTATCACATGGTTTTGGAGAAGCAAGCAAATAATACAGTTTAGTGTGGTCAAGGAAGGCTTTGCCAAGGAGATAGTATGTGAAGTACAAGGAATATTAGTGATGATATATGGAACTTATTACCTATTCCTAAAATTACTTACATGGTACAAAATAAAGACAGAACTCTGTGTAATATAAATATAATTGCACTGCAGTTAAAATCTGGAGTCTCTGAAGGAGAGATTCATGTTGGATGAAGCAATAGCCTTTGAAAAGCTGGATCTGGAAGCCTTCTTCAGACCTTGTTAATAGGCCATTTATATCTTCCACTACCTACAAATATAGCATAAATTAATAAACCAAAGTGATACACTGTCTCAGATGAGTTCAGAATTTTGATTTTTTAATTTTTAATTTTAATTAATTAATTAATTTTTTTGAGACCGAATCTGGCTCTGTCACCCAGGCTGGAGTACAGTGGCGTGATCTCGGCTCACTGCAACCTCTGCCTCTCACGTTCAAGCGATTCTCATGCCTCAGCCTCCTGAGTAGCTGGGAGTACACACGCCCGCCACCACGTCTGGCTAATTTTGGGTGTCTTTTTGGTAGAGACGGGGTTTCACCATGTTGGTCAGGCTGATCTTAAACTCCTGACCTCAAGTAAATCAGCCTGCCTTGGCCTCCCAAAGTTCTGGGATTACAGACATGAGCCACCATGCCCTGCCAATTTTTATTTAATTTTTAATTTTTGTGCATACATAATAGTTGCATATATATTTATGGTATACACGAGAAATGTTGAAATTCGCATTCAATGCAAAATAATCACATCAGAGTAAATGGGGTGTCCGTCATCTTAAGCATGTATCCTTTGTGTGTGTATATATACACACACACACACACGCATATATATGTGTATATATATACACTCATCAATTTGAAAATGCACAATAATTGTACTGTTCACTATAGTTACCCCACTGTGGTAGCAGATATTAGATGTTATTTATTATTTCTACCTATTTATTTGTATCCATTAACCATCCCCAGTTACCCACATTCCCCACTACCCTTCCCATCCTCCAGTAACCATCATTCTATTCTCTATCTCCAAGAGTTCAACTGTTTTAATTTTTATCTCATGCAAACAAGAAAGAACAGATGAAGTTTGTCTTTCTGTGCCTGCCTTATTTCACTTAACATCTTCTAGTTCCTTTCACGTTTTTGCAAATGACAGGATTTCATTCTTTTTAATGACAAAATGGTATCCTCTTGGGTATCTGTACCACATTTTCTTTATCCATTCATCTACTGATGGACACTTAGATTGCTTCCAAATCTTGGGTATTTTGAATAGTGCTGCAAAAACATGGAAAAGTATATCTCTTCAATATACCAATTTCCTTTATTTGGGTACATACCAAGCAATGGGAATGCTGGATCATACAGTAGCTGTATTTTAAATTTTTTGTGGAACTTCCAAACTGTTCTCCATAGTGTTTGTAGTAATTTACTACCAATGGCATATGAGAATGCCCTTTTCTACACATCCTCGCCAGCATTTATTATGGCTTGTCTTTTAGATATAAGCCATTTTAACTGTGATGAGGTGAGATAATATCTCACTGTAGTTTTGATTTGCCTTGCTCTGATCAATGATTTTCAGCACCCTTTCATATATCTGATTGTTATTCATATGTCTTCTTTTTGAGAAGTGTCTATTAAGATATTTTCCCATCTTTAAATCAAATTATCCAATTTTTTTTCTATAGAGTTGTTTGAGCTCCTTCCATATGCTGGTTATTGATGCCTTGTGAGATGGATGGTATGCAAATATTTTCTCTCATTCTGTGTGTCTTTTTACTTCATTGATTGTTTTCTTTGCTGTGAAGAAGGATTTTAATCCTATTTGTCCATTTTTGCTTTAGTTGCCTGTGCTCACTGTAGATGTATGGATTTGTTTCTGGGCTCTCTATTTGTTCCATTGTTCTATGTGTCTTTTTTTATGTCAGCACCATGCTGTTTTGGTTACTGTAGTTCCATAGTATAACTTGAAGCCAGATAATGTGATTCCTTCAGTTTTTCTCTTTTTGCTTAGGATGTTTGGCTATTCTGGGTCTCAAATGGTTTCAAGTGAATTTTAGGATGAATTTTTGTATTTCTGTGAAGAATGTCATAGCTATTTTGATAGGGATTCATTGAATCTGTAGATCACTTTGGGTATAATGGACATTTTAAGATTATTGATTCTTCCAATCCATGAACATGAAATTTCTTTCAATTTTTTATTCATCTTCAATGGCTTTCATCAGTGTTTTAGAGTTTTCATTGTAGATATATTTCATTTAATAAGGTAAGTTAATTTTTAGGTACTTAATTTTATTTGTAGCTATTGAAAATGGCATTACCATTTTGATTTCTTTTTCAAATTGTTCGCTGTTGGCATATAAAAATGTTACTAGTTTTTGTATGTTAATTTTGTATCCTGCAAAACCCTGAAATTGGTTATCATTTCAAAAGGTTTTTTTTGGAGGGGGGTGGTTGGGAAATGGAATCTTTGGGTTGTTCCAAATGTAAGATCATGTCATTCACAATCAAAAATAATTTGACATATTTCTTTTGAATTTGAATGCATTTTATTTCTTTCACTTGTGTGTCTCCGATAGGTAGGACTTCCAGTACAATGTTCAATAACAGTGGTAAAAGTGGGCATCCTTGTCATGTTTCAGATCTTAGGGGAAGGGTGTTCAGTTTTTCCCATTTGGTATGAAACTAGCTATGGGTATGTTGCATATGGCTTTTATTAGGTTAAGGTATATTCCTTGTGTACACAGATATTTGAAGGTTTTTATCATGAAGCGATGTTGAATTTTATCAACATCATTCTTTATTCATTTTTCATTATCAATGGAAATAATCATGTGGTTTTTGTCCTTTATTCTATTGATAGAGTGTATCACATTGATTGGTTTGCACATGTTGAACTATCCTTGGGATGAATCCCACCTGGTCAAGATGAAAAATCTTTCTAATGTGTTGTTGAATTCAGTTTGCTAGTATTTTGTTGAAGATGTTTCAATCAATGTTTCAATCAATGTTCATAAGGAATATTGGCCTGTATTTTGCTTTTATATATATGTCTTGGCTTTGGTATTGGTAATATTGGCCTTGTAGAATAATTGTGGAACTATTCCCTCCTCCTTTATTTTTTGAAATAGTATGAGCAGGATTTTTTTTTTTTTTTTTCAAATGTTTGGCAAAATTCAGTAGTGAAGCCATTGAGTCCTGGGCTTTCCTTTATTGGGAGACTTTTTTTCTGCTTTGACTTTGTTACGTGTTGTTGGTCTGTTCAGGTTTCGGATTTCTTCATAGTTTAATCTTGGTAGATGTTATGGGTCTAGGAATTTATCCCTTTATTTTATTATTGTGTATCTGCCAGATTTTGCTGTCAAGATAATGCTTGCTTCATAATAAATTTAGGAGACACTAATTCTTGTAAGAGGCATGCAATCTAGATCCCTTGAATGTGCAATTCACAATAGGGTTCCTGCTCCTATGAGAATCTAGCGGCGCAGCTACTGATCAGACAGGAGGCAGAGCTCAGGCTGTATTGCTTGTTGGCCCGCTTGTCACCTCCTGTTGTGCAACCCAGTCCTTAACAGGCCATAAACTTGTACTAGTACACAGCCCTGGGGTTGGGGATCCCTGTTCTAATTGATTAGGGTATATACCTTCTTTCTCTCACATCTCATACCCAATACAAAACTTTCTTAGGAACTGTGGAAGGTAGATAGATAAAAGGATGGTAGGTAAAGTGTTTCTTCATACTTCTGCCTTTAAATGACACTTGCCAATTCTGCCTAAAGTCAATTGAACATAACTAGTCATTTTTACCTGAAAATGTTGACAAAAGTGGAGGAGTAGAGGAACTCTTTGAGGACCTCCATTATCTCTACCACAACTCCTCCCTGGTCTACATAAAGAACAAAAATATAAAATTTTTTTGTATTATTTCTCTTAGTTTTTCCTCATACCCTAAACATTATTACTTTTATATAAAAAAGTAGTCAATATTGTGCATATTCATTTTATGTCAGAATTACTCACATATTCATATCAGGATACTTGGGAATTTAGTCATTAAATTTTCTTAGGACATATTTCAAAGCTGTTTTTGAAGTCAAGTAGCAAAAACTATAATTCTGCCCTACAAAAATTTTTAGTGAACTGATTAATCTAATGTCATCCAGTCACCCTCCTTTAGGGAAGCAGCACACTTCAGATTTTTAAAATTTGAGATTGGTAGAGATTTCTAGTAACTGTTTCTCTTATCTGGAAATTCCATATTATAAACCACTACTTTTCATTTGTTCTTCTCTTTTGGACTGATATTGTATTGCTTGAAGAGTAGCCTTTAACTTGTGTATATATGTAATGGGTTAAATCACAGAAACTATTATGTACACTCAAAATACAATTGCCAATAAATAGGTGTCTTGCAAATTTTACGTATTGGAGGCCTCACACTATCTATAGTCAACTCTTAAAATGCATTATGACAGAGAATCGTATTACTCAGAATTATTTAACAATTGAAATATTTTAAATATTATAAAAATTTGTGTGAAAACACTTTGTCTGTTTATTGTATAAGCATTTTGCATGTTTTGCCATTTCTTAACAATGTTTTCTTACAAGAAAAAAATATTAAAACATGAGAAATGCATCTAAATACATGCCAACATCTTTCATTAGTTTTTCATAATATACAAATCAGGAAACATTTTTAAGACTGAAAATTTGTGGAAAATTACATCTCATCTTTTAATTGAGGCAATTGCTGCTCTAGATATTTTTCATGTTATTAAAATATGTTAAGTTGAATAATATTTTGGAAACTACACTAATACTTTTTTTTTTTTTTTTTTTTGAGACAGAATTTTGTTCTTGTTGCTCGGGCTGGAGTGCAATGGCACAATCTCAGCTCACTGCAACCTCCGCCACAGGGTTCAAGTGATTCTCCTGCCTAAGCCTCCCAAGTAGCTGAGATTACAGGTGCCCACCACCACACCAGGCTAATTTTTGTATTTTTAGTAGAGATGTGGTTTCACTTTGTTGGCCAGGTTGGTCTTGAACTCCTGACCTCGGGTGAACCACCCGTCTCGGCCTCCCAAAGTGCTGGGATTACAGGCGTGAGCCACCGCACCTGGTAGACTAATAAATTCTTGAGGTTAAACACTATGTGTGATTCATCTCAAAATCATCCATATCCTATAGTACCTCATAATGAGTAGGAAATAAAAGTGACCATATTTGCATTTTAGCTAAAAACTCTTCATGATTTCTGATGTCAACTAATTTTTATACATCCATTTATTTGTTGCCTTTCTATTTTACAACTTCTACAATGGAAATGCTGAAAATATATTGCTATATAAAAATTAGTTTTAGTCAATATCACCATTTGAAGATATCAGTGTACATAATGTCAGGTTTTTTTTCACCATGAGAAATCATTCTATTTAATTTTTTTTTTGACTCTTGAATTTAAATTAACTCCTCTATTATAATTTGCTCTCCCATATGAAAATCACAGTCTTATAAGTTTTCTGGTGGGCTCATGGCTGTTCTGTGCTTTCTACTCCCTCTTCTTTTTACATGCTACTGTCTTTACTAGATGCAAACATATACTCAGAAATAAAACCAGCAGCTGGATCTCTGGAATTTACAATTCCCAGAGATCTCAGTAAAACATTATATATAGTTGAACCAGCCCACAGTTTTACCAACATTCTGTGCTCCTGAGCATCACGTATAACTAAAAGTGCCTTAGGGACAAAGTTATAATGAGTAGCAATAGACATGTACTTTCGTAAACAACCCTGGGATTTCATTGTAGGAATTAGAGTCTGTAGTACTCATTTATGGATGAGAGTAATACACACTCTCATTCCTAAAAGTGAAAATGTCCCAAGCAACTTTCCTCTCTCACTCCGAAGAGCACATCTACATCCGTGATGAAAATTGCTGGATCAATCATGGGATTTACAGTTGGTTTGTGGGGCATATGCGTAGTGTATGTGCAGCATAATTATTTTTATTGCATGAACAGAATGACCATATGTGTATATATCATCACTAACTAACAAAACTTAGCATGGTGCTTGGCATACAGTTGGCAATCAATAAAAATATATTTACCGAGTAAATAAAATACTGAAGATATTAACTCTGATTTAACTATACTGAAAAATACATCACTCATGTAACATGAATTATCAAAAAATGTAACCTTCCAAGATACACCACATATTAACTACATGGTTCTAAACAATGATACATTTGCATAATACCTCATATAATGTTGATGTGAGGATTAAGTAAATGATGTCCACAAATCACCTAGCATCTACCAGACACATTGGAATAATCCAATCTACATTTAAAACAAAAATAGATGGCATCGAAAACCAAAATTCAAAAAAGGGATTTTAGAAATTCTTTTTGAAGGAAGGTTAAAAATATTTTCTTAAGGTTTAACAGAAATTCTTTAAGAAAATATTTTTATATTTTCTTAATATAAAAATAATATTTGCAAGAAAGACCCACTCTAAATCTTCACATAGAATACTAGCTCTTATATTTATAAGTACACCATGCTTATAAATTATTAGATTATCAAACTCTTCTAAGTTCTGTCAGTAAGCAATAAACAAAAGGATAGATATAATGTAATCGAAATATTTGAGTTGAATAGCAAGTTTAAAATATGTGGTATTAACTTCTCAAATTCTACAGGTAAGTATGTGACATGTATTCCACTAATTTCTCTGATGTATTACTTGTACGCTAGAGATTACAAAGTGTTTACACAAGCGCCAGCTACTTAAGTAGCTTTGTGTCCTTTTATATAAACATTGAGTAGGGGCTTTGTTTTCTTCCTTCACAAAAAGCTAAGCTCAGAAAATTTTATTTCAAACCTCTGGGCAGTATTCAAAAATAAAACCGGCTTCTTTCCATATTCTCAATTTAACACTTATCCATCTCCTGGATCAGAACAAACTAAATAACTGATCTAATTCAAGTTATCATGGAAGACAAACTCCATCATTTAAAGTTCGATCATTAAAAATTTTAACTATTTCTGTGATTTCTATCTTCCTTGCCTAGTTTATTTAGAAGCGCTTTTCTTCTCTTTCCTCTATCCTCAACTTCTTTTCTTGTGAGTTTTCAGAATATGAACAAGTCCATCCTGTCTTTCAACCTTCATGAACTCTACCTGGAACTTATTCTTCTGCATAAAAGCATCTTGAAAATGTCTAATACTTGCCAGTTTCTTTTACTTGCCTCTAAATTCTTCCTTAGAAACCTGTTTAATTTCCTTAGCTAAGACCACGTGGAGAAAATAAGAATTTTCTTTGATAAAAAGTTGTTTGAAAATAGTATTGAATACCATTGTGAGAACAACAAATAAACATCCAAAGAGCAGTGAATTTTACTGTTAGAATTTCAACAGTGGGTCAGGAGCGGTGGTTCATACTTGCAATCCTAGCACTTCGGGAAGCCCAAGGTGGGCGTATGTCTTGAGCTCAGGAGCTCGAGACCAGCCAGGCCATGGGGAAACCCTGTCTTTACTAAAAATACAAAATTTAGCCAGGTGTTGTGACATGCGCCTGTAGTCCCTGCTACTCAGAAGACTGAAGCAGGAAGCTGGAGGTTCGCTTGAACCCTGGAGGTCGAGGCTACAATGAGCCGAGATGGTGCCATAGCACTCCAGCCTGGGTGACAAAATAAGACACTGTCTTAAAAAAAAAAAAAAAAAAATCTCGATAATAAATTTTACCTGTTTTGAGCTTTGGCACAATATCTATAATTGCTTTTTTATTCCACAGGTACATATTGAGAACATACTATGTCCCAGTCATGATGATGAACACATTTAAAAAGCACACAAAATGAGCCAGGCACGATAGCTCGTGCCTGTAAACCGAGCGCTTTGGGAGGCCGAGGGGGTGGATCACGAGGTCAGAAGTTCGAGACCAGCCTGACCAACATGGTGAAACCCCATCTCTACTAAAAATACAAAACTTAGCTGGGCGTGGTAGTGTGCGCCTGTAATCCTGCTACTCAGGAGGCTGAGGCAGGAGAATCGCTTGAATCTGGGAGGCAGAGGTTGCAGTGAGCTGAAACATTGCACAAAATGTTTCTCCCCATTGAACTTAAAGACTATTGAAGAGTAATGAAAATATAATTGAATATAAATAATGATACTTTGAAAGCATAATGATATTTTGAAAGTAATGCTTTCAAAATCAGTGAAAAAAAAATCTAAATATGAACTACAAAACAAACACAGCCACGATGACAAAAACAAATGAGAACCAAAGCAGGGAATGACAAACCAGATAAGTCAGTCTAATATCTGCTAGCTTCTATAAATATAATAGAAAGCAATCATCTGGTTCTTTGCATAATTATTAAGAATAATGTAGTTTGTCCTTCAGATTACTATTGAAGAAAGAACCGTACATAGATAGCCCAATTATTGTAGTAAATAAACCACATAACTTTCAGGCCATGTTGTCTCACTACTCAAGACTGCAGATGGAATACTGAGCTGGAAGAGGGTAGATAATTATCATTCAAAAGATATTGGGAGCTGAGAATGCTGCAAACTAGTCAGTCTTTTGCCTTCCACCAACGGTAGTAATAAAACCGGAAACCAAAAGTGTAATAAGCACTAAGCAAATAATCACATATACAAATATACAATGAAAATTGTTATGAGTAGCATTAAGAAAGTCTAAAGAATCCATGAGAAATT
>NW_012104087.1:2091000-2092916 GCF_000951045.1 Mandrillus leucophaeus
ATTCCATATCTTGGCTAGTGTGAATAGCACTGCAATAAAAATGGCAGTATAGATATCATTCTAATGTGTTGATTTTCTTGCCATTGAATAAATACTCAAATGAGATTGAGATTGAGATTGTTGAATCATATGGTACTTTTTTTCTCTCTCTCTCTTTTTTTTTTTTTCCAGATGGATTCTCTGTCGCCCAGGCTGGAGTGTGGTGGCACAATCTCAGCTCACTGCAACCTCTGCCTCCTAGGTTCAAGTGATTCTCCTGCCTCCGCCTCCTGAGTAGCTGGTACTACAGGCACCCGCCACCACTCCCGGCTAATTTTTTGTATTTTTAGTAGAGATGGGGTTTCACCGTGTTAGTCAGGGTGGTCTCGATCTCCTGACCTCGTGATCTGCCTGCCTCAGCCTCCCAAAGTGCTGGAATTACAGGCGTGAGCCACCATGCCTGGCCCTGGTACTTTTATATTTAGTTTTTTGAGTCAGCTGCATGTTTTCTATAATAACTGTATTAATTTACATTGCCTCCAATAGTTTACAAGAGTTCTCTTTTCTCCAGATCTTCCAGTATCTGTTATTTTTTTCTACTTTTGGTAATAGCCACTCTAACTGGAGTGAGAAGGTATCTTTTAGTTTTGACTTGTATTTCCATGGTGATTAGTGAAGTTGAACGTTTTTTCATATACTAGTTGACTGTTTGAGTTATTTTATAAAATGTCTAATCAGATCCTTTGTCCATGTTTTAATAGTATAATTATTATAATTATTTGCTGTTGATTTGAATGCTTTTATATTCTGGATATTAATCCCTTGTAAAATGAATAGTTTGCAAATATTTTCTCCCGTTCTACAGATTGTCTCTTCACTCACTTGATTGTTTCCTTTGTTGTGCAGAAGCTTTTTAGTTGGATACAATACCGTGTGTTATTTTTCTATTGTTGCCTGTGTTTTTATAATCCTACCGACAAAATATTTGCCCAGACTAATATCCTCTTGCACTTCTTCCATGTTTTATCTCGGTAGTCTCATAGTTTTAGGTTACGTTAAAATTTTTAATCCACTTTTACTTTGATATTTATAGCGGTCTAGCTTCATTCTTCTACACATAAATATACAGTTTTCCCAGTGCTATTTACTGAAAAGCCTATCCTTTCCTCAGTGGATGTTCTGGCGCCTTTGTCAAAAACCAGTTGAATGTAAATACATGGGTTTATTTCTGGGTTCTTTATTCTGGTCTATTGGTCTATGGAGCTGTTTTAGAGCCAGGAACATGTGGTTTTGGTTATTATAGCTTTGTAGTTTATTTTGAAGTCAGGTAATGTGATGCCTCCAGCTTTATTCTTTTTGTTCAGGCTTGTTTTGGCTATTTGGGGTTTTTTGTGAGACATCAAATGAAATTCCATATGAATTTTAGAATTTTTTTTCTATTTTTGTGAAAATATATCATGGGTATTTTGATAGGAATTGCATTGAATCTGTAGGTGGGTAGTATGGTCATGTTAACAATATTTATTCTTCCAATCTATAAACATGGAATCAGATTCCATTATTTTGGTGTGTTCTCTTCAATTACTTTCATCACTTCTTTGTATTTTTCACTTTAAAAGTCTTTTATCTCCTTAGGTAAATTTATTCCTAGGTATTTTGCTTTTAATTTTTATAGCCTTTGTAAATAAAATTGTTTTCTTTATTTCTTTTTCAGCTAGTTTGTTATTGGGATTTAGAAATACCGCTGAAATTTGTATGTTGTTGTTATATCCTGCAACTTTACTGATTTATTTATCAACCCTAATCGTGTTCTAGTGGTGTCTTTAGGTTTTTCTGTATATATATTTATATTTTAAATGAAGAGAGATGATTCAACTTCCTCTTTTCCAGTTTGTATGCCCTTTAATTCTTTCTATTGCTTAATTTCTCTGGTTAGG
>NW_012104087.1:2094778-2096290 GCF_000951045.1 Mandrillus leucophaeus
TCTTTTAGGATGTTAAGAATTTTTACTTATATCTTAAGTAAAATTATAAGCAATTCAAGCAAAGAGTAGGTAGGAAAGGACAAAATCAAGTGTGTATTTTTAATTAAAATTTTTGCACTCCGTATGGAGAATTGATTGTTAAGAGTATAATTTGAGTATAAGATGATATTGATTTGGCAAATTGGTGATGCTGATGTGGAAGATAATAAATTGAAGATATAGTCTGGAGTTTGAATCAGTTAGGTATTGGTTGTAGAGAATGAGGAATAGAAAAGTATTAAAGCTGAGTTCCTGGATGCTGCCATAACCTATTGAGATAGCTGTATCTTTTGATTTTGTTGATCATTTTTTCCTTGAATATTTTTCTTGACTTTCTGGAAAGGAGCTACTATATTTTGTTACTTCAACACCTCTTCCTCTGCTTTTATTCTTCTTTAGTAACATGATCCACCTATGCTTGAAGATCCACATATGAACTATGAAATTCTCATGAAGAATCAAACTACTCCTCCAACTGACACTGGTGTGGGCATCTGACTAAACTGATCCAAGCATAGGGCTTCCTTCTAGACTCAATAACTTATCAAGAGATAGACACTTGTGCCAAACTTGGCCAAGCAGCATTCTTTCTGTTTATTAATTTTTTTTAGTCAAAATGTTAGGATAGAGGTTTTGCATTTGCCACAATTGATATTTAATCCCCAAGAGGCAGATCACCATATCTTCCCTCACGTGAAACACTGGTCTGACAGAATGAAGTTGACACATAAAGAGAATTAAAATAGAAGTGAGAAAGCATCTTGTTGTTATTTCAATTTTCTAATTGATACATAATTATTATATTTATGGGGTACAAAGTAATATTTTAATACATGCATTTAAAGCTTAATGATCAAATCAGAGCAACTACCATATACATGACCTCAAATATTTATGATCTTTTTGTATTGGGAATATTCAAAATCATCTCTTCTAGCTATTTGAAACTATTCAATAAGTTACTGTTAACTATAGTCACCCTCCAGTGCTATAACACACTAGAACTTAGTCCTCCTATCTCAGTATAATTTTGTATTTATTAAGCAGGTGTTCTCGATCCTTCTCTGTCCCCAGTGTTTCCCAGCATTGAATAACCACAATTTTATGATTATATAGGCTCAACATTTTTACCTCCCACACATGAAAGAGAACATGCTATATTCATCTTCTTGCGCCTGATTTATTTCACTTAACATTATATCCTCCTGGCTCCCTCTTTGCCATAAATGACAACATTTCCTTCTTTTTCTTGTGTCTATATAGTAAATTTTCATTAACCACTCATCTTTTGGTAGACACTTAGGTTGATTCCATATCTTGGCTAGTGTGAATAGCACTGCAATAAAAATGGCAGTATAGATATCATTCTGATGTGTTGATTTTCTTGCCATTGAATAAATACTCAAATGAGATTGAGATTGAGATTGTTGAATCATATGGTACTTTTTTTCTCTCTCTCTCTTTTTTTTTTTT
>NW_012104087.1:2097785-2104405 GCF_000951045.1 Mandrillus leucophaeus
CTGAAATTTGTATGTTGTTGTTATATCCTGCAACTTTACTGATTTATTTATCAACCCTAATCGTGTTCTAGTGGTGTCTTTAGGTTTTTCTGTATATATATTTATATTTTAAATGAAGAGAGATGATTCAACTTCCTCTTTTCCAGTTTGTATGCCCTTTAATTCTTTCTATTGCTTAATTTCTCTGGTTAGGACTGTCAATAATATGTCAAATAAAAGTATGAATGTTGGCATCTTTGTCTTGTTGTAGTTCTTATAGGAAAAGTTTTTCCCCATCAGGATGATGTTAGCTGTGGGGGTTTTCATATATGGCCTTTATTGCATTTAGATATATTCCTTCTATATCTAATTTACTGAGAGTTTTTATCGTGAAGAAACATTTAATTTTATCATTTTTTTCCACATCTATTGAGATGATCATATGGCTTTTGTCCTTCATTCCACTGATGTGGTATATCACATTTACCAATTTGCATATGTTGAATCATCCTTGCATCTCTGTGACAAATCCCACTTAATGATGTATAGTCTTTTCGATGTGCTGCTGTATTTATTTTACTAATATTTGATTCAGGGGTTTTGCACCTATGTTCATCAGGAATATTGTCCTGTAGTTTTCTTTTGTTTGTTTGTTTGTCTTTGTCTAGTTTTGGTATCAGGATAATGCTGGCCTTGGAAAATAAGTGAGAAAAAGTTCTCTCCCCTTGGGGAAGCTGTGGCACAATAATCACTTGAAACCAGGAGGCTGAGGTTACACTGAGCCAAGATCATGACACTGCACTCCAGCCTGGGCGACAGAGTAAGATTCTGTCGAAAGAAAAACAAAACAAAAAACCAAACAAACAAAACAAACAAACAAACAAAAGAGTTCTCTCCCCTTTAGTTTTTTTGGAATAGTGTGGAAGAATTGTTGTTAGTTCTTTTTTTGAAAGCTTATTAAAATTCATCAGTGAAGCTATTCTGTCCTCAACTTTTCTTTGTTGGCTGACTTTGTATTACTGATTTAATCTTGTTACTGATTATTAGTTGTTGAGGTTATCTATTTCTTCTTGGTTCTCTCTTAGTAAGTTATAAGTATACAGGAATGTATCAATTTCTTCTAGTTTTTCCAATTTGTTGGCATGCAGTCTTTCCTAACGGCCTTAAGTTCCTATGTATTTCTGTGTTATTTGTTGTAACATCTTCATGTATGTTTCTAATTTTGTTTATTTTAGTCTTCCCTTTTATTTCTTACTTAGTCTGGTGAATAGTTTCTCAATTTTGTTAATTTTTTCAGAAAACAAATTTTGTTTTCTTGATCTTTTGCATTTTTAGCAACCATTTTGTTTATGCTCTGATCTTTACTATTTCTTTCCTTCTAATAATTAAGGGTTTTGTTTGTTCTTGCATCATTAGCTTATTTATTTGAAATATTTCTTTATTGATGTTGGTGTTTATTGCTATAAATTTTTCTCTTAGGACTGCTTTTGCTATATTCAATATATTTTGGTATGCCATCTTTCTATTTTAATAATCAACGTCAGTGGTGTTTCAGAATGTCTGAGTGGTCTAGGCGGTGGTTGTTGGTGGAAGCTGTTAGATGGTTTTGATGGTATCAGGGAAACTGGGCAAGCCAGTCTTCAGTCTCTGGTGGAGCATGACATGCACATAGTAGATCCACTACTAGAGAGGGTAGAATTGTCACCAGCAGTATTGACAAGTCCTAGTTGGTTCTGCTCTCAGACTCTGGGGAACACAGATGTCTGCTTTCTATGTCATAAGAGAAGCCTCCTTGCTTTGATGAACTGCCTGCTTTCCAAGGTGTAGGGCACTGTGTGGACTTGGGTGCTGGTGCCATGACTGCAACACCAGGTCCAGCTGTTGCTGTGACACTGCAGCCCTCTGAGTGGATGTGGTGAGATGCTAAGCAGTGCCACATTTATGCTGAGATGCTGGAACTGTTGGGTCCCAGGGGAGGATGCACTCAGATGGTTGCTCTGCTCTCAGAATGGTGCCATGTTGCAGCAACCTGTATCCCAGTGAATAAGGGTGCTGCAGCATAAATTTTCTCTCTGAAACAATCACATGGACTCCAGCCACTCTCTATACTAGACTCATGGCCTGTAAGGACTGTGGATCTCTCCTATAGTTAGGATTGCAGGCATCTCTGTTGGAAACATGGACTACTGGGGATCGCCTGCTTACCTTTTTCCCACAATGAGGAGTCCCTCTTGAGTGCAAATTTAAACCCAAGTAGCACTTCACTTCCCTCTGAATGCTGCCATCACGAGTTTCTGTGCCTCAGAAGATCTTCATCTCTTCCTTGTTAAATTTCAGTATATTCCTTTAAACACTCTATTAACTTGTGATTATCTATTTGTTATTTTGGTCCTTCTTTTTGTAGGAGTTAGGTGTTGGGTGCCTCGAGTCAACCATCTTTATCCAGAAAACATCTTGATCACTTTGTAATTTCAGCTTCTAGTCTCTGTTCTCCCCATAACTACCCTGACTGCTATCTCCACAAACATTGGTTTTTCAAACCATTACTCCAATATTGTGATAGAGTCTACTATCCATTCAATATACCATTGTTTGAATATCATTGTACAGGCTTAATGTCTACCATTTATAACTAAAATACTGTTCACAAATAAAGTTCAACCCTACTGGTTATCAATACACTTCCCTGATTGTTTCCTTTATACATCTTTTTTTCTGCTGACCTCTTAAATGACATGTAATATAGGGTTCCATTTTCTTCTATATTACACAGGTAGTACATATCTAAGCATCTTTACCACTTATATTTCATGAAGATCTCTGGGAATAGCTCTGGGCTCTCTTTTAGTCAATATATTACCCAATCAAATCAATTATTAAATTTTGTCAGTTATACCTCCTGAATAGCTCCTCTCCAATCCTAATGCAAACTGTTTAGTTTATATATTCACCATCTCTCACTTGGCCATTTATAGTTTCCTCAGTTATCTCTCTTCCACTAGTGACAGCTCTCATCTCTTCCTGCATCTATATTACTGCTGGAGTTAGATTCCTGAAATGAAAATCTTGATACATGGGTACAACACTGACACTTTTCAATAGTTCTTATAACCTTCAGATAGGAGTTCAAGTTTCTTCATATTGTGTGTAGGCCCTGCTATCAGAATCCTGCCTGCCACTTCAATTATATATATTACCACATGCTCCTATCACTTGGGTCCAAGAGAATCAGATCCTAGTTGTTCTATGTCTGCCTCATGTGATTTTGTGGCTCTGTGCTTTGTCTTAAACACTCCAGGTGTCTGAAACCCCCTCAAATTCCTCAGGTAAATGGTAGGCTCTTCTCCATCAATAATAATTATACTTAGGAACCACTAACTATTTGCACAATTTCCTAACTTCCTAGATATATTAGTCCATTCTCAGGCTGCTAATAAGAACATACCCAAGATAGGGTAACTTATAAAGAAAAAGAGGTTTAATGGACTCACAGTTCTGTATGGCTGCAGAGGCCTTACAATCATGGCGAAAGGCAAAGGAGTAGCAAAAGCACATCTTACCTGTGGCAGGCAAAAGAGAGTGCAGGGGAACTACCCTTTATAAAACCATCAGATCTTAGGAGATTTATTAACTATCATGAGAACAGCACAGGAAAAACGCACATGATTTAATTACCTGCCATTGGGTCCCTACGACAACATGTGGGGATTCTGGTAGCTATAATTCAAGATGAGATTTGGATGGGGGCATGGCCAAACCATATTATTAGATAAATATATTTAAATCCTTCTCTCTCTAGGCATTCAACTTACTCCTACTGTGGCCTGAGTTTTACTATAATTATTTGTTTATTTAATTTTCACTGTACTGTAATGTAAGCCATTGCATTAGTCTGTTCTCACAATGCTATATAGACATACTGAGGACTGAGTAATCCATAAAGAAAAGAGGTTTAATTGATTCACAGTTCCATGGGTTGTACAGGGCTCCGTTTCTGGGGAGGCCTCAGGAAACTTGTAATCATGCCAGAAGGTGAAGGGGAAAGCAGGCATATCTTCCCATGCCTGGCAGGGGAGAAAGAGAGAGTGAAGGAGGAGGTGCTATGCACTTCCAAACAACCAGATCTCATGAGAAGTATACCATGAGAACAGCAAAGCAGAAGTCTGCCTCACCATTCAATGACCTCCTGCCAGATCCCACGTCCCACACTGGTGAATACAATTCAACATGAGATTTAGGTGGGGACACAGAAACAAACCATATCATTCTGCCCCTGGCCCCTCCCAAATCTTTTTTTTTTTTTTTTTTTAGTACTCCATTAATTTTCTTTCATGTCTACATATATGCTTGTCAATTTAACATGGAAGTTGCTTGACTCAAGGCAATATTCAGCAAGCAGGTGATATTCAATTATGAATAAAAGGCATATTTCATACTAATGAGCATAGAGGAAATGGTTAGGTACTTGGATATGTTACAAAACAATTGTGGTACTTTCAGCATTTCAAAATTTAGAATAAATTCTAACTCCTAGGACTCTTTTGTTATAATCCACTGTGAACTCTGAGAGGTAAATTAATGGATATCTCAAGGTCATTTTCAAACCAAGGGTTGAAAAAAATGTAAGCACATCCTTTAAAATATCAATGTAACTTTTTCTTGTATTATGTTGTCTGTAAATTGATTGTGTAGCTTCAGCATTTCCTAAGCTTTACATTTCAGGGCAATTTTTAGAGAATTGGCATCCTGAAACATGGTGAAGGCACTTCATTAGGCTTATCTTATGTCATTTTCACATTTCAAAACACCATCATTCCTTCCCACCAGTCCCCAAAATCTTAACTCATTCCAGCATTAACTCAAAAGTCCACAGTCCAAATTCTCATCTGAGATAAGGCAAGACACTTCTTGTCTGTGAGCCTGTAAAATAAAAAGCAAGTTAGTTACTTCCAAGATACAATGGAGGCACATGCATTAGGTAAATGCTCCCATTTTAAAAGGGATAAATTGTCCAAAATGAAGGGGCTACAGGCCCCATGCAAGTCTGAAACCTAGCAGGGCAGTCACTAAATCTTAAAGCTTCAAACTAATCTCCTTTCACTCCATGTCTCACATCCAGGACATGCTGATTCAAGTGGTGGGCCCCCAAGTCCTTGGGCAGCTCTGCCCCTGTGATTCTGCAGGGTACAGCCCCCACAGCTGCCTTCACAGGCTGGTATTGAGTTCCTGCAGCTTTGCCAGGCTCACAGTGCAAGCTATTGGTGAATCTACCATTCTAAGAGCTGAAGGATAGTAACCCTCTTCTCACAGCTCCACTAGGTAGTGCCCCAGTAAGTACTCAATGTGGGGGCTCAAATTCCACATTTCCCCTTTGCACTGCCCTAGTGGAGGGTCTCCATGATGTCTCCACACCTGCAGCAGACTTGAGCCTGGACATCCAGGTGTTCTCATACACACTCTGAAATCTAGGCGGAGGCTCTGAAGCGTCAACTCTTGTCCTCTGCACACTGTCAGGCCCAACACTACATGGAAGCCACCAAGGCATGGGACTTTCACCCTTGAAACCAATGGCCTGAGCTGTATCTTAACCCCTTTTAGCCTCGGCTGGAGCTGGAGCAGCTGTGATGCACACGTTCAAACAGCCAGATCTTGTGAGAGGTCTATCAGAAGTACAGCAAAGGGAAAGTCTGCCCCATTATTCTGTTACCTCCTGCCAGGCCACACCTTCAACACTGAAGATCACGACCCAACATGAGATTTGGGTTGGGACACAGAGCCAAATCATACCAGCTATCTCTCTCTAGGGTAAGGAGTGGATGTCTTTTCTTAAGTACCTAGCATGCAAAATGATTGACAAAAAGATGGTATTCAATAAATGAATACCATCTTTTAACTAAAAGATAGTATGTTTACCTCCTAATGTTTACATCATTTGACTATTCACCAATATTTACTATTTGTAAGTACAAGAAGAATCAAAATAACAAAGTTTGAGTCCCGGTTGTATGATACAAATTCAACTTCCTTTGGTCTCTATCTGTTTACTTGCTACATGTAGATATTGATTTTTCTTACCTTACAAGGTTTTTCTACTGATAATATCCTTAAACAACATATTACAGTACCTACAAGGCAGGTACTCAGTAGATGCTTGCAACTTCTATCCTGCCTTGTATATTGCCTCAATAGTCAACCACTAGATTTTCTTTGTGATACTAAAACTCCTTTAATACAAAAATGTTTACATAAAGTAAAATAAAAAGCAAACTACTACCTTTTGTAAGTTGAACACTGCAAGGTACTCTATATTGAATAAAGACTGACAGAACTAAGCATTTCTAAGATATTTGAAAACCAAAACATCAGCCTTGTGGGCCAATCAGCCCATTCTGTATATGCAGGCATTTATTTTAGAAAAACTCACACTGCAATAATTACCTATTCACTTTAACAGCCTTGGCCGTAGCTACTACTGAATTGATGTAAGTTAATATAGCTTATAGAATTTTTTCTCTTAGTTAGCTTTCTTCTAAAACAGTGAAAGATAATGAGTAATAGAAGATAAAAGCACAAATACATTGAAATATATACAAAGAAAAACACTTTATCCTCTCACACTAAATATGCAGTAAATGATGCAA
>NW_012104087.1:2105945-2112917 GCF_000951045.1 Mandrillus leucophaeus
CATTTCCTAAGCTTTACATTTCAGGGCAATTTTTAGAGAATTGGCATCCTGAAACATGGTGAAGGCACTTCATTAGGCTTATCTTATGTCATTTTCACATTTCAAAACACCATCATTCCTTCCCACCAGTCCCCAAAATCTTAACTCATTCCAGCATTAACTCAAAAGTCCACAGTCCAAATTCTCATCTGAGATAAGGCAAGACACTTCTTGTCTGTGAGCCTGTAAAATAAAAAGCAAGTTAGTTACTTCCAAGATACAATGGAGGCACATGCATTAGGTAAATGCTCCCATTTTAAAAGGGATAAATTGTCCAAAATGAAGGGGCTACAGGCCCCATGCAAGTCTGAAACCTAGCAGGGCAGTCACTAAATCTTAAAGCTTCAAACTAATCTCCTTTCACTCCATGTCTCACATCCAGGACATGCTGATTCAAGTGGTGGGCCCCCAAGTCCTTGGGCAGCTCTGCCCCTGTGATTCTGCAGGGTACAGCCCCCACAGCTGCCTTCACAGGCTGGTATTGAGTTCCTGCAGCTTTGCCAGGCTCACAGTGCAAGCTATTGGTGAATCTACCATTCTAAGAGCTGAAGGATAGTAACCCTCTTCTCACAGCTCCACTAGGTAGTGCCCCAGTAAGTACTCAATGTGGGGGCTCAAATTCCACATTTCCCCTTTGCACTGCCCTAGTGGAGGGTCTCCATGATGTCTCCACACCTGCAGCAGACTTGAGCCTGGACATCCAGGTGTTCTCATACACACTCTGAAATCTAGGCGGAGGCTCTGAAGCGTCAACTCTTGTCCTCTGCACACTGTCAGGCCCAACACTACATGGAAGCCACCAAGGCATGGGACTTTCACCCTTGAAACCAATGGCCTGAGCTGTATCTTAACCCCTTTTAGCCTCGGCTGGAGCTGGAGCAGCTGTGATGCACACGTTCAAACAGCCAGATCTTGTGAGAGGTCTATCAGAAGTACAGCAAAGGGAAAGTCTGCCCCATTATTCTGTTACCTCCTGCCAGGCCACACCTTCAACACTGAAGATCACGACCCAACATGAGATTTGGGTTGGGACACAGAGCCAAATCATACCAGCTATCTCTCTCTAGGGTAAGGAGTGGATGTCTTTTCTTAAGTACCTAGCATGCAAAATGATTGACAAAAAGATGGTATTCAATAAATGAATACCATCTTTTAACTAAAAGATAGTATGTTTACCTCCTAATGTTTACATCATTTGACTATTCACCAATATTTACTATTTGTAAGTACAAGAAGAATCAAAATAACAAAGTTTGAGTCCCGGTTGTATGATACAAATTCAACTTCCTTTGGTCTCTATCTGTTTACTTGCTACATGTAGATATTGATTTTTCTTACCTTACAAGGTTTTTCTACTGATAATATCCTTAAACAACATATTACAGTACCTACAAGGCAGGTACTCAGTAGATGCTTGCAACTTCTATCCTGCCTTGTATATTGCCTCAATAGTCAACCACTAGATTTTCTTTGTGATACTAAAACTCCTTTAATACAAAAATGTTTACATAAAGTAAAATAAAAAGCAAACTACTACCTTTTGTAAGTTGAACACTGCAAGGTACTCTATATTGAATAAAGACTGACAGAACTAAGCATTTCTAAGATATTTGAAAACCAAAACATCAGCCTTGTGGGCCAATCAGCCCATTCTGTATATGCAGGCATTTATTTTAGAAAAACTCACACTGCAATAATTACCTATTCACTTTAACAGCCTTGGCCGTAGCTACTACTGAATTGATGTAAGTTAATATAGCTTATAGAATTTTTTCTCTTAGTTAGCTTTCTTCTAAAACAGTGAAAGATAATGAGTAATAGAAGATAAAAGCACAAATACATTGAAATATATACAAAGAAAAACACTTTATCCTCTCACACTAAATATGCAGTAAATGATGCAAAACAATAAGTACATTTGGACACTACTTTTCTGAGGCACCAAATTTAGAAATAAATCCAAGATATGACTAATTTAGCTAGATTTTAATGCTAGAATAAGAAATGTACTGTACAGGAAAATTTCCAACCTTAGCAAACATAACTATAAGTTGCTTTCTCTTCTGAGTTTTTGCTTCTAACTCAGTGTTTTTATTTCTATGGTAAGTATGCTACCTTCTTTATTCAGCTGGAGAGTCATGGCGTCAAACTCCTTGAATTATGGACATTAGAGACTCTGTCTAGGAAAGTCACAAACAGTAGATTACTAGAAAGAAAGAAGACGTTTTTTCATTTGAACCTATACTTAACAGTGAAGTGAAAATAATTATCTTAATATTCAACGTAAAACAAAATAAAGTATTGCCTGGTAAAATTCATTTGGGCATGACAGTATTAGAGATTAAGGTATTATCTGTCAGTCTTGCTGATATAAATAAATAAAAGAATGATAAGCAGGTTCACTCCCCCACCAATATGTTAAAAAATAAACAAACAGTAAAGCAATCTGCAATTAGAAAACATTAAAAGTTATCTGTACCAATAAATGATTTATTGATTTTTAAAATAAATTATTCAAGTCACTCATTGAGGATAGAACTGGCCTGTCACACATCTATGGAAACAAATGAGAAAGAATGACAGAAAAGTGTCAGTTTTCACAAGTTTGGTTGTTTTGTGAAATATCAAATATGCTTACATGCGATAGAAGTCAGCAGAACCATAAATAAAATATAGCATTATTGATCATCATGAGGCTTTTTTCACTATGGACAATATTTTTGAAAAATAATCAATAATGTCATTTAAATTCAAAATTACCTCAGTGTTACACATTCAAATATAAATAATGAATTGTTGAGAAAATCTTTGTATGTACATCTTACCACAATAAAATCAAAGTGAACTCTATAAAAGCTCTAAAATATTAGAAGGAATATAATAAATTTATAATTTACTAGATTATGCATATGTATGTGTGTGTATATATGTACATATATACATATATAAAAATATTAAATTAACTGGTATTTTGAATTTTTTAAGTTTAAAAATAATATTCCACATTAATACAGATAAATAATATAATGTAAAACTACATGCCCATTAGCTTGATTAATAATTGTTCACATTTTTTCATATTTATATCTTTTATTTATGATAAAATATTTAAATTATTGACATTATGAATTTGATCAGTAAGGTACTTTATTATGTTTCTCTAAATAAATATGGACATTTTAGGACCTAACCATAATACCCTATTACATCTAACAAAATTAACAATTATGATAACATGAAAGCATTAATTTATCAATCTAATTGAATAAACATTTTGTATTCAAATTCCCAGATTGACACACTTAATTGTCTCCTCACTCTATATTTCCCATAAAATGGAGGTTTGATTTAAAGCCTTTTTTTGACTGAAGTGAAACACTGTTGGCAAGAATACCTCATAGGTGAAAGTTATGCAATGTTTTGTTGTGGCATTCAGAGGCAGCTGATCACCAACTGAGGTTGGGGATGGTTTTATTCATCCCTTGCAAAGTTCCACTTCCTTCCCTTAACAGTCAAAATATTGAATGATGTGATTTTTGTGTATGTCCTGAGAACATATATTTTTTCCATAAATTCACACTGTAATTATCAAAATAGTAATTTTCTATTTTTTAATTAATGAAAATAGGGAGACAAGTCATCAAAATCTCCGGAATGCAGCTAAGGCAATGCTAAACGGGAAGTTTTATAGTGCTAAATGTCTTCATCATTATAAGAGATCTTAAGAGATCTTAAATTAACAGTCTAACATTGCATCGAACAGTACTAGAAAAAAAGAACAAATCAACTCAAAAGCTAACAGAAGAAAAGATAACTAAAATTAGAAAAGAACTGGATAAAATTGAGATGCAAACATCCATACAAATATCAATAAAATCAATAGTTGGTTTTTCAAGAGAATTAGCAGGATGACAGATTGCTAGCTATATGAACAAGTAAAAAGGAAGAGAAGGTCCAAACAAGTACAATCAGAAATGACAAAGATAAAGTTGCAACAAATTTCAAAATTACAAAAGATCCTCAGAGACCATTATGAACAGTTCTATGTACACAAATTATAAAATCCAGAGGAATTTAATAAATTCCTGGAAACATACAACCTTCCAAGGTTGAACCAGGAAGAAAGTGAAGCTTTCAACAGACTAATAACAAGTTCTGACATTGAATCAGTAATGTAAAAACTACCAACCAAAAAGAGCCCCAGATCAGATGGATTCTCAGCCAAATTATATCAGATGTACAAAGAAGAACTGGTATCAATCCTATTGAAACTATCCCAAAACACTGGGAAGGAAGGGATTTTCCTTAACACATTCTATGAAAATAGCGTCAGCCTGATACAAAAATCTGGCTGAGAGAGAACAAAAAAAAAAAAAAAAAAAAATTCAAGCCAATACCCCTGATAAGCATAGATGCATGTCTTCAACATGAATCCATCAGCACATCAAAAAGTTAATACACCACAATCAACTAGGTTTTATTCCTGGTATGCAAGGCTGGGTCAGCATATGCAAATCAATAAATGTGATTCACCATATAAAGAGAATTAAAAGCAAAACCCAGATGATCATGTCAATAGATGCAGAAAAAACTTCCCATAAAATCCAACATGCCTTCCTGATAGAAACCCTGAACAGACTAGGCACTGAAGGATCATGTCTCAAAATAATGAGAACATTCTAGGACAAAGTAAGAGTCAACATCATACTGAACATCATACTGAGTACATCATACTGAGTAAAAGCTGAAATCATTCTCCTTGAGAACTGGAACAAGACAGGAATGACCATTCTCACTACTCTTCTTCAACATGGTGCTGGATGTCCTAGCCAGAGCAATCAGGCAAGAGAAACAGATAAAAGGCATCCAAATAGGAAAAGAAGAGATCAAACTTTTGCTCTTCATCAGTGATGTAATTATATCCTACAAAACCTTAAAAACTCCACCAAAAGGTTCCCAGAGCTGATAAAAGACTTAAGTAAAATTTTAGGATATAAAATCAATGTAAAAATACTAGTTGCATTTTCATACACTTATGAGAGTAAATTTAAGAACATAATCCCATTTACAGTATTCACACAACAAATGAAATACCTAGGAATACAGCTAATCAAGGAGGTGAAAGATCTCTACAAGGAGAACTTAAAAACATAGATGAAATAAATCAAAGATGACACAAACAAATGGAAAAATATTCCATTCTCATTGATTATAAGAATCAATAGTATCTAAATGGCCATAATGTCCAAAGTAATTTACAGACTCAATACTATTCTTATCATACTATGAATGTCAATTTTCAAAGAATTAGGAAAAAATATTCTAAATTTAATATGGAACCAAAAACGTGCTCAAATAACCAAGTCAATCCTAAATAAAAAGAACAAAGCCAGAGGCATCACCCTATTAACTTCAAACTATACTATAAAGCTACAGTAACCAAAACAGCATAGTACTGGTATGAAAGCAGACACATAGACGAAAGAAACAGAATAGAGAGCCCAGGAATAAAGCCACACACCTATGACCATCCGATCTTTTGCAAAGCTGACAAAAACAAACAACAAGGAAAGGACTCTCAATAAATGGCAGAGGGATAGCTGGCTAACCATATGTAGAGGAATGAAACTGGAACCCTACCTTTCATCATATACAAAAATTAACTCAAGATCAATTAAAGATTTAAATAGTAAACTTCATTGTGAGATCTACTTATATAAATGCTTATTATAAAAATCCTAGAAGAAAACTGAGAATACCTTTCTCATCATCAGCCTTGGTGAAGAATTTTTGCAAAGTCCCCAAAAGCAATTGGAACAAAAACAAAAACTCACAAGTGGGACCTAATTAAACTAGAGAGTTTCTGCACAGCAAAAGAAATTTTTCAAGAGTAAATATAAAACCTACACAATGAGAGAATATATTCAGAATCTATACATCCAACAAAAGTCTAATAATTAGAATATATAAGGAACTTAAACCAACAAACAAAAAACAATCCCATTAAAAAGTGGGCAAAGGACATGAACAGACACTTCTCAAAACACATAAACACAAAAGAACAACAAACATATGAAAAAAATGCTCATAATCATTAATTCTCAGAGAGATGCAAGTCAAAACCACAGTGAGATACCACCTCACACGAGACAGAATAGCTGTCATTGAAAAGTCAAAAAATAATAGATGCTGGTTGGTGAGACTATGGAAAAAAAGGAATGCTTATAATACACTGTTGGTGTAAATATAAATTCTTTCAGCTACTGTGGAAAGCACTTTGGAGATATCTCAAAGAACTTAAAACAGAGTTACCATTTGACCCAGCAATCCCATTACTAGGTATATAACCAAAAGAAAATAACTCATTCAACCAAAAAGAAGCATGCCTTCATGTTCATCAATGAGCTATTCACAATAGAAAAGACAAGGAATCAACCCAGGTGCCCATCAGTGGTAGACTGGATTAAAAAATGTGCTACATATACATCATGGAATACTATGCAGCATAAAAAAAGAATGAAATCATGTCCTTTGCAGCAACATGGATGAAACTGGAAGTCATAATCCTAAAGGAATTAACACAGGAACAGAAAACCAAATATATCATTTTCTTACTTACAAGTGGGAGTTAAACATTGAGTACACATGTACATAAAGATGGGAAAATAGACACTGCAGATTACTAGAGAGGGGAGGGAGGAAGCTGACCATGGGTTGCAAAACTACCTATTGGGTACTGTTCTCACTGACTAGGTGACAGGATCTATACCTCCCAGAGCCTCAGCGTCATACAATATGTCCATGTAACAAACCTGCACATGTACCACTTGAATCTAAAATAAAAGTTGGAATTATTTAGAAATGGTGGTTTTCTAAATCTGTCTTTCCCTCACATTTATTAGACAATGTTCTTTCATAAAGAAGAGCTTGGGC
>NW_012104087.1:2113377-2120452 GCF_000951045.1 Mandrillus leucophaeus
CTCTGTCACCCAGGCTATAGTGCAGTGGCGCAATCACAGCTCACTGCAGCCTCCATTTCCTGAGTTCAGGAAATCCTCTCACCTCACCTCCGCCCCTCAAGTAGCTGGGATGACAGGCGCACACCACCATACTTTGCTTTTTTTTTTTTTTTTAATTTTTAATCTTTTGTAGAGATAGAGTCTCACTATGTTACCCAGGTTGGTCTCCAACTCCTGGGCTGGAGTGATGCCCAGCCTTCCAAAATGCTGAGATTATAGGCATGGGCCTTTTCAGTTACTTCTTTCAATTAACATTATTCTGTGTAAAAATATGGCACAATAGTCACATCAAATGGTGAAAATGTATGCTTAGTCTGATTGTGCTGACTTTCTCCTATTTTTAAATAATGATGACTTCATAGACTTATGTATCTATTTACATTTTTCAATTAATTCTAGCATTTATTCTGTTTTTTAAATTACTGAAATATAGCATAGAGATAGAAAAATATACATACCGCTTAATGAGTTTTTGTAAAGTACGACACCTGTGTAACACCCAGATCAAGAAACAGAACCTTGGGAGCATCTCAAAAGTCTCTCTCATCCCCCATCTAACCACCTCCCCCAAATACTTACTAAAATCACAAATTGGTTTTGCCTGCTTTTGAAATGTATGAATATGAAAAATGTCAACCTGTAATACCTTGTCTCTGGGTCACTTCACTCAACATTGTATTTATCATATGTATTCATATTTGGGAATATAGTTGTGATTTTTTGTTTTATTACAGCAGTCTCATTTCATTGTTTTAAATATGTAACAAATTTACCTATCCATACTACTCTTGTTGGGATTGTGTGTAGCTTCCAGATTTGGGTGATTGTAAATACGGTGCTATTAATATTTTCATATGCATCTTTTGTTTGATAGATGTGTGTTTTTCTATTATGCATATGCAAAATGTAGATATATATTTTATATGCATGCAAATATGTACACAGATGTGTGTGTACATTTCAGTAGTGTCATTAACACTATCTGAGAGTTCGAGTTCTGTATCCTTACCAACTTACTATAAGATTGTCTTTCTTATTGATTTACAAGCTGCTTATAGAATTTATTCTAAATAAAAGTCTTAAGATATACATATGAGAATATCCCTACACACACACTCACACACATTAACAGTGCTTCTTTTTCATTTTTAACAAAATTACAACCTTCAAATAATTCAATATTAAAAGTTTTCCCTCACAGTTTCTTTTTGTGTATGTGTTCCTACTCTGTGTTCATGAAGTATTGTCTTACGTTTTTTATTTAAAAGCTCTACTGATTTACCATTCACATTTAGTTGTGAAATATCTGAAATTAATTTGTTGTTTTATAAATATATGTCACTGGATTTATTAATATTTTTAGGATTTCCTGCTTTCTATTTAATCAATTTTTATGTTTGTTTTTTATTTCTCTTGAGTAAATACCTAGAAGTGGAATTGTTCTGTCCATGTTTAACTATATAAATTCAGTCAAACTGTTTTCCAAAGTGATTGTGCCATTTAGGTTTCCAACAGAAACATAGGACAGCTTCACTCACTACCAACCCTCATCAAAATGTTGTATTGTAAGCCTTACACATTTCCATGATTCTAGTAGATATGCAATAGTATTTAATTGTGGTTTAAATTGGCATTTCTTTAACAAATAATAATGTTGTGCCTTTTTATATACTTGTCATTTGTTTATGGTTTGCTGCCATACTTACTTAAATATTTAGTCCATCTTTTCATGAGGTTGTTTCTGTTCAAACTCTCGAACCCCCAGACTCAAGCTATCCTCTCCTCAGCATCCTTAGTAGCTAGGACTGTAGGCATATGCCACCACGCCTGGCTAATTGAACTGGCATTTTAGTTTGAAAGATTAAAGCCTATTTTGAACTTGCTCAAGGTACATTTGAATATCTATATTCATATCTATATGAAATAGAGTTTTAGCACTATTTTATGTTCTCTGAATAGAACTACTTTATATATACACATAACATATAATATATATTATATTTTATATATGTAAGTACTTATATATAGTATATATACACATACTATTTGTACATATACTATATATATACAGTGCATCTATCTATCTATCTATCTATCTATCTATCTATCTATCTATCTATATATGTTCTTTGTACTCGGTGGACTTTCTTTTTAGAAAAATTAAAATTTGATGAAGTATAAATTATCAACATTTCCACTTATAATTAGTACTCTTTGTCTCAAAATATTTGCTTGGAACAACTTGTTAAGATTTTCAGGTTTCTTATGCTTTTGATATATAAATTTTGTAACTAGAATTTTTCAGTTGTTTTTGGCAGAAACATTGGCTTACTGCCAACACCGCTTTCTACCCAAGAGAAGAATTAATTTTCTCGGTTCTTAGATTTTCTATTATGCATAATACTTAATAGGAAGCTCTTTGAAAGAAACAAATTCTCCACCAGTTTTATATTTTATTGTTAAATAGTTATTATTTCATACCTGAGATTATGTGACTAGATATTCAAAAGATATTCAAGTGTACCTTGAGCAAGTTCAGACTAGACCTTGATATTTCAAACTAAAATGCCAGTTCAATTAGCCAGGCATTCTGGAGTCCTAGCTACTACAGTGGCTGAGGAGCAGATAACATGAGCCTGGGAGCTCAAGGCTGCAGTGAGCCATGATCACCCCAGTGCACTCCAGCCTGGGTGACAAAGTGAGACTTTGTCTCAAAATAAATAAATAAATAAAACGTTCAAAGTGAGGTTCAAGACAAGTTTCTTTCCACAGGTTTCCTATAGACTATAAAATATAATTTTAATGAAAATTGAAGAAACAATGTAGTACACAAGTAAAATAATAAAATATAACCATTCCAGTAGATACACCAACAGATTCTACCCAGTTGCCTGGTAGTCACACTTCTGAACTGCAGAACCAAATATATGGGGATTCTAACCAAACTCTAGCAGCATTTCTTTAAGATTCAATAAAGGTTATTCTCATTACAGTAAGAAATACTATAGAATTATTCATGGTTTCAATGATAAAGTGAAAAAGGAAAGATTCTCTTAGAGTCTTTTGACCCAACCATTTGATGTTTTGTATTTCCACTCTTTTCTTTTATCTATAGTACTTGGAAAACCATACTTAATTTCTGTATATCAAGTTTTGTAGCAGTAATGTAAGAAATAGGTAAGTAATAAAAACAGTAAACAATGGTCATGTTTATTATTATTATTAGATAAGATAGAGAAAAACAATAAAGTGAATAAGTTAATTTGATGTGACATACATAAAATACTGGGTTTAGTTGTTTTTTTAACTACCAGGAATGATTTACCTTTTAAATCTGGCCATTTCCACATTATAACATCTAGGTAAGAGTCCATCTAACAAAAGGTATTAATATTTTGAATCTGAATTAGAAACATATCACATATCTATGTGAACAGTTCATTTAATTTATGTGTAATGTAGATATTCAAGAAAATGCTAAAAAAAAAAAAAAGTAGCCTGCTCTTGTGTATACTCATGTGTAATCTTTTCAGAGCAATGTTCCAGAGGCTAGCAATTACTCCCTATTTATAACTAATAGTCCTCTGAAAATCAGTAAAAAAAAAAATTTGGTAATGTTTCTAATTCTATCTCTGCTTAAAACCCCATCAAGAAAAGAATTCAGAGAATTCATGAAAATATGTGGAAATTTTCATTAGTGAGGATTAGGTTTAGGTGCATATAAAATAATAATAATGATATCTTAGTTTAACACATTAGAATTTATTCTCTCATGTTAAAAGTAAAACAACTACCAAAACCCCACAAACAAATAAACAAATTAGCAAGCAGTGCGGGGATAATATGATAGCTCTATGAAGTCATTCCACTCTTTTTACCTCTGTTATACTGACTTCCACACTCAAGGTTGCAGCACAGACTAATACAGCTAAAAGAGCCATAATATTCTGTTCTTCCAGGAATGAGGGAGGAATAGGAGAAAGAGTAAAAGTACTTCACTAAAAGGGATGAGTTAAACAGTTAGGGAAATGTCTTGAACGGGCGTTCCTGGATATTGCACCTAACACTTCTGCTTATTAGACTATGTCTCATGGTCATACCCAACTGCAAAGGAAATTGAGAAGTACAGCCTGGGAAATGTGTCTGGGAGAAAATAGGACAAAATAGAATAAAATTGATTTGATGTATAAAGTTATGCATTAGCTACAGATGACCCCTTTGCCAGTGCACATTCATAAATATCCTTACTTCTGTAGATGTTTCTATAAACACATTACCTCTCAAAACCCAAATTCTCTTTAAGTTGCTACTACTAGACCCAGATCTGGACCTGTGTGCCGCCTTCCCAATCAGCATCAACTGACTACCTATCTGGCTAAAACTCATTGTTTTTACACTGATAGACAAGGAAGAACATGGCTCACTAAAACTTCCTTCTAGCATATTCATATATCAAAACATCATGTTGTACACCATAAATACAGTCTTTGACTTAATAATGGTTCACTTTATGATTTTTCAACTTTACCATGGTGTGAAAGTTATTATAGTTCAATAGACACCTTACATCAAATTTTTAATTTTGATATTTTCCTGGACTAGCAATACTTTCTGGCAATCCTGGACAGTGGCAGTGAGCCACATCTCCCAGTCAGCCACACAATCAGGATGGTAAACAACCAATATTTTATAGGGCACCATGTTGTCAGTTGATTTTGCCCAACTGTAGGCTAATGTCAGCATTTTGAGCACATTTAAGGTTGGCTGATATCCAGCAGGTTAGGTGTATTAAATACATTTTCCTCTTATAATACTTTCAATTTATAATGGATTTATTGGGACAACCCCATTATAAGTTGAAGACCAACTGTATATAAATTTTACTTGTTAATTAGGATTTTTTTAAAGCTCCCCTCTATGTGAGAGAGAAATAAGAAATATTCAAGAGTCTCTGGTTCCTGGCCGAGAAGAGTTTTGCCTCACTAACCATCAGTTACTTGATTATCCCCTAGCTTTGCTATCTAGAATGTTGTTTCTTGAGTATTATCCTCCATTGCCATATGAGAACTGGAGAGTAGATTATGTTTTTAGCAACCCACTTTCTCTAAGTACAGTGAAACTTGGGGTTCTGTAGAGGTTTGGCAGATACCATCTTCTGCAAGATAGGATTGAGGCTTCTTCGACAATAGTTTCCTAAAAGTATTAATAAACTCAGGTTCTATATTGTTTTTGTCATCAAGTGTTTGAATAACTACAAACAAACCCTTTATCGTGATGTAGTTTTAAGCTTGCTGTCTGAAGTCTTTTCTTACTGTTTTTAGTGCTCTTACTATCCATCTATCATAACTTAATGGCCAACAACACAAAGCCTTCTGAAATAATAAGCGATGATGGGAAGTAAATATTAAATTAATCTGTCAGTAGGCTCAGAACCTTGCACAATACACCACAAATTTTATCTGTTAAGGCTGCCACTAAATTTGCCAAGGCCCAAATTATGGTATTCTAAATTTCATATTACATAGATTTTGTATACAAGCTACATTTAGATGTTTTCTGCCATTGCTTAAACTAAATTATTTTCCTGATCTAGAAATGACAGTTGTATGCAGATAAAGGTGAGAGATTCAGGTGGCTTATTTCTTACATTAACAGCACCCTCTTCTATCGGTTTAATACATTCAGTTTAAGAGATGGATTATCTTGTGGAGGATATGGAGTTGTTATGTCATCCAATTCTTGCTTCTTTCTTTTTTTTCACCATCAAGAATACTAGGGGTATTTCCCCTTTCCAGGTTACTTCTCTCTTTCCCAAAAGCAGTACTCTATCAAGACTGCCACCTCTAACCTCTTTCTATTTTAAGATTGTTTTTCTTTATTCCCTCATACAAGAGTCATTAAAATACAGCCCAGGAACTAAACCCAGCCTACTGCCTGTATTGGTAAATAAAGTTATTGGAACACAGTCATGTTCACTTTATGTATTTTGTATGAGTGCTTGCATGCTATAACAACAGAATTGAGTACTGCCAGAGACCATATAGCCTTCAAAGCCTCATCAATTTACTATCTGGTCTCTTGCGTAAAGAGGTTGACAACCCCAACCTCTGTAAAGTTCACAGCTTTACAGGTTAGTGAAACTGTCTTGCTGTTAAGTTACTGCATTGATATTCAGGTTTCACCAAGAGATGCTCCAGTATAAGAATGGATTTAGACCTCATTCCTGTGGGGAACAAAAGGGATGGCATCAGGCATTGAAATGTGCCTGTGAATATCATGGAAAGAAGAGCAGGTGTTGGAACCAGCAGGTTTATAGCTATATTCAAAATTTGCAGGCAGGTTCCCGATTCTATATTTTTCCTGTAGTGACAGGGTATAGTGATCTTTTGGTGGCCCAGTTCTACAATGTGTGATTGGATGATTGCTTAGCTCATGAAAAAATTCCATATGTCATTTAATGCCTTGTAATAAATCATTTTCTACTTCAGCTATATGAAGTGGATTATGTACTCTATAACTGAAGCTTGACCAATAAAGGGAACTGTAAATGTGGTCCATATAAAATTAAAAGTTGCTACATCGAACATATTTAGCAACAGAAAGCATGCTTTATTTATTTTGAGGCTTATATATAAAAGATGCCTAAATTAATTATATACGTTATAAAATCATATGTAGCTATAAATAATATAAATATATTTTTATATTAATATCAATATTTACATAAAGACATATTTATCATACTTATTATATCAATATATATTTGTGTAAATGAAAGTTTATTATGTAAATACCTATATATACTATATACAATAAGGATGTACATATAAGATTAAAATAAGATTATATGTGTAAGATTAAGATAAGATTACATAATCTTACTATATATAATTTACAGATATATCATCTATATAGATCATAAGATTATATGCCTATATATTATATATAATGCCTATAAATTATAATATGCACAAATAAATAATATATTAAAAAATATAAATTATATGTAGCATATATTATTACATAAATTATGTTT
>NW_012104087.1:2122022-2123544 GCF_000951045.1 Mandrillus leucophaeus
ATTTAAATTATATAAAAATTATATTGTTATATATTACATATCTCTTAAGATTTTATATATATACAGCTTTGGGTGTCTTGTGGTGGGAGGGTTTGTGGTCTAATATATAGCCAGGAGAAAAATAAACTTCCAATTTTAGTAGCTATATTCTTTTGTATATCAATTCAATGTCCGGATATGATAACCACAAACTATGTTAAATAATGTTTAGTGAAGAATTTAGATATTGCTAAAAACATATCTCCAGTGGCTCTCTTTATTGGTACTCTTACGTTGCCAATTTGTGCACACTGAATTGTATCAACCACAAAATATATACATATTTATTTTTCTATCCACTAGTCTTAACTCTGAATTATGTAAGGCCTAATTCCTGACCCAATAATATAGGTGTCCAATACATGCTTATAGATAACGGGATTTATTTCTTAAGAATATAACCTGTGTGGAAGGGGAACATCACACACTCAGGCCGGTAGGGGGGTGCTGGTCTAGGGGAGGGATAGCATTAGGAGAAATACCTGATGTAGATGACAGGTTGATGGGTGTAGCAAACCACCATGGCACATGTGTACCTATGTAACAAACCTGTACATTCTGCACGTGTATCCCAGAGCTTAAAGTATAATAATAATACAAAAAGAATGTAACCTGTGTAAACTGAGGAATACACACACATGCACACACAGTAATATATGTAGTGGTCAATGCAATGTATGCATATACGAAAATATCCAGTTGCATACTCTAGATGTACATAATTTTTATTTGTCAATCATACCTCAAGAAATCTGGGAAAAATTTTGGATCAAATGAAACTTTTGTTTACTTATGTCAGAACCAAGTTATTTTTCCAGTAGGCTATCATTAATTTAGTGTTTTACAAAGCTGCATAAAAATTTTGATGTGTATGTGTTGGCTTTTGGTTGCTTTGAATAGAAAGAAATACGTTTTTTATGGACAAGTAATAATTTTTTATTCATGGGATAGAGTGTGATGTTTTCACACATGTGTCTGTTGTAGAAATATTGAATGAAGCTGACGGGCTTACCCATCAACTCCTCTACTTATTTTTTTGTGGTGAGAACATTTAAAATCTACTATTTTAGCAATATCTGGTTTTTGAGGGACCAAAACTTGAATCTCTTTAGTTATTCAAGGACATGCTTACCCTTTATTTATCAGTTAATTACTCTTCACATTAAACTGCTGCACTTCCTGAGACATTTAATCCAATTTTATCAAATCTCGTGAGGTTTGCTAGTTTATAGTCACAAGATCATACAAAGCTGGTTCAAGATACTTTCAACCAGACTTGAGTATCATAAATGTTTTCCTGGGAAAATTGTCAACAGCCTCTGTGTTTCTTTTCTTTTTTTCTTTTTTTTTTTGAGATGGTCTTGCTTTGTTACCAAGGCTGGTGTGCAGTGGCACAGTCTGGGCTCGCTGTAGCCTTGACATCCTGGGCTCAAGTGATCCTCCACCTCATCCTTCCGAGTAGCGTAGGGTATAGGCACATGCC
>NW_012104087.1:2124882-2145443 GCF_000951045.1 Mandrillus leucophaeus
GAGAGAGAGAGAGAGAGAAAGGGAGAGAGAGAGAGAAAGGGAAAGAGAGAGAATTAAAGACAGCTAAAGGGAGAAGTGGAAGGCATTTTAAGTTGTAAACTAAATTGATAGTGACTAACTTTTATACTTGCTTGCTGCTCATTGGTATCTTCCATACAAACTGCCATAGACCTTGAAAACATTTAAAATCTATTACGCATATTAAATAAAATAAAGCAGAAGTAAATTAAAAATAAAATAAAAACTTTTGGTAATGTCAGCATGATAATCATTTAAATCTCAGTTTAAATTATTTTATAGTGTCTATGGCAGATATCAAAAATTTGGATAATTTAAAGATCAATTTTTAAAAGGGAGATATATAAATCATTAAAGCATTTGTTCAAGTTTTTCACTCATTTATTGATTTTATAAACTTTTTTAACTTTTGTTTTAGGTTCATGGCTGTATGTGCAGGTCTCTTATATAGGTAAACTGCATGTTACAGGGGTTTGGTTGTACAGATTATTTTGTCTCCCAGGTAATAAATGTAGTATCCAGTAGAGGTTTTTGTAATCCTCATCTCCTCCCATCCTGCACCCTCAAGTAGGTTCCGGCATCTGTTGTTCCCTTTTGTGTGTCCATATGTACTCACTGTTTAGCTCTCACTTATAAGTGAGAACATGCAGTATTTGGTTTTCTTTTCCTGTGTTAGTTCACTTAGGATAATGGCCTCCAGCTCCATTCATGCTGCTGCAGAGGACATGATCTCATTCTTTTTTATGGCTTTGTAGTATTCCATGGTATATGTGTACTACCTTTTCTTTATCTAGTCTGTCACTGATGGACACTTAATTGATTCCATGTCTTTGCTACTGTGAATAGTGCTGTGATGAACACATGCATGCATGTGTTTTTATGGTAGACTGATTGATGGTCCTTTGTGTATAAATCCAATAATAGGATCACCGGGTCAAAGGATAATTCTGCTTTGAGTTCTGCGAGAAATATCCAAACTGCTTTCCACATGGCTGAACTAATTTACATTCAAATCACCTGTGTATAAGTGTTGTGTTTTCTCTGGAACCTCACTAACATCTCTAATTGGTTGACTTTTTAATAATAGCAGCTCTGACTGGTGGGACATGCTATCTTACTATGGCTTTCATAATGATTGCTGGTATTGAGCTTTTTTTTTTTTTCCATAATTTTTTGGTCACTTTAAGGGTTCTTTTGAGAAGTATCCACTCATATCCTTTTGCCCACTTTTTAATAGTATTGCTTTTTTTGCTTGGTTGTTTAAATTCCTTATAGATTCTAGATATTAGACTTTTGTTGGATGCATAGTGTGGAAATATTTTCTCCAATACTGTAGTTTGCCTGTTTTCTCTATTGATAGTTTCTTTTCCTGTGCAGAAGCACTTTAATTAGATCCCACTTGTCAATTTTTGTTTTAGTTGCAATTGTCTTTGGTGTGTTTGTCATGAAAACTTTGCTTAGTTATATGTCCAGAATGGCTTTTCCTAGGTTATCTTCCAGGGATTTTACAGTTTTAGGTTCTACATCTAAGTCTTTAATCCATCTTGAGTTTATTTTTGTATGTGGTGTAACAAAACGGTCCAGTTTCAATTTTCTGTATATGGCTAGCCAGTTATTCCAGCTCCACTTGTTGAATAGGGAGTCATTTCCCCATTGCCTGTATTTGTTGAGTTTGTGGAAGATCAGATGGTTGTAGGTGTGTGAACATTTTTTTCTGGGATTCCTATTCTGTTCCATTAGTCTATGTGTCTGTTTTTATACCAATACCATGCTGTTTTAGTTATTGTAGCCTTGCAGTATAGATTGAAGTTAGGTAATGTGACGCCTCTGGCTTCATTCTTTTTGTTTAAGATGGCCTTGGCTATTTGGGCTTTTTTTGGTTTCACATAAATTTAAAAATAGATTTTTCTAATTCTTTGAAGAATGTCATTGTTAATTTGATAAGAATAGCATTGAATCTATAAATTGCTTTGGGTAATATGGCCATTATGATAACATTGAGTCTTCCTATCCATGAGCATGGAATGTTTTTCCATTTGTTTGTGTCATTTCTGATTTCTTTGAGCAGTGTTTCATAATTCTTATTGCAAAAATCTTTCACTTCCCTAGGTAACTCTATTCCTAAGCATTTTATTCTTTTTGTGGTTATTTTAAATGAGATTACATTCTTGATTTGACTCTCAGCTTGGATCTTGTTGGTGTATAGGAATGCTACTGATTTTGGTACATTGATTTTGAATCCTCAGACTTTGCTGAAGTTGTTTATCAGATCAAGGAACTTTGGGGCAGAGACTATGGCTTTTCTAGGTATAGAATCATATCATCTGCAAATAGGAATAGTTTGACTTCTTCTCTTTCTATTTGAATATCTTTTCTTTCTCTTGCTTGGTTGTTCTGGTCAAAACTTCATAAAACTTTTACAAAATGTATTGTAAATGCTGTGTTAAGAGTTAGGCACTCTTTGGGACCTTATATGAATTCTGCCTTTAAGCTGTGCCTTTAAACTTTGGTTTCTAGCTGGGAGATAGGTTAAAAAATACAAGCATAATAAAATAATGAAATAAATAAAACAATCATGCCTTCCCATAAGTGGTGTAAAGGAAGAAAACATAGTCTTGAAATAGAAAGTAAATTGCCCGTTTGAGGTGATCTGCATTTGACAGAAATGACTGAACTCTGGTACTCTTTCCATACACAGTCTTTGGTCGGGGGATACCTAGGAACAAGTTTTCTCAGCTTAAAAGCTGAAGAAGGTTTTGGAGTCATTGAAGCTGAAGACTATCAGCTGTTTTCACTCCTCGTAGTCAAATGGAATTACTAATTTGAAAGGATATCTGAGTGGCATATTTTCATGACTACTTACAAACTAAGAGTTTGGTAGGCCAGGTATGGTTGCTCACACCTGTAATCCCAGCGCTGTGGGAGGCGAGATGGGCAGATCACTTAAGGTCAGGAGTTCGAGACCAGCCTGGCCAATATGATGAAACTCCGTCTCTACTAAACATACGAAAATTAACCGGACGTGGTGGCATGTGCCTATAATCCCAGCTACTCAGAAGGCTGAGACAGGAGAATTCTTGAACCTGGGAGGTGGAGGTTGTGGTCAGCTGAGTTCATGCCATTGCACTCCAGCCTGGGCAACAAGAGTGAAACTCCGTCTCAAAAAAAAAAAAAAAAAAAAAAAAAAAAGAATTTGGTATACAAGCTTTAGAGTTGCTTGGATGCTGAGTAAGAATATGTAAAATGTAAAAATTAAGGAATGAATTTATCAACAGAGATTTATGAAGGGAAACAAGTTGTGTAGCAGTTAAACTGGTTTGTTTGTTGAAGATATTGTGTGTACAGTGTTTTTTAAATTTCTTTCTTCAATTTTATAAAATAGTAGATAGTGCAGAATTTTTGGTCACCAATGGGACAGCAGAGAAGTGAATGAAATGCAAAGAATAAGAAATCATAAAAATACACAAGATTAATTCACAGAAGAAGATAATTAGGCCCAGAACAGAAATAGAGAAAATGGAATTTAATATGACAAGGAATAGTTATTTTATTATATTCAGGAGGAAAAGAAGTTGAGTACATTTGCAAGGGAAAAAGTAAATTTGTTGGTGCAAATATAAGAGGATTTCAGATTTTGCACTTACATTTTCTCAGTGGATTATAAGACAGAAACATGAGCTGTGAGAGGAGGAACCAATTCTCATCCCAAAAAGTAAGAAAGCAAGTTACGAGTAAATAACAGTTGGTTTTCAGATAGTATTTAATGGCCAAATAAAATCTGAACTTAAATAATAAATATGGTTGAGAGTTTGTAAGGCTTTATCAATGGGAGATGAGATAGGCAAGGGGATTTCAAAACCAGCTGTAATGATGGACAACAGATTATCATTCATATTATTGTGAAGTCAAATAATTTTAGTTGTAAATGCACTAGAACAAGTTGTCTGGAAAGGTAAGAGATGCTTGGTGTAGACAGTAAAATATTTGCTTAGAGATTTCAAAAGTGATTCACTCTGTTGTAAAACTGGAAAGGCTGGCTGAGGTGGGATGGAAGAAAATGTCATTAGAAATAAGAACACCAAGGAATGAACAAGCCCTGGAACTGACAGGTCATCTTCCAAGATGACAGGAGCAGGCACTAAAATAAAGATTGTTATCCAGGAGCTAAAATCTTTAAGAAATGAAATGGAATGGCTAGATTAGATTGGTTAAGGTCAGGGACTGTCAAGAGGGATAGATGGTATCAGGAGTAATGGATGATATCACACATACTTTGAGGAGCAGTATTGATTTATTTTATTACCCCCACTCCCACCTCACCCAGCCAAGAGGTGAAGAAATGAAATGCAAAGCATAATGGGGAACCAAAAGGTCACTAACCTTATCTTGCATTTGCTTTTTGCTGGGCGTCAAGTCCATGATGTCACTGATACTTGGATAAACTTCAAAAACTGACAGTGGCAGAAACAAAAAGAGGAAAAAATGTCTAGATGCAGTCTTTGTAAGAAAAAAAGACTCTACTGTGTCTGGCTGAGTCATCCAATTTTAGAAGTTAGTCTACATTCTTAATTTCACCTATGAGAAAACCAAAGCATGTACAAAATAAGTGATTCTCAAGTGCATACAACTTGTTACTAGCAAAGTCTGGAGTAACCTTAGGTTTCTGATACTCAGTCCATATTCTTTCCTCTAGTTGGGTTTATTGTCCTGTCAGAAGGATTTACAGGAGACAACACATGTGCTAGATTCATTTTACTGTATACTATAAAATATATAGAAAGCAGTAATTAATGGTTCCTTTGTTGTAGAGAGTGCTTTTCCATAAGCGTTCTGGACAAGGAGGAAATAGCGACCGCTCTAGTATGCATACATTATTTGAATATAATAATTTTTAATTCAAAATTCCATGGCATTTACACAATTTGATGCTTGCAACTGGTTGTTTTAACAATTTTGTTTCTATCTGAAAAAGGCCTCTCCCTGGCTGAAGGTAAGAGGGAAGAAAACACGATGTTTTCCTTATTTGTGGTTTAGCGACTGATCATAACATTGCTCCATCTATAAGTAAGCTTCTACGAGAGTCCCAGAAGTCCTGCCACAAGTCCACTGTCACAGTTTATTGGCTAATCAGCAAGAAATTGAAATCTTGATTGGCTTTATTTGTTGGCTGATTGAAACACTGAGATAGGAAGTAGTGGACAGATTAATTAATTTGTGCTGGGAATCCAAAGTTAATCTAAGGAATGCTGTCACTTTGATTGATGGCTGTGGGAGAGAAGAAGTCTTTAAAAATCTTCATGAATCGTCACTCTGTAAGCACATAAATACAAGGTTTTGTCCATGTAACTGATTGAATTCTACTGAACGATACTGCATACTAATGTTTTTGTGTGCATAACAATTACCCACTTTTTAATAGTGGACTACCTAGGATATAGAAGAATGGACAAAGTATATCAATAAAAACAAACAATTGCATCTGTAAACACTGTCATACTCAAGAAATATAAAGTGCCACTTTACTAATATATTATCTACACAATTCTTGTGGAATGTTTTAACTTGATTGCCAAAATAATTTATTTTGCAAGTTGGTACTACCTTCTACTTACACACCTATAATTGCTGGGTAGTGTTTTTTTTCTAAAACTATCAAAGCAAAGCTTTCATGCTTACACAATCTGTAAGAAAAGTTAAGAAGTATGTGTGCTTATTAATTTTTCACCTTGCTCATGGCTTTCTGCTGAGCATTGGAGAGAAGAGAGAATGAAAATTATATGAACTTTGATAGATTGAATTACTTTTCTGCAAATTATAAACACGCTTAAAGATGAAGTATCAGTAAGGGACCTTCATATTTTGTATCTATAATTTTCTGATGACCACAAAGATGAAAGAAAATTAGAATCACAGATTTACCATTTTTCTCCAAGTGCAACCTTATTCCTTTATTTTATAAATAAAGGATCTAGGTTACAGAATGTTTTAATTTCTTGCAATTACTCGCCTCAACTAATGATATCCTGGGAGTTGTTTCTGGTTTTTTTTTCCTACATCATAAATTATCCCCTCTTTTCATAAAAGGGAAAAGAGATCTCAAAAATCAGAAAAATAAAATTGGAGGAAGAGAGTTCATATATCACCATTTGATCATTTAACAGGCATTTGTGGACCACCTAAAATTATCAGCACCTAGGCTAGATAATGTGCTAGGAATTGTATAAACAAATAAGCCTTGGCTTTACGGGCTTAGAACAACAAGAAGGAAGTAAACACATAAACACATGTATGAGAAAAGTTTGAATAATATGCATAGATTATTTCCTGCGGAAAACTGTCAAGAAAGCTTACTGCTTTGTTTTTGTTTTTGTTTTTTTGAGACGGAGTCTCGCTCTGTGGCCCAGGCTGGAGTGCAGTGGCGCGATCTCGGCTCACTGCAAGCTCCACCTCCCGGGTTCACCCCATTCTCCTGCCTCAGCCTCCCGAGTAGCTGAGACTACAGGTGCCGCCACCTCGCCCGGCTAATTTTTTGTATTTTTAGTAGAGACGGGGTTTCACCGTGTTAGCCAGGGAGGTCTCCATCTCCTCACCTCGCGATCCACGCGCCTCGGCCTCCCAAAGTTCTGGGATTACAGGCGTGAGCCACCGCGCCCGGCCAAAAGCTTACTGTTTTCAATATACTCTTCCTAAGTGTTCTTACTAAATAATTTTTACCTCTCTCGTTTCTGGCTTTTGCCAACTGTTAAAAAGATAAAGTGTGAATAGAAATGAACTTGCATTTTAAAATTATTTTAGGGATATTTGAGTCAAAGTGTCCCATCGAATGTGAAAAGTACAGCTCCTGTTACTGAAGTCAGAGTCATTCAGGCGTTCCATTTTTGGGGTAGAGAGAACTGTTATTCTAAACATTGTCTTCCATTTATTTCAAAACTTTATATTCTCTTTTGCTGGAAGTGTGTCTCAGAGATCTTCCCTGGGTGGTTCCCGGCTTAGCTTCTCTGCATTTTTCTGTCTTTTCTCTTCCTTTAAGTCCACTTACAGGGATGTAAATACATAAAGATCTAGCATGTCACCTCTGAAACATCTAATTTAGAAAATTCAACAAGAAAATGTGAGAAGAAATATGTAAATCTATTTTATATGTAGTCACATTTATAAGTAAACTGAAAGAAGTATGTTGTTCATAATGAAGAAAATAAAGTTCAACTTTTTTTGTTGTGAGCCTTACATAGAAAAGATGAGGAAATTTAGAACAAAAGCAATAATAATATCAACAACAAGAATAGTAATATAATGAACTATGAGTTATCTCCATGTGTCAGGAAGGACTTGTGTGTATTAGCTCATTTGATCTTAATAGGACTATGAGATAGGCATTATTAAATGTAAACTCCTCAAGTCTTCCCCACTTAATTTACAGGGCTGATGTGAAACATCAAAAACAATAAACAAATTCTCTAAAAAGTGATATCCAAATGTTGAAGATAATGGTTTTGGTCATGATGCAGATTTTAATTGGGAGCTTTGAATTTAAACCTACCTTTATGATGGCTCCAGAAAGTCTTTTCTGTGAGAACTGTACTATTAAAAGTGATACCCTTTAACAGCGAATGCTGGTGATGAAGCGGAGCAACATTTCACTCTCTGCACTGCTGATGGGAATGAAAAAAGGCACAGCCACTTTGCAAGATAGTCTGGCACTTTAAAACCAAATATACTCCTACTATGTGACCCAGGAATCACACTTCTGCACACAAACAAGGACATCTATAGAAGCTTTCTTTATTTCAGTAGTCCCACCTTACTCATGGGGGATTCATTCCAAGACCTCCAGTGGATACCTAAAACTATGGATCGTACTGAGCTCTGTTGGTACTATATTTTCCCATACATACACATCTGTGATTAATTTATAAATTAGACACAGTAAGAGATTAATAATAACCATCGAATAGAACAATTGTAACAATATAATCTAATAAATGTTATGTGATTGTGGTCTCTCTCTCTCTCTTCTCTTAGTGTACTTACTTCTTTCAGGCTCCCCATTGTCAACTGTGGGCAACTGAAACTACAGAAAGTGGAACAGAGGATAAGCTGGGGGAGACTACTGTATTGCCAAAACTTGGAAGCAACGAAGATGTTCTTCAGTAGACAAATGAATAATTGTGAAACCTCCACACAAAGAAATGTTATTCATCGCTAAAAAGAAATGAACTATCAAGTCATCAAAAGGCATGAAGGAAACGTAAATGCATATTACTAAGTCAAATAAGCCAATCTGAAAAGGCTACATACTATATGATTCCAACTATGTGACACTCTCCAAAAGCATTACTGGAGATACCATAAAAAGATCAATAGTTGTCAAGGGTTTGAGGAGAGGGAAGCATGAATAAGTGGAGCACAGAGGAATTTTAAGGCAGCAAAACTATTCTGTATGATACTGTAATGGTAGATACATGTCATGTACATTGTCAATACCCACAAAATGCACACTAAGAGTAAATCCTGATGTAAACTCTGGACTTTGATGATGATGTATTCATTTAGGTTCATCGGCTGTAACAAATGTATCCCTCTGGTGTGGGTTGTTGAGGCAATGGGGGAGGTTATGGGTGTGTGGGAGCCAGGGGTTATATGAGAACTCTCAAAATTGAATTTCCATTCAATTTTGCTGTGAACCTAAAATTTTTCTAAAAACAAAATCTATTCCAAAATAGTTGTGTCACTTTTGGGATTTATATGATGCTTCAGACATTTTTAGCTTTTTCTATTTGTCATTTCTGGTGATACAGTTTTGATTGTAAATAACTATTTACTTCATTTCAAAAAAGCGAATAAATTTTCAGCTTTGTTTTAAATATCAATGTGAAGCGTAGGAACATTAGAGTCAAGTTTAAATTTTCATGTTATTTTATATGCTTACCACAGCTGTTATCTTTTTATAAAAATAGTTATTGAAGTATAATTGATGTACAATAATTAAAACCATACAAATAAACCCAGCTTTATATATGTGTATACCTGACATATCATCCTAATGATGATGATAAATAATGTGTCTTTTACCCCAAAAGATTTCCTCAAACGCTGTATTAATCCCTATGTTTCTTTTCTCCCTGGTTCCACTCAATTCCAGACGAAAACTGATGTAGCTTATGTCACTACAGACTAGTTTGGTTTTCTTGGGTTTTGGTAAATAGAATTGTAAAGTATTCACTGATATTTTGTGTGTAGTTTCTTCCACTCAGCATAACTAAGGTAAAGTATATTGGTGTTATATATGTCAATAGTTAATTATATCTTATTATTAATAGTATTCTTTGTATGAGTATGCTATAAATTGTTTACTCACATTTTGGTGAACAGTTAGAGTTATTTCCAATTTTGGAGTATTTTAAATAAAGCATCTACAATCATCTGTGTACAAATCTATGTATGGACATATTCTTCTATTATTTTGAATAAAATCCAGAATTAAAGTGACTGAATCATATTTTACTTTTGATACAGTGGCTGATGCATATTTTACTTTTTGAGAAAATGCCAAATTTTTTGCCAAGTGCAACATTTTATACATCCACTAGCATTTTAGCAGAGTTATAGTTTCTCCATGTCTTTAACAACACATGGTATGGTCAGTCTTATTAATTCTAATCATTTTAATATATGTAAACAGAATCTTGTTGCAGTTTTCATTTACATTTATTTAATTCCTAATACTATTGAGCATCTTTTCTCATGCTTATTTGTCATTGGTTTATCATAGCTAATGAAATGTATGTTCAAATGTTTGCCCTTTTTAAAAGGTTGAGTTTTAGAAGTTCTTTGTGTATTCCACATACATCTCTTTTATCAGATATTTGATCTGCAAATATTTTCTCCCAGCTTGCTCTTTCATTTACTTGCTATTTTCTTTCTATTTAATTCATTTGTTCTTGATTATCTTTATTTTTCTGCCTTCTTGGATTAATCAGGTACTTTTTATGATCTAATTTTATTTTCTTCATTGGTTTATGAGCTACAACTCATTGTGTTATCATTTTAGTGGTTGTTTTAAGGTTGATTGTAAATATTTTTAACTTATCAGAGTCTTCCTTAAAGTAATATTCTACCTTATTCTATGTATTATTCAAACTTTACTGTGTTTTTTTATTTCTTTTTATAGATCCATATTGCCATCTAATACCATTATCCTTCTACTTGAAAAACTTTCTTTACTCTTTCTTATAGAGTGGGTCTATGGGTGATTATTAACTCTTTCAGCTTTTGTATATCTGAAAGTGTTTTGCTTCATTTTTGAAAGATATTTATGCTAGATGTGGAATTCTAGGTTGACAGTATTATTTCTATCATTATTCTAAAGATCTTGAATAACTGTTTTCTCGTTTGTATTGCTTCTGTTGAGAAATCTTCTATCATACTGATTTTATTTCTGGTTTAGCTTAAGTTTTTCACTTTCTCCCTGATTTTAGACATTCAGATTATAGTGTGAGTAGTAGGTGCAATATGCTGTGATGAGGTAAAATTGTCTTCATTTATTTTATCTTCAGGTTTTTTATATTTTTCAATCTGTGAGTTTATAGGTTTGATCATGTTTGAAAACTATTTTTGACCATTATTTATTCAAATATTTTTTTGTGTCTTCTCTGTATTCTCCTTTGGTCCTCGGATTAGACATTAAAGTTGCTTAAAGTTGTCACAGTTGTCTGTGTTCAGTTTTTTGTTCGTTTGTTTTATAGTTGAATTTTCTATATATTTCATTTTAGATAGCTTGTATTGCTATGTTGTCAAGTTAACAGTTTTTTCCCCCTTTTGTAATACCTAGTCTGCTAATAATCCCATCCAATATATAATGTTTTTCAACTCAAAGATTTTAGTTTTCAGTTATAGATGTTCAATTTGGACCATTTGGGGGATTAACTTTCCATCTCTGTACTTATTTCTTTGACAATATAGAATGCAGTATAATTGTTTAATGTCCTTTTCTACTAATTCTAACATCTGTGTCAGTTCTGGGTAAGTTTTAATTAATTGACTTTAAAATCTCATTATAAGTTATGTTTTCTTGTTTCTCTAGATATTAATCTTCTGTCCATATCAAGCACTGTAAATACTGCTGGGAAGAGTTGAATATTTACTTTAATAATAATATTTTTATTTTATATTATATTTTATAAAGCATTGTTTATATTAGCTTTGTTCTAGGATACACTAAAGTTACTTACAAAGAAAAAAAAAAGTTGATTTATTAGGCAAAACCAGAGAAGCATTTAATCTAGGTCTAATTACTCCCCATTACTGAGGCAAGACCTTTCTTAGTTCTAGCCAATTCTCTATGAATTTAGATATATTCTAGTCTAATTGGTTGAAACAGTTATTATTCCACTTTGTATAGAAGGCTAAGAGATCTTCCTTTCAATGTTTTTCATACTTATTTCCTTAGATTCAGAAAGTTTCCTTACTTGCATGCTTTTTGATCATTACTATGCTGAAAGTTCCATTTGGACTCTCTATAGATCTCTTGGGTTTTTATTTTGTGCACCTTTCTTCTAGCTGTTACTTTGTCTTACAAACTTTATCTATCTTAACTGTCTCTCAGACATTCCTTTGCTGTCTCACGTCTAGTGCCTCGAATACTATCATTTTAATGTTTCATCTGTTTACCGTTGGGGATTTGTTTCAGGTAAGAAAATAAATCCAGTCTCTGATTTCATCTTGACTGAAGTATCTACTCTTGTATTTTAATACACTTAGAAGACAGGGTTTATGATAGCTTCTAGTCTGTGAGAAAATAATTGTGTAACAAAAGCTCTGAGCCATTAAAGATAATGGGTGGAAAGAAAGTTTAAGCAAAAAACTAAGCAAAATGCAATCTACATTTGAAAAGACACAGTCATATAAAATGTCTTGGACTTGAGAAAAAGAAGAAAATAACTTCATAAATACATAAATAAAAGAAAAACAGAAAAGTATAAATGTTCTGTTTTTTAAAAAATGTTTATATCTAGCATGTAAATTGACAAATAGGGGTTGTTTTTGAATAATGTATAAATACAACTAATTTTGCAATCAATACGTCAAAATCTATTGGTTTTCTACATTGTTTGCAAGGATGGTGAACTCCATCAATTATCTCAAACACCATATCTAACACAAACACACAAAATGTAACTGGGGTATATAAAATTAGAATCCATTTTCTAAAATATTATCTTCATTGGTAGTTCAAAAAACAAACCTTATACCCTGATTAGTATTGTGAAATGTGTTATATGTAAAATACCAATTAAATTACTGGAACAGTTGAGAATATATTTTTCTTATCACTAATGCTATTTATTTTACTTATTCCTTTTATTTCTAACCTCTGAAGAAAAACCAGGGTGTAAAGAAAGAAAACTGTATCTCTAAGAGCATTTGGTTTGAAATTTGACTTCCAATATATTTCTGCATGCACAATTATTTTACTGCTATTAAAAAGTGAATCAATACTAATATATTGACAATATTGTCAATACTTACTGTTCATCATCAAACATTTCACTGACATTAAAGAATGCAAAGATACATCTCAGTGTCATAAGTAGCCAGTGTGCATCAATTACATCTTTTCATTGCATTGTCATGTAAGTTGTGGTGCATGTAATTTCACAGTATATAAAGCCTATGACAATTTTACATAAATAGGAAATGAGCCTTACATATAAGATTTTCTGTATCTTTTTCTTTCTGCCTTGGAAACGTTCTAAATTCATTTGACTGAGATGTAATGAAAAATCTATTCACTGCAACGAAATATATAAAAAAAACATAAAAGTTCAAAAAACCTAATTTATGTTTTTACAACCTGATTACAGACTCATAAGTAGAAATCACAAATTAATGTTCAATTTTAATATTTCAAATGACAGAAATTTTGTTTAACTCTTAACAAATATCAACTTACATAACATCTGGAGATTTTCTCTTTCAAACAAATAAAAGGTAAAATTCAGACTTTAGTGAAGAAAAAAAAATCTTCCTAAGCTGTGCATTGATAATTGAGATTATTTAAAGTTGTAGTGACACCCCACTAATGTGTCATAAGAATAATGGGAATTCCCAAGTAACTTGGCAAAGAATGTTTGTTCCCCATAGAGATGCTTAAGTTTGACAACAAGCAGAGCATTTAGGGACCACCACATTTCAAGACATTACATCTTTAGAGCATTACAAAAAAATCACAGAAAAATACAGTGTTTTCCATCACTAATACTGTAAACTATCAATGTTCTTCCTAATATTAAAGAGAAGTTAACCTTGGTGAGTAGAAAAGAAAGGCAAATAAGAAAGCAAAGCAAACATTTTCCTTTCTGTGTATTTGTTCATTTAGTGGCAATAATCAGAATAATTTTTGTAACTGCAATGGTTCTTCTATTTTCTTTTTTTATTGTTGTTAAAAAAGTTTCTCATGTACTATATTAAACTTTACTTTGTTACAATGTGTACTAGTTTAATACCAAATTAGAATGCTAATGATTAAAATAATGAATTCAGAATCTCACTGACAGCCATCCAGAGCACTTAAAACACCAAACAGTAATAAGACTGTGATAATTTTAAAATGAGTCCACAAATTCCCTTACAATCTTTCAAAAGATGGAACCTAATTACCTTCTCTTTTACTGAGGGCCAGATGTACTGACTCATTGACTCATTTCTAATAAACAGAATGTGGTAGAAGTGACAATGTGTGACTTTCAGGATTAAGTAATAAAATATATGTAACCTCTCTTTCTCTCTCAAGAGAAAATGAGCTGCCATGTTGTTAAAATACTCAAGCAGTCTCATGGAGAAACCTACACAGCATGAAACTAAGAAGTAAAGCTTCCTAACAACAGCCATCAAAGAAGGAAACTGGACTGCTTGCAAGCAGCCATGTGAATGAGACATTTCGGAAACTGCAGCCTCAGCCCACAACTGGACTGCAGCCTTACAGTAGGCTCTGAGCCAGAACCACCCAGCTAAGCTGCTCTCAAACTCCTGACCTACAAAAACTGTGAGAAAATGCTCGCAGTTCCATGCTACTAAGTTGTGAAGTAATTTGTTATATAAGAATAGATACGTTAAACATACATCTTGCATTTAAAAATATAAAATCACTTTTTCAAAAACGCTTTCTTTTCTCAATACAACTGTCTCATTAGAATATCCTACATATATGATCTGAGATGATGGGGTTTTTCTAAATATAGAATCATGTCATCTGCAAACAGAAACAATTTGACTTCCTCTCTTCATATTTGAATAACCTTTATTTATTTCTCTTGCCTGATGGCCCTGGTCAGAACTTCTGGTGCTATGTTGAATGGGAGTGGTGAGAGAGGGCATCCTTGTCTGGTGCAGGTTTTCAAAGGGAATGCTTCCAGCTTTCGCCCATTCATTATGACACCGAATGCATGTGGGCCTTAAAACCTAGATAACGGGTTGTTAGGTGCAGCAAACCACCAGGCACATGTATACCTATGTAACAAACCTGCACATTCTGCACATGTATCCCGGAACTTAAAGTAAAATTAAAAAAAAAAATTACTAATCCTACGTATATGGAATATGTATCCATTTTATAAAGAATAATAAAGTGGTTTATTATACTGGCTTTCAAACTGAATAATTTCAACAAAATTGGTTTTCATCCTTCCTTTATCTTCCTATTGCTGAATACAAAATATAAAGTGAATGGTAGACTATCAGTCTGAGGTCAGAGTGAGAGGTCAAGACCAAAGGCCAACTGAATGAAGAGTTTAGGGTTTGGCCTATAAATATTGAGACAACCCAGTAAAAATCTTTCTCCTGCTTTGTTTGTTCAATTTTTGAAAAATTTATTGAAATATTACATATATCATATGTATATATAAAACATGTATATATATATGCACAAGAAGGTATGCAAAAGGTTCACCTCAATAAATTTTCACAAGATACACGTGCATGTGTAGCCCCTACACAGACTCAAAAATCAGAACAGTGCCAGCACCCAGAAGCAGCCCCTGGGCCACTTCCAGTCATTAGCAAAGCAGCAGATTCACAAAGTTGTCTAAGAACCTCCTCAGGGGAAATATGTCTGGTTAGAAACCTGGAATATTGAAACAAGTAGTTATTTTTTCTTGCATTTTCTTTAACAAAGAGGAAAAAGGGAAACATCGCTGATGCAGAAACAAATTCATATGGCATAGCAAGTGACTGGGAACTCCGAAACAACTCAAATTTATACCATCGTGCTACTCTAAATTATTTCCTGCAAAAGGTTTTACTCTAGTCCTCAGAGACGTTTAAAAAAACAAACAGCAAAAACAAAAAGGGCAATAAAGATTTCCTACATTATTGTGCTATAAATACTGAAAATATGTTTCCAAATGTGACAAGAAATATTACGAGTGATTGCAGATGCATAAATGAAGCAAGCATAATACTCTTTCCTCAGAGGCACCGATAAAAAAAGACTATTATAAAGCACTACAAAATAATTTCTTTATCCAAAAGCTCTGAAGCAGTTATTAAACCAGCTGTTTTCAAAAGTACACAAATATGCTAAGTTGCAGTTGGGTAACTGTTAAATGTTAAAACAGTGAATGATCAGCATGGAGCAGATGGTCTGGGAGTGGGTGAGAAAATGGCAATGTTAATACCACCAGACTGAGATGTTCATTTGTGCTGTGGTATGCGCAGACTGGGTGAATAATGAAGGTTCTGTAATAATTGTGTAAATCCCAACATTATTAAATTGATTCAGCTGGGGTTTCTTAATATATGTGAAGCACTTGATGTACTTGGAGAAATACCTCCTCTTTGGCTAAAGCTGTTCTCATTAACTCATACTGCTTTATTTGCTGTGACCTCAGTGTTTCTGTTAAGTAATGAGTGGAATAAGAATTAGAAATCCACTTTCAATCTAAGCCTTAGAAAGGAGGGAAAATGTTAAGAAAAGTGTCAGAGCATGAGCATTGCATGAAATTGGCCCACGGCATTAATTTACCTATCAAGTGTGGTTAATGTTTATTTTACACTATTTAAGAGTTTATAATTAGACCTGCACTTTAAGGGTTTGAGAAAGTTGATTTTTTCTGATTCAATGTTTATTTTACCTGAGAGGAAAGAACGTCATATTCCTATATCTTCTGGTTTTTAGTTTAACTTGGACATTCCATATTTTTCCTGCAGTATCATTTTCCTTGTGAATAGAGTTTCTGGAAATCACAATTATTTACAGTAGTTTTTCTCAACTTTGATACTACTAGTACTTGTTTTGCGGGTTGCCTTGTGCAGTGTAGATGTTTAACGTCTCTGGCATTGGTCCACTAGATGCCAGTGGCAGATATCACCAAATGTCCTCTGGGGGACAAAACTGCCCCCAACACCCACTCCTCATTGAGAAACAGTGACCTATAGGCACCCAAAGGAAATATGGTTCATCACCTCTGATGCAATAAAGAAGGAAAATGAAGATGCCATAAAATCAACAACAAGTTGAAATTTTTCATTAAACTTGGCCTTAATTAAAATATTTGTACATAGAATCCTGTAAGATGATATAAAATGTCAAATATACTATTCCACTTCTATGGGTATGAACTATGTAGCATTCTAAACTGTTGGGAAAGTAATGAGACTCAGAAATAATTGACCAAAAAGAATATGCAAGCTAAAGTTTTCAAAATAGTCTTTGGATAGTAGTTCACCATGATGTTGTTAAAATTAAAGAAATCTAAAAGCAATTAGATTTTGAGACACCCTGAACATCACATCTCAACATTGAATAGTTATTTTGCACATAAGCATATTAAAGGTTCTAAAATATCTTATAGTTATAAAAAAGCCTTCAATATTTTCCCTTGGCATATATATGAGTATATGTATGAGTGTATATTAACTCCTCATGGAAATAGGGTTCTCCAGACTCATTTTAAACATTCAAAGGGAAGTCACAAGTCACAAAATCTATAGGATCTGCATTCTGAAACTCATGAAGTTTATGATAGTGCCATATATATATATAACCTTCTGTTATTTTAGGCATTTTTTTAAAGAAGGAAAGAAGAGAGCATGCATTTTTATTGGTCAGAGGAGTGTCAGGGTGAGGGCTAGCTGGAAAGAGTAAATAGAGGATGGGCTGTCCTCTGATTCACTGACTCCAGTAAGAACTAACACGTGATAGAGAGCTAATTTAACAAGGCGGACCAAAGAACTACTGTCAATTTTAAACAAAAATAAAGATTGTAGTTGTTGAGAATAGGTACAAATAAACTTTCATACGGGAGAGCCATTTATTCCAACACCAGCAGTTAACAGACAAGCTACTCTGTTTACAAAATGAACATATCCAATAATGACCTGATTATTTATTAAGGTATTTCATATAGCCTAAATACTATATTTTATGTCTGTCACATTACACCGTTACTGATTTTCAACATTAAATCTCATATTCTCTAATTAAAGCGATTGATTGCTCATAAGCCCTTTCTCAGCAATCTACTGCAAGATATTTGCTCCTAAAATAAGATGGTAATCCTAAAAGAAAACAAAACATTTTAGTAACATGACCTGATTCATCAGTAAGAGGTGAAGGATACTCCCAGGACAATATTAAAGGAAGTTGCAGAGTGCCAGCAGCACTCTCGCTCTGAAAATCTAGTAGTTCTAAGTGTGCAGCGGAGTCAGGGCTCCCGCTGGAATGGAGACTAGAGGACAGAAATAAGAAACCAAAGGAAGTGACAGACTACTTATTTTCTTTGCCCATAAAAGAAGTTTTATATTGGGGAGATTATATTACATCAAAAAATTCTCTTTGGAATAAAAATGAGCAGAGAAAAAACCCAAGCAAATGTTAATGAAAGAAGCCATTTTCCACTCTAGGAAAAACAAACATTTTTACAAGGAAAGAAAACTTACCTTAGTATGTTGGCAGTTCTGTTGAGAAAGAATGTTGCCAAATATTTTTTGGAGGAACATAAATTAGCATAGCATGTTGAAAGTAAGTTATGTAGTAATCATTAAAATACAAAAGGTGATTAGCCTTTGTCTCAGGAATACTTCTTCTAAGAAATGTAACACATAGAAATAATCTCCAGAAATTTCTTGAGTATATGCACAAAGATTTTGATGGCAATTATAACAGAATGTAGAAGCGAAGGGAGAGGAAGGGAATTTTAATTTCTATTAGTAAGTGAATGGCTAAATTAACAAAAACAATCATAGTTATCAGGAAAAGAGGAAATGTTTTATGTGCTAATATGAAACTAATATATAATTCCATATGTACTAATCACACACACATATGTGATCCTGAAGTATAAATATCAAATTGTTTTCAGTAGTTATCGCTGGACCTTGGGAATGAGGAGTGAGGCATGAGGGGGTACACTGTCATTTGTACTATTCTTCGTATCAGTGTGTACTGTCTTGTAATACAAATTAAAATTAAAATACAAAAAATATTTGAAGGGAAATCATACCTCAATGTGTCTTTGTTTCTGTCAATCATTCTATTTTTGTATGAATCTATTCCTTAATGTAGAGGAGGGTGCATAGTGAAATGTTTATGTCTAATAGCCATCCAGTCTGTTATCTTAAAATTGCAGATTTCTGGGTATATAGAAATGTGTCTTTAGTATACGGAGAAAGAATATACAATTAAGGTTGATAGTATTCCTACATATGTTAAAAAGGCACATTAAGACACTTAAAATAGCATGATTTGCTATTTAGAGATCAGATGATTATATGTTGGAAAACATGTGGATGTTCCATTTCCTAACTAATGGACATTATCATCCAGATGGATCTGGCTATAGATAGAAATGTTCTCCTAAGTGGTAATCAGTGCCTTTTGATAAAACATAAAATTACTCCTTGGTTGAAATAGTTACCTCAATTCTGGGCAGCTTCAGTCTCTTTTCAAAAGAAAATGTATTTGGCAAAAGAGTAGATAAGAAATATTTAAGAAATTATAGGGTTTTTTTTTCTGTTTTTTGTTTTTTGTTTTTTTTAACTTCTTTGGAATGTAGAATCTAGTGGCAATGGAATGGCTATGGTGATTCTGAAGCCAATTGTCCTGGGAACCTTTGGAAGATTGCCCTATGTTATTTATTGAATTTTATTTTCCTTCCAGATTTTTAAATGTTTCAAGGTAAAAAAAAAAAAAAAAATATGTGTGTGTGTGTATGTATGTGTGTGTGTACGGGTGTGTAGCATACATATAAAACTAATGGTGACCCTATGGCTTATGCTTAGGTAATCTTTCTTTCGATTTAATGCATGACAGACAATTTGAATTCATATTTTGTGGGATCTGAATTTTATATAATTTTGGACAATATTTCATCAAGAAAAACATTATAAAATTTTGAATACAAAATGAGGCAAATGGCTTCATGAGATGCCTCTATAAGTGAAGGACCAGGAGCTCTAGCTATGTTTGCCTCCTAGTTAAATCCCTTCTGGATAAATAACATGCTATGTATACCTTGTCATGATTCCCATACACCACCCTCCTCTCCCACTAGGACTACAACAGCCATATCCTAATTAATTCTCCTGCTTCCACTCTTGCCTTGGGACTGTTCAAACATCTTGCAGTAGCAATAACATTTTAAAATGTAAAACTGAGCATACCATATTCTGCTTATAACCCTTTGGTGGCTTCTCATTCCACTTAAAATAGAACCCAAATTCCATATTCCACTTCACCAACATGATTCCTGCCTGCCTCTTCAGTTCTAACTCACACAATTACCCACCTTGTTTATTAGGAGCCTGTCATACTGCTCTTCCTTCTGTTTTTCCAACATCGCAAGCTTGTTCCCATTTGGGGCCTTTGAACCACCTTGCCTCTTTTCCTGGGATGCCTTTTCTTCAGAGAGTATTCTGTAGGTATGTACCTCTTACTGTTCAGCTCACAGGGCATTCCCTCAGAGATGGCTTTACAACCTTGCAATCTCAGAATCACCTGCCCTTCCAATTATCACCACTGGCAGACATTTCATATTTTTACCTCAAATTAATATAGTCATAGTAAGTGTCACTTTTCTGTATTTATGTCTCTGCATACTTATCTGTCTTGTTCCATACCTGTAAGTAGAAACAAGGTAAATATTTTAAATGAATGAGTATAGTCATTATGCTTACAAGCTGAACTAAGCCCAGCCCTTCTTGACAAAAGTTTATAGTCTATTGTAGACTCAGATATGTAAGCAGCTCAAGTCTGTATTGCTAACATATTGTTAGAGAAAGTTTTCTTTTACTTTTGCAGGAATTCTATAAAAGTTTACGATGGAGAAAATTTCAGGCTTAGTCTTTTACTGTGAATGGAAATGTATCAGATAAAGAGCGAAATTAAAAAGTCTCGGAGAGGCCGGGCACGGTGGCTCACGACTGTAATCCCAGCATTTTGGGAGACAGAGGCGGGCGGATCACGAGGTCAGGAGATCGAGACCACCCTGGCTAACACGGTGAAACCCCGTCTCTACTAAAAATAGAAAAAATATTAGCCGGGTGTG
>NW_012104087.1:2146683-2148567 GCF_000951045.1 Mandrillus leucophaeus
GAGAGAGGTGGGTTAGTGGGAGTGTAGATAGCTGGGATTGTAGAGGAAAGTGAGAACTTTAGATTTTACTCCAAGTGGGATGGGAAGTAATCAAAAATTTGTGAGCAGAAGAATAGCATGACCTAATTTTGGCTTTAAATAACGTAAATACTTTATGAAACAAATAAATGCTAATGGATGTAAAAGGAAATATAGCAAAATTTTTAAAAACATTGAGAAAAAATATAAAATATAACCCAAGTAAAATAATAAATAAAAACATGTTGATAACATAAAATCTTTTAAGACAATTTAATAGACATGAAACTGTGTATTTCATATATGTTATATATATATATCTTATATTTATGTGTGTGTTACAGAGTGTCAGAAAAAAATATACAACCTACAATAGTGAGAGGCTGACATATTTTAGATATTGACAGAATAAATTAAAAAATAAAAATTTAAGATATTTTAAAGTAATACAGTTTTTAAAAGTCCAATATTATAGAAAACAGTATGATATAACCAAGAAGAGACATGTATTTATTTCAAACACAATATATAGAATATGACAACAGCATGTGAGACAAGCTGAAACATAAAATAGATATATATAGTTATTCAGAAATTGGGTCTAAGGTCTGTTCATTTTCAAAAGCATCTTAAACCCATGGCCGTATTGTGCTTCGTGTAGCCTCAGTAAAGTCTCAAAAGATTACCTGATGATTTTCCTCATTACATGTAATTGGAGTTTATTCTGAAATAAGAAACATTATAAAGATACTATTAAGATATAAGAAGAATAGACATCGATTATATTTTATAATTTAATCATGTATTACATACAATTAGAATTATTCTATCTGCCACTTATATAACCACCCTGCTATCTTCCTCATGAACTATAGAAGGAAACACAAATGGTTTGCCCTGAAGGAGAATATTAGTTAGCTAGAGAATCAAGACAAATTCAGAAAGGATTAAGCATACCACAGGGCAAGTGAGTGTTCCACAGGAGTGATCAGATATCAACACCTATTGGTGCTTCAAGATGTGCCAAAACGAAAATGTTTTAACAGATGAACCAAATATGTTTTTACGTCCCCATCCTGAGGTTTCATGTAGAATGATTGCCATCTAGCTTCCCTAACTTGTTACTCTCTGTAGCATCACTGAAGTATCAAATAGGTAGTGTCTTATCAGACATTGACTACCTATATATTTATAGTATCTTTTTTGGCCTAATGGTTCTGTTCATATTCAATAAGGAATTTCAGAGGCTGAAATAATCAATACTCTAGTATCACTTAACAGTCATATATAATCTATCTCTGCTTCAACCCTGAATATTAGAAATAAACCTCATATTCCCTTTCCTGCCATTATCTTTTAGTGAAACATTTAAATCAACATGAGAAAATAACTTTAAAGAAGATAATAATTAAAATAATGCAGTATATTAATCAGAAGATGTCTGCACACAATATATCAAAGTAAAAATTTATCATTTTTATAAAAGTACTCAAAGAATCTTCTAAAATAGGGAATAACATATATTTTGGAAGCCTCAAATTGGTATAGTATTCAAAATGTCAAGTAGGAGCAATACTTACTCAATATATTAATTTATTTTTTTCAAATTGTATTAAAATAAATCACTATTTTTTGTATTTTTTTTCCTTTTTTCCTTACATGTAGGTCCAGATGTTTCTCAAAGATTATAGTTTTTAGAAATTTAAGTAGTATATTTTTATTCCATAAATAAATGTAGTAAAATAGAATCCTTATGTAAACAAGTTGTAAGAATAGGTAGTGGTAATATAAGCAGGCATTTATTTTCAGGTTTAATTTATATAATTCCAGGTTGAAGTAAAACAACAGAGCAAAGATTTCAATAAG
>NW_012104087.1:2153622-2155206 GCF_000951045.1 Mandrillus leucophaeus
AAAAAAAAAAAAAAAGAAAAAAAAGTGTTGGAGAAAGATGGAATAATATATTAATATTCAAATCAAAACTACTAAGTATGCATACTATTGATAGTATGTATACACATATAGACAGAATATCTGTCATATTATATCCTACTATGGTATATAATAAGTGATAATAAATGCTATGAAGTGGAATAAAATGGAGTAAGGAACAGTGAAATGATGGGTTCACATGCTTTTTCACACAAGCTGGTCTTTGGTATATTGGTTTCCAATGGCTGCTGTAACAAATTACCAGAATTTCATGAATTAAAAGAAAATAAATTTATTATTTTATATTCTGTAATTTAAAGGTCTGCCATGAGTCTCACTGGGCTAAAATCAAAGAGTCAGTAGGGCTGAGTTCCTTTCTAGAGATGCAAGAGTAGGATACGTTTGGTTGCTTTTCTACCTTCTAGAAACTGCTCTCATTCCTGGCCCATGGCCCTCTTCCTCCAACTTCAAAGTCAGCAAAAATGGATTGAGTTTTTACATGGCGTCACTCTGACCGTTTTTCCTATTCCTCCTCTTCCATTTTAAAGGATCCTGTTACTAAGTTGGGCTCATTCTGACAAGCCCCAGTATAATCCCTCTGTCTCTTTAAGGTCAGCTGACTAGCAAATTTACATCCATCTACAACCTGAATGACCTTTTGTCATGTAACCTAACATAGCTCCTGGAGATTAAAACATAGACATCGTTCAGGATAATAATTCTGCCTATCACACAAAGCTTTGCTGATAATTTGAGCACTGACATTTGACCAGTGGACAAAAGGAAGTAAGCAGGTAAGTCATGCTATCAACAGAAGACTTTCCACTAAAAGAGACAGAATGTACAAGAGCCTTGACGTACAAGTGTGCTTGGCCAGGTCAAGAAATAGCTAGGAGATCAGCATCGCCTGGGAAGAGGGAGCAAAGGGAGAATGTTACAAGTATGGGCCGAGAGAGGTGGGTTAGTGGGAGTGTAGATAGCTGGGATTGTAGAGGAAAGTGAGAACTTTAGATTTTACTCCAAGTGGGATGGGAAGTAATCAAAAATTTGTGGGCAGAAGAATAGCATGACCTAATTTTGGCTTTAAATAACGTAAATACTTTATGAAACAAATCAATGCTAATGGATGTAAAAGGAAATATAGCAAAATTTTTAAAAACATTGAGAAAAAATATAAAATATAATCCAAGTAAAAGAATAAATACATGTTGATAACATAAAATCTTTTAAGACAATTTAATAGACATGAAACTGTGTATTTCATATATGTTATATATATATATCTCATATTTATGTGTGTGTTACAAAGTGTCAGAAAAAAATATACAACCTACAATAGTGAGAGGCTGACATATTTTAGATATTGACAGAATAAATTAAAAAATAAAAATTTAAGATATTTTAAAGTAATACAGTTTTTAAAAGTCCAATATTATAGAAAACAGTATGATATAACCAAGAAGAGACATGTATTTATTTCAAACACAATATATAGAATATGACAACAGCATGTGAGACAAGCTGAAACATAAAATAGATATATATAGTTATTCAGAAATTGGGTCT
>NW_012104087.1:2160036-2162141 GCF_000951045.1 Mandrillus leucophaeus
GGGAATAACTTAAATGGTCAACATAAGGGGCTGCCAAAGTAAAAAACATTTATTGATGAAATTCTATGCAGCCATGAAAATGCTACTTTGGAAGAATATTTATTTCCAATGTATTAGCTTCATAAAATATTTTTAAATGTAAGAACATTATTAATACAATTATAAAATACACATAAAATTAGGATAATATAAACTTAATAATATAGATAGTAGAATCCACTCTAGGAACATTTGATTTCTTTGTTTTACATTTTTATCTTTGTATATTTTGTAAAGAATAATATAATTATGTAATCAGGAAAAAGATATTTAAAATATGCTTTGAAAAGATCTCTCAGTATTAACATCTTTTGACCTCATAATAAATGCAGATATCCCCAAGAATTTTATGTAACTCAGAATATATCTGTAGTATTTTATTCACATTTCTACACTTTAGGAGGATTACGGATAAATTATCTAACTGTCCTGCCATATGGTAGAAATAATTGGATTATTCTAACCATTTAATCTATATGTGCAACCAATTTTTTTTCTTAGAGTCCAATAAACTTAAACAATCAAAACTGATTGCAAGCTGTATATGTTATATCTTAACTTCCATATTGATAAATAGACCATTACAATCAATAGATAATATAAGGATTTCTAAAATACATTCCGATAATATAATGCAATTTGCAATCTATAGAACAAATGTATGGATTCTTTACTTGATCTTTAGTTTTAATAATTTCTCAAGAAAGGTTGTGCCACTGGAAGATACAGCCCTATAGTAGTCAACTTCAGACCATACGAATCTTTTTCTGCTTTCTCAGAGAAAGTCAGCTTTAGAAACTTGTTTAACAAACACATGGTAAAACCAGCTCAGAGGGGAAAATAACCTAATCAAGATATGTCAGTGGACAGGATGGTGGATGCATTTGTCATCTAATGATACTAAGGCCTAAAAAAGTTAGTTTCTTATATTCAAGGACACTCATGTGTTTGACTAAGCAGAGCCATTTGAGTTTAAAATCCTCATTTTAGTCAGTAATTAAAACCTGTTATTAAAATTCAGTGTTGGGCCAGGCCTGGTAGTTCATGCCTGTGATCCCAGCAGTTTGAGAGGATGAGGTAGGAAGATTACTTGAGTCCAAGAGTTGAAACTCTGCTTGGGGAACATAGTGAGAACATGTCTCTAAAAATAAATCACCATGTGGTCATGTATGCCTGCAGTGTTAGCAACTGGCTAGGCTTAGGAAAGAGGATCCCTTGAGCCCAGATATTTGAAGTTGTAGTGAGCTAAGATTGTGCCAATGCACATTTAACTTATATTAGTATAGTTTTTTTGTTGCTGTTTATTTATCCACTATGTCATACTGATTTTATTTCTAATCAAAAGATTTTTCTTTAAAAAAAATTAAACATTTTTCTAAATAATCCTTCTTTGTCTATGTCTTCTTTGCTTTTGTTGACTTTTTTGTTTTATTGTCAGTTTTAGACACTGTTATTCACATTTTGTTGACCAGAATTCAGTTTTGTCTTTAAAATTGGGAAGTGACAAGGCCTTTTGTGTATGTTATGGCACTATGTGGCAAAAAGGAATCTGAAACAGAAAAGAATAGTGCACCATTAGGTACTGCAGTGATTACCATACATGTGCATGTGCAATAGCATACTAAAAATCTAATTATCAAAATGAATAACTGAAAAAAATTCTATGCTCCTTAGTGCCAAAGTTGAAAGTGTAGTAATTGTCAACTTAAGTATCATTTTGTCTTTTTTGTTTCTGGAATTTTGGTAGGAAATATAAAAACTAAAAACTGATTTACCACTTTTCTCTGGCAGTGACTCTGCCCCTTTCATCCAGAATTGTTAAGTGGAGGCTGATTTATAACCTTGCAGTGATTCACTAGTTAAATTCTTCCTATGAAGTATAATACTGATACCAAGAAATACATCAGGTAAAAGCTATGAACAAATACCATCCAGAATATCAATGCCAAAAAGAAAAATAATCTTAGTTATGAAACAGCAAGAAGAGTATAGACTTCCATTAAAAGAATAAGAAAAACATCCAGAAATGGTTCATTATTAAGACAATCCTTAACGAAATTGATTGT
>NW_012104087.1:2162586-2168140 GCF_000951045.1 Mandrillus leucophaeus
AAAACATGAAAGTGATTATCTAATTTAGGAATAGGAAGTAGTAAATCAGTACTTACATAAAGGTAATGTATTATTTTGAATGAATATTTATAAGTAATTGAACAAAGGAGATTATAAAACCATTAACACCAAAATGTAAAAACAAAATTTAATGAAATAGAAAAGAGTAAATGCAATTAATATAATAAAAGTTACTTTTAGAAAAGAATAATAAAATAGACAACCTTCTGGATATTTGAACAGTAAGTACTAAAATGAGATATTGTGAGTGAAAAGTAGTAAGAATGAAAATTGCATAATTGGAGAACAAGAAATACAAAATAGTTATGTAAGTCTTCAAATTTACCAACAAGTTTTAAAATTTAGGTAAAACTGATGTCCAAAAATATATATTACAGATACTGACTAAACAGAAAAAAAAATTTTTTTAAGTTAAATAAATGTAATCAGCCCTCAAAAGTTCACCTAACAGTAGGTTTACAAGCAGAGTTTATTAAAACTTTGAGTAATATAAGCCCTGTGTTACAAATATTCTTACAGGGAAATAGGTCAAAAGGGAAACTTCTATGACTATATTTCAATACTAGTATGAATTTAATAACAGGAGAAGAGCCAAGATAGCCTCTAAGTGCTCTCAGGAAGAGTTTCTCCCACTGAGAGAGACCATCAACTAGATTGTCACAGTCCTTACAGATCTTCAAAAAGAAGGCATTGGCGGGTGGAAGGGAGGAGAACACTGACAATGGGATGAAAGGGGAGGAAGCTGGCAACTGTGCATGGGGTTGCCAAGCATAAGGACTGGTTCCCACTCCCTAGTGACTTCCATGGAAGGGATGAGTAAAATAGGCATGGAGTGGCCCACTCTCATCATGGACTTTTGGGATCCTAGCTTTGGGAGACTCCACAACATCCATGGACATTTGAGTTGGCAGTGAGAACTACTCAGAGAGTTGGCAGAAACAGAATGACAGCCTGCATAGAATCCAGAGGACTTGGTATGGGAATAACTGCAGTGAAGAATGGCCAGGGCACCTATTCCCCGAGACTTGCTGCACTCATCTAGGTGGCTTTAGCCTTTGTTAGCTGCTGGTCATGGCCAGAACATGAAGTGTTGCCCATGGGCTGGGGCCAATCTAATCTGAGCACCCTGCTGTCTCTCAGCTCACTAGAGTCTTTGCCTGGTTGCACCCATTTACAGTGCAACCTCAGTTGCCCAACTGAAGCACTTGCAAGAAGCCACTGCCATAGCTCTTTCACTGGCCAACTTCACCCACCCATTAGAGCACTTTTGCAGACATAGCACCACCTGTGCACACCCACAGCCTCCCTCTACTGACAGCCAGAAAGAGCACTTTTGTCAGCAATCTCCATTGAAATGTTGTTGCAAGAAGACTGTGGAAACTCAGTCCCTTGAGCAAAGAGGGGCTTGAACTCAAGGGACTAGAGAACAAAGCCACAGGATTTGTCACAGTCCCCCAGGATTAGAGCACACAATCCAAAAGTGCTGGGCTGAGGTTTAGGTCCCCTGAAAGCTTCCATAAATGAAATCAATCAACTAAATCCAAATGATACCACAGTCAAACCCTCAAGAACATCAAAGAATATAAAAGCAAAACACCCCAACCCAAGACAACAACTGAAAGTTTTAAAGAAACATCAGCCCACACAGATGAGAAAGAACCAATGCAAGAACTCTGGCAACTCTAAAAGCCAGAGTGCCCCATTTCTTCTAAATGAACCTGAAGTTCTCCAGAAAAGGTCCTTAACCAAACTGAAATGGCTGAAGTGACAGACATAGAATTCAGAATCTAGATTGCAAGGAAGCTTGACATGCAGAAGGTTGCAGTCAAATTCAAGGAAAAAAGTAAAGTGGTCCAAGAGTTAAAAGATAATATAATCATTTTAAGAAAGAACAAAACTGAACTTCTGAAAATGAAAAATTCACTACACGTATTTCAGAATGCAACTGGAAGTATTAATAATAGAATCAATCAAGCTGAAGAATAAAATTCAGAGCTTGAAGACTGCTCCTTCAAATCAACACAGGCAGAAAAAAAAAAAGATTTTTAAGAAACTAACAAAACCTGCAAGAAATATGAAATTATATAAACAGACTAAACATAAAACTAAATGGCATTCCTGAATGAGATGGAGAGACAGCAAACAGTTTGGAAAACATATTTAAAGATGTTGTCCATGAAGATTTCCCCAACCTCGCTAGAGAAGTCAACATACCAATTCAGGAAATTCAGAGAACCCCTGCAAGATACTATATCTCAAAACATATAGTCATGAAATTGACCATCCTCAAGACACATATTCAACAGGTTCTTCAAAGTCAACACAAAAGAAAATGTCTTAAAGGCAGCTAGAGAGAAGGGGGAGGTCATGTACACAGGGAAGACTATCAGACTAACAGCAGACTTCTCAGCAGAAACCTTGCAAGTCGGAAGAGACTGGGGGCCGATATTCACCATCCTCATAAAAGAGAAATTTCAACCAAGAATTTCACATCCAGCCAAACTAAGCTTATTAGCAATGGAGAAATAAAATTATTTCCAAAGAAGCAAATGCTAAGGGAATTCATTAACACCAGATTTACCTTAAAAGAAGTCCTTAAGGGAGTAGTAAACATGGAAACAAAAGACCATTACCTGTCAACACAAAAACACACCTAAATACATAGCACACTGACACTATAAAACAACTATATACAATCAAGTCTACAATACAATCAGCTAACAACATGATGATAAGAAGAAATTCTTACTTATCAATACTTACTTTGAATGTAAATGGGCTGAAGGCCCCACTTAAAAGACACAGAGTACCAAGTTTGATGAAGAAGCAACACTCAATAGTGTGCTGTCTTCAAGAGACCTATCTCACATACAACGACATCCTTAGGCTCAAAGTAAAGGGAGGAAGAAATATCTGTCAAACAAACAAAAAGGAAAAACGAGCAGGGGGTTCTGATTCGTTTCAGATAAAACAGACATTAAATCAACAACAATGAAAAAGAGCAAAGATGGCTATAACATAATGGTAAAGGGTTCAATTCAACAAGAATAACATCTTAGGATGCTAAATACATATGCACCCAAATTTGAGGAGCCAGATTCATAAAGCCAGCTCTTAGAGACCTATGAAGACTTAGATAACCACAAAATAATAGTGTGAAACTTCAACAACCCACTGACAGTGTTAGACAGATCGCCAAGGCAGAAAACAAAGAAATACATTTTGGACCTTAACTCAACACTTGACAAAAGGACCTAAAAGACATCTACAGACTACTCCACCCAACAACAACAGAAAACTCTTTCTTTTCATCTCCACACAGCACATGCTCTAAGATCAACCACACATTTGGCCATAAGGAAATTCTCAACAAATTCAAAAACACTGAAATTATATCAACCACACTGTCAGACTACAACACAATAAAAGTAATCAATACCAAGAAGATCTCTCAAAACTATAGAATTACATGAAAATTAAATAACTTGATCCTGAATGATTTGGGGGTAAGCAATGAAATTAAGGCAGAAGTCAAGAAATTATTTGAAACTAATGAAAACAAAGGTATAACATACCAGAATGTTGGGAACAGAGCTAAAGCAATGTTAAGACGAATGGTTACAGTGCTAAATGTCTACATCAAGTATTTAAAACTATTTTAAATAAAGAACTTAACATCATACCTAGGGAAACTAAAAACTCTAGAGGAAACCAACCACAAAGCCACCAGAAGAAAAGAAATAACCAAATCTGAGTTTAACTGAAAAAAATTGAGACAAGAAAATTCATATAAAATATCAAGAAAACCAAAGTTGGTTTGTTAGAAAAAATAAATGAGATTGATAAACTGCTAGCTAGAATAATAAAGAAGAAAGAGGCGATTCCAGTAAACACAATCAGAAATGAAAAAGGTGACATTATGGCTGATGTCAAATAAATGCAAAAATATCCTCAGATAATATTATGAGCACCTCTGTGCACACAAACTATACAGAAAACATGAATAACTTCCTGGAAATACACAACATCCCAAGATTGAACCAGGAAGAAACTGAAATCCTGGACAGACCAATAATGATTTCCACAAATGAACCAGAATTGAAAAACCTACCAATAAAAAGAAACCCTGGACTAGTTGGATTGACAGCTGAATTCTACCAGGCATATTAAAAAAGCCTGGTACCAATCCTACTGAAACTATTCCAAAATATCAAGGAGAAGGGATTCCTCCTTCACTCATTCTATGAGGTCAGCATCATTCTGATACCAAATCTAATAGAGATACCCTGAAAAAAGGAAGCTTTAGGCCAATATCTCTGATGAACATAGATGCAAAAATCCTCTGCAAAATACTAGCAAAATGTATGCAACAGCACCTCGGAAAGCTAAACCACTAAGACCAAGGAAGCTTTAATCCTGGGATGCAAGTTTGGTTCAACACATGCAAATCAATATGATTTGGCACATAAACACAACTAAAAATAAAAACTACATAATCATCTCAATAGACACAGAAAAAGCTTTCAATAAAATACAGCATTTCTTTGCGTTAAAAACGTTTAACAAACTAGACATCAAAAGGACATACCTCAAAATTATAAGAGCCATCTATGACTAACCCACAGCCAACATTACACTGAATGACCAAAAGCTCGAAATATTCACCTGGAGAACCAGTACAAGACAAGGATGACCTCTCTCACCACTCCTATTCAACATAGTGTGGGAAGTCCTAGACAGGGCAATCAGGGAAGAGAGATAAACAAAAACCATCCATATAGGAAGAGAAGAAGTCAAACTATCTCGGTTTGCAGATGATATTATTCTATACTTAGAAAGCCCAACAGTCTCTGCCCAAAGGCTCCTAAAACTGTTAAGCAATTTCAGTGCAGTTTCAGGATACAAAATTAATGTTCAAAAATCAGTAGCATTTCTATACACCTTGACTGTACAAGTTGAGAGCCAAATCCAGAACAGAATCCCATTCACAATAGCCACAAAAAGAATTAAATATCTAGAAATACAGCTAACCAGGGAAGTGAAAGATCTCTACAGTGAGAATTACAAAACACTGCTCAAATAAATCTGAGATGACACAAACAAATGGAAAAACAATCCGTTTTAAGGGATAAGAAGAATCAATATTGTTAAAATGGTCATACTGTGCAAAGCTGTTTACACATTCAAGACTATGTCTATCAATCTACCAACATAAATTTTCTCAGAATTAGGGGAAAAAAAGGTATTCTAAAATTCATATGGAACCAAAAAAGAGCCCAAATAGCCAAAACAATACTGAGAAAAAAAATATCACATGCACATACACACACAAAAACAAAGCTGGAGGCATCACACCACTTGAGTTCAATCTACACTACAAGCCTGCAGTACTATAGCATAGTCCTGGTACTGGTACTAAAGCAGACACATAGACTAACAGAACAGGTTAGAGAACCCACAAATAAAGCCACAAACCCACAAATATCTGATCTCTAACAAAGTCTACAATAATAAACTATGAGAAAATGAAACT
>NW_012104087.1:2168190-2170563 GCF_000951045.1 Mandrillus leucophaeus
ATTCTATACTTAGAAAGCCCAACAGTCTCTGCCCAAAGGCTCCTAAAACTGTTCAGCAATTTCAGTGCAGTTTCAGGATACAAAATTAATGTTCAAAAATCAGTAGCATTTCTATACACCTGGAATGTACAAGTTGAGAGCCACATCCAGAACAGAATCCCATTCACAATAGCCACAAAAAGAATTAAATATCTAGAAATACAGCTAACCAGGGAAGTGAAAGATCTCTACAATGAGAATTACAAAACACTGCTCAAATAAATCAGAGATGACACAAACAAATGGAAAAACAATCGGTTTTAAGAGATAAGAAGAATCAATATTGTTAAAATGGTCATACTGTACAAAGCAGTTTACACATTCAAGACTATGTCTATCAATCTACCAACATAAATTTTCTCAGAATTAAGGGAAAAAAACGTATTCTAAAATTCATATTGAACCAAAAAAGAGCCCAAATAGCCAAAACAATACTGAGAAAAAAAAATATCACACACACATACACACACAAAAACAAAGCTGGAGACATCACACCACTTGAATTCAATCTATACTACAAGCCTGCAGTACTATAGCATAGTACTGGTACTGGTACTAAAGCAGACACATAGACTAATAGAACAGGTTAGAGAACCCACAAATAAAGCCACAAACCCACAAATATCTGATCTCTAACAAAGTCTACAATAATAAACTATGAGAAAATGAAACTCTAATCAGTAAATGATGATGGGACTACTGGCTAGCCATAAGCAGAAGATTGAAACTGGACTCCTTCCTTACACCATATACATAAATCGACTTAAATGAATTAAAGACTTAAATGTAACACCTAACACTATAAAAACCCTTGTAGAAAACCTAGGAAATGTCATTTGGATGTAGGCTTTAACAAAGATTTTTTTTTTATGAAGCCTCCCAAGGCATTGCAACTAAAATAAAAATAGATGAGTAGGACCTAATTAACCTACAGAGCTTCTGCACAACCAATGAAACTATCATCAACAAATAGCCAACGTATATATTGGGAGAAAATATTCAGTAATTATGCATCCAACAAAGTTCTAATACTCAAAATATATAAGTAATTTAAACAAATCAAGAAGCAAAAAACAAATAACCTTGTTAAAACGAGGGCAAAAGAAATGAACAGACACATCTCAAGGGAACACAAAAAGTGGCCAAAAGACGTGAAAAAATGCTCATCATCACTCATCACTAGGAAAATGCAAATCAGCACCACAGTGAGATACCATCTGACGTGAGTCATAATGGCTATTTATAAAAAGTCAAAAAAATATATATGTTGGCCACATCGCAGAGAAAAGGGAACATGTATACAGTGTTTGTGAGAATGAATATTAGTTCAGCCACTGTGGAAAGCAGTTTGGAGATCTCAAAGAACTTAACACATAACTACCATTTGACCCTGCAATTCCATTGTTGGATATATACCCAAAGGAATATGAATTATTCTACCAAAAGACACATTCACTTGTATATTCATCAGAGCACTATTAATGATAGCAAAGACATGGAATCAACCTAGATGCCCATCAACTGTAGACTGAACAAAACAAATATGATATACACACACTAAGAAACACTGGAATATTATGCAACCATAGAAAGAATGAAATCATATCTTTTTCCAGAACATGAATGCAGTTGGAGACTATTTTCCTAAGCAAATGAATGCAGAAACAGAAATTCAAATACGGCATGTTCTCACTTACAAATGGGAGCTAAACATTGAGTACTAGATGGAGAAAATAGACACTGGGGCCTACCTGAGGGTGGTGAATGGAGGAAAGTGAGGACTGAAAAGTTACCTATTGGGTACCATCTTCACTACCTGAGTGACAAAACCATTTGTACACCATACCCCAATAACATGCAACTTACCCATGTAACAAACCTGCAAATGGACACTCTGAAGCTAAAATAAAATTTGAAAAAGAAAAGAAATTTTATTTTAAATTTAAGAATAAAGCCAAGCATAAAAAGTAATAAAACCGGGAAATAGAAAAATTGTTCCTGTTAACTGAGTTACATAAATCCTAAGTTAAAAAACAATCCACCTACACTTGTAAAAACTCATTACAAAATGTATTTCTTTTTTGCGAAATGTATTTCTTACACAATATATTCATCATAATTCACCCCGTGGTTTATTTTCAATATCCTCACTCTGAAATTCAGACTGTTGGAGTAACAATCGTATTAAACATTCCAAGTGACCATCATAGAGGAAAAAAATCATTCTAGCCTCTTATGAGTTAAGGATATCATTTCCGTTCATATCTGATTTTCCAGAAAAATCACTATGACCCTACCCAAATACAGTCAGACTCAGAAATAAAATCGTACATC
>NW_012104087.1:2170613-2172430 GCF_000951045.1 Mandrillus leucophaeus
AGTGACAAAACCATTTGTACACCATACCCCAATAACATGCAACTTACCCATGTAACAAACCTGCAAATGGACACTCTGAAGCTAAAATAAAATTTGAAAAAGAAAAGAAATTTTATTTTAAATTTAAGAATAAAGCCAAGCATAAAAAGTAATAAAACTGGCAAATAGAAAAATTGTTCCTGTTAACTGAGTTACATAAATCCTAAGTTTAAAAAACAATCCACCTACACTTGTAAAAACTCATTACAAAATGTATTTCTTTTTTGCGAAATGTATTTCTTACACAATATATTCATCATAATTCACCCCGTGGTTTATTTTCAATATCCTCACTCTGAAATTCAGACTGTTGGAGTAACAATCGTATTAAACATTCCAAGTGACCATCATAGAGGAAAAAAATCATTCTAGCCTCTTATGAGTTAAGGATATCATTTCCGTTCATATCTGATTTTCCAGAAAAATCACTATGACCCTACCCAAATACAGTCAGACTCAGAAATAAAATCGTACATCATGACCAGGAAATGAAAGAGTGAAGTTATACCAAATTAAACTGACTGAGTTTTGGAAAGGAAGCCTTGAGTAAAATGTGTGTGCGCACGTGTGCATGCAAACCACACACACACACACACACACACACACACACAGTTAAGAACCCTTGATAAAGATGTTATTTCATCCTCAAGACATCTGATCCAATCATTTGCAGATGAAACTGAGTATAATTTGTGAAAAAATATTTTAAAAGGTGGACTATTCTCACTGAATATTTAAATATATTATTAATTTACAGTATTCTCTAGAAAATCATATAGCATAATATAAATTGAGATATGCAGAAATATAAATAGACCAGAATTGAGATTCCAGAAACAGATAAAAGTGAAAAAAAAAATACGAGTAAATGACACTAATGTTTCAAACCAGTTGGAAGAGTAGGGGATTATCAATCATAGTGTTGAGTTGCTCACCTTGCCATTTCAAAACAAAGATTAATCCTTACAAAGTAAATTTCAGATGAACCAGAAATATATATTTAATTAAATAAAACCATAAAATCACAGAAACCAGAAAATGAACATTTTAATAAAAAGCTATACTATAACACAGTAGTTGAAATTCTTTATAGATTATAAAATCACGAAAACCAGAAAATAAACATTTTAAGAAAAAGTTATAGTATAACACAGTAGTTGAAAATCTTTATAGCTACTGAAAGTCAAGCGATCATGATTATATCTCTCATTCTCTCCAGACTTAGCTCTTGCCTCTGTAAAATAAACATATTAAAATTAACTAATAGAAGTTTTGAGAGCATTAAGTGAGATAACTCAATGTGTTCTTTATCATAGTATCTGCCACAGATAAAGCACTCAATTAATGATACTATTAATGTTATAATAATTATTACATTATTGAAAAGACATTTATAACATGTCAACAAAGCAATCTAGAGTAGAATAGGAATGGGCTAAATATTCTTAGGTTAAGAAGTAAAACTATTTTGTTCAGCTAAAAACAATGTACAAATGGGAAATACATAATGAAGTCTATTTGCTATTAAAAACCACTTAATAACAATAATATGGAAACAAGACAGTAAAAACTCCATTGAAAGGTAGAAATATCAGCATAAATGATGGAAAAAATAGTTCCAAAAATTTTCCCAATCACAAAGGTGACGAGAAAGCTGATGATATTTTTCAGAATCAACTTTTTCAGAACTCTGAAAAATAACCAAAGCAACCCAGATAATATTTATTCAAGAAAAATAGCTGAATTATAGTAAGAACAAGATTTTTGAGGTAATTTAA
>NW_012104087.1:2172905-2175117 GCF_000951045.1 Mandrillus leucophaeus
GACACCATCAGACCTACCAATACACACATTAGAAGAGTCTCAGCAGAAGGGAAAAAGAAGAAGGTGCAGAAAAATTATTTCAAACAATAATTATCAGAAATTCCAAAATTTGATGAAAAACATAAATTTTCACATCTAAGAATCTTAAAAAACCCCATAAATATAAACTCAAAGACAGCCACATGTAGAAACACTGTAATAAACCTGATAGCTGAAGACAGAGAGAATTTTTAGCAGCAAGAGAGATAACTCATCATGTACAAACTATCCACAATAAGATTAACAGCCAACTTCTCATCACAAACCATAAAAGTTAGAAAGCAGTGGGATGGCATATTCAAAGTGGTGAAAGAAAAAGATTAGGCTGGGCATGGTGGCTCACACCTATAATCCCAGCACTTTGGGAGGGCAGAGCCTGTGGATCACCTGAGGTTAGAAGTTCGAGACCACCCTGACCAACATGGAGAAACCCCCATCTCTACTAAAAATACAAAATTAGCTTGGCGTGATGGCACATACCTGTAATCCCAGCTACTCAGGAGGCTGAGGCAGGAGAATCACCTGAACCGGGGAGGCAGATGTTGCAGTAAGCTGAGATCACACCATTGCACTCCAGCCTGGGCAACAAGAGTGAAACTCCATCTCAAAAAAAAAGAAAAAGCAAAAAACAAAAAAAGACTGCCACCCAGAAACTCTATGTGTAGCAAAACTACACTTTAGAAATGAAGGAGAAATTAAAACATTTCAATGGCTGGGAATGGCGGCTCACACCTGTAATCCCAGCACTTTGGGAGGCCGACGCAGGAGTTCAAGACCAGCCTGGCCAACATGATGAAACCCTGTCTCTACTGAAAATACAAAAAAAAAAATGGGTGTGTTGGTGGGCACCTGTAATCCCAGCTACTCAGGAGGCTGAGGCATGAGAATTGCTTGCAGCTGGAAGGTGAAGTTTGCAATGAGCGGAGATCGTGCCACTGCACTACAGCCTGGGTGACAGAGTGGGAGTCTGTCTCAAAGGGAAAGAAAAAGAAATTAAGATATTTCAAGACAAAAATTGAGAGATCTGTCACTAGCAAACCTGCCCTATGTGAAATATTAAAGGGAATCTTTCATTTTTCTATAAAAAATGCTGGACACTAACTAAATTCCATATGAAAGCAAAACACAGCACTAGTTAAATAAACTACATAAATGTAGAAGGCATGTACATCCATTTTATTTCTAATCTTTTTTTTCAATTAAAAGTCAGATAGACAAAGCAATAAGTATAAATACATATTGATAGGATAAAGATGTAATTTGAATAACAGTAACAACAAATGAGAAGGGAGTGGATAAACATATATAGTAACAAAGATTTACATAGTGTTTAAAATAAGTTGATATTCATCAGGATTAGATTGTTATGAGAAAATATAGGAAAACAACTTAAGACTTAACATAATTAAAATAAATACATATAACAAGGTGATAAATATGCTACACTAGAAACAATCTATTTAACATAAAAGTCAGCAATACGAGAGGAATAGAGGAACAAATAATATAGCAAATATATAGAAAACACACATAAAATGTAAGACATAATTTCAGCAATATAAGTAATTATACTAAGTGTCAATGATATAAACACTAAAATTAAAAGGCAGAGGTGGGCAGAAAAAAATATAAATACGATCCAAACTATAATCTCTTTAGAAAAAAAACACTATAGATTTAAGGACATAAATAATAGTTGGAGACTTCAGTATCCTACTTGCAATAATTTATAGAATGACTAGATAGATCAATAAAAAAATAGGAGACTTAAACAACATTATGATCCAAGTAGACTTCTAATGGTTATCTACAACACTTTATCCAACAACAAGAGAATATATGTTCCTCTGCAGATATAACATTCTACAGAATAGGCTATATCAGATTGTAAAACAAACATTTACATTTAAAAACATTGAAATCATGAAATGTAAGTCTCTGACCACAGTGGAATAAACTAGAAATCAACAACAGAAGATAATATAAAAAATTCACAGATAATTGGAAAGAAAAGAGCAGATTCCTAAATAAGCAATTTATCACATAAGAACTCACAAAGGAAATTAAAACTACTTTGAGATGGATTAAAATAAAAGCACATCTTACCAAAACTTTTAAGATACACTCAAAGCAGTGTTTGGAAGGAAACGTATAGCTATAAATGAATATATGG
>NW_012104087.1:2175167-2176416 GCF_000951045.1 Mandrillus leucophaeus
AAAAGACATTAAATAAATATAATAAACAACCAATAGCAGTATAAAAATATTGAGAAGGAAGGAAATCAGATTTCAAGAGTTTTCATATAATATTATTTTAAATGTGACAGATTTAAAATTTCAGCACAATTTTCAAGAAATGAAAAGAAAAAGTATACCCATTCCAGAAAAAAATAAACAAAACAAAGCAACAGTAGAAACTGTCCTAAAGAAGCACAGATACAGAATTTACTAAAGAAACTTTAAATCATCTACTTAAAGTATGTTCAAACAACTAAATTATACCTAAATAGCTAGAATAAAATATAATACTTATCCTGTCTGAGGAACAGAAAAAAAAAAAAAAACAAAAACGACAAAAAATAAATAAACAGATCTTCATAGACCTGTGGGACACCATCAGACCTACCAATACACACATTAGAAGAGTCTCAGCAGAAGGGAAAAAGAAGAAGGTGCAGAAAAATTATTTCAAACAATAATTATCAGAAATTCCAAAATTTGATGAAAAACATAAATTTTCACATCTAAGAATCTTAAAAAACCCCATAAATATAAACTCAAAGACAGCTACATGTAGAAACACTGTAATAAACTTGATAGCTAAAGACAGAGAGAATTTTTAGCAGCAAGAGAGATAACTCATCATGTACAAACTATCCACAATAAGATTAACAGCCAACTTCTCATCACAAACCATAAAAGTTAGAAAGCAGTGGGATGGCATATTCAAAGTGGTGAAAGAAAAAGATTAGGCTGGGCATGGTGGCTCACACCTATAATCCCAGCACTTTGGGAGGGCAGAGCCTGTGGATCACCTGAGGTTAGAAGTTCGAGACCACCCTGACCAACATGGAGAAACCCCCATCTCTACTAAAAATACAAAATTAGCTTGGCGTGATGGCACATACCTGTAATCCCAGCTACTCAGGAGGCTGAGGCAGGAGAATCACCTGAACCGGGGAGGCAGAGGTTGCAGTAAGCTGAGATCACACCATTGCACTCCAGCCTGGGCAACAAGAGTGAAACTCCATCTCAAAAAAAAAGAAAAAGCAAAAAACAAAAAAAGACTGCCACCCAGAAACTCTATGTGTAGCAAAACTACACTTTAGAAATGAAGGAGAAATTAAAACATTTCAATGGCTGGGAATGGCGGCTCACACCTGTAATCCCAGCACTTTGGGAGGCCGACGCAGGAGTTCAAGACCAGCCTGGCCAACATGATGAAACCCTGTCTCTACTGAAAATA
>NW_012104087.1:2179416-2183326 GCF_000951045.1 Mandrillus leucophaeus
GAGAGGAATAGAGGAACAAATAATATAGCAAATATATAGAAAACACACATAAAATGTAAGACATAATTTCAGCAATATAAGTAATTATACTAAGTGTCAATGATATAAACACTAAAATTAAAAGGCAGAGGTGGGCAGAAAAAAATATAAATACGATCCAAACTATAATCTCTTTAGAAAAAAAACACTATAGATTTAAGGACATAAATAATAGTTGGAGACTTCAGTACCCTACTTGCAATAATTTATAGAATGACTAGATAGATCAATAAAAAAATAGGAGACTTAAACAACATTATGATCCAAGTAGACTTCTAATGGTTATCTACAACACTTTATCCAACAACAAAAGAATATATGTTCCTCTGCAGATATAACATTCGACAGAATAGGCTATATCAGATTGTAAAACAAACATTTACATTTAAAAACATGGAAATCATGAAATGTAAGTCTCTGACCACAATGGAATAAACTAGAAATCAACAACAGAAGATAATATAAAAAATTCACAGATAATTGGAAAGAAAAGAGCAGATTCCTAAATAAGCAATTTATCACATAAGAACTCACAAAGGAAATTAAAACTACTTTGAGATGGATTAAAATAAAAGCACATCTTACCAAAACTTTTAAGATACACTCAAAGCAGTGTTTGGAAGGAAACGTATAGCTATAAATGAATATATGGAAAAAGCACATGTCTCAAATTAATAGCTAAATTTTTACTACAGAAAATTGGAAAAAGAAGAGCAAACTAAACCCACAGCAAGCAGAAGGAAGGACATAATATATATAAGAGCAGAAATTAATGAGATAGAAAAGGTAAAAACAACTGAACAACGAAAAGTTGGCCCTTTGTAAAGATCAGCAAGTTTTATCAAGACTGACTGACCAAGAGCAAAGGAGAGAAGACTTAATTTGCCAAATTCATGAATAAAATAGGATTATTACCATGGACTTTACAGGAATAAAAATGATTATAAGGGGATGTCACATACAATTATTTGCCAACAAACTAGATATATAAAATGGACAAATTTTTAGACAGGTGCAAGCTATCAAATCTGAGTGAAAAAGATAAAATCACACACATACAAAACAAGAAGTTTAATTTGTAATTAAAAAAAAAAACAACAACAAATAAAACTTTCCACAAAGAAACATACAGGCTTAGATGGATTAACGAGGGAAATCTAACAAAGGTTCATAGTAAAATTAACAACTTTAATAAATTGTTCTGAAAAATAGAAAATGAAGAAACAATTCCTGACTCTTTCTGAAGCCAATATTATTCTGACACCAAAACCAGACCAGGATACCACAAGGAAATAAACTAATTAATCAATATGCTTCATTAATATGGACGCAATACCTTTCCCCAAAATACTAGCAAACTAAATTTAGCAACATGTGAATTAGAATATACCATGTCCAAGTGGCATTTGTCTCAAGAAAGCAAGATCGGTTCAATATACAAAAATCATTTAATATAACATACCACAGTAACAAATCATATATACCATAAGTGGGACAAAAACCACATTGTCATCTCAGTAAATACAGAAAAAAATTGAGAAAACCCAACATTGTTTAATGATGAAAGCAATGACCAAACTATGAATAGAAGGCAACTGCTACTATATGACAACAGTCACTTATGAAAAACCCACAGATAACAACACATTTTATGTTAAAATGTAGAGATCTTTGCTTTTTAGATCAGGAACAAGACAATGATATCTTCTTTTATCATTTCTATTCAACATCTTATTGGTAGTTCTAGCCAGGAGGTAGTTTATTAACTCCTCCAATAAAAAAAAATATATATGTAACAGCTATCCAGATTGGAAATAAAGTACTAAAACTATATATTTTAGAATGATACAAATGATATAAATAAAAACACTTAAGTAATTCAGTAATAAACTAGTAATGCTAACATACAAGTTCCAGAAAGAAGCAAGAGAGGAGATAAATATGAAAAAAGAAATTGTATTTTTATGCACTTGCAATTAAAATTCAAAAAATAAAAGTAAAAAACTATTGAAATATCATAAAGGATAAAATAATTATATATAAACTTAACAAAACAAGTGCAAAATTATACACTTGTTTAATAAGAGTACACAAACATTGCTGAAATGATGTACAAAGTGCCTAACATAAAAAAAAAAAAAAGACAGTCTGTTTTCTTGTACTGAAAGAATTAATATCATTAAGATTGCAATACTACCAAAATGTGGTTACAGATTTAATGAAATTGCTTTCAAAATATCAGGTGACTTTTTGCTGTGGTTGTTGAAAATTGACAAATTGATTCTAAGATTCATGTGAAAATTTAAGAAACCCAGAATAGTCAAAACAACTTTGAGAAAGAAAAACAAATTTGGATAACTCACACTTTCCAATTTCAAAACTGACTACCAATCTATTGTAATTAATACTATGTGATATTGGTATAATGTTAGACATAACATCATTAATTGGAATAGACTGTCCAAAATTAAATGCACGTAAGTATAGATAACTGAATTTTTACAAGGACACTGAAACAATTTAATGGAGAAACAATTATCTTTTCTACTGTTGGTTCCTGCAAAATGTATACCCATGTGGAAATAAGTGAATTTGAGCCATTGATTCTTACCATATATAAAAATTAACTTAAAATAGATGAAATTACCCAAAGAACATACCTAAAACTATACGATTTGTACAAGAAAATATAGGTGTAAATATTTTTGACTGTGGATTAGGCAGTGGTTTCTTAGTTGTGACACCTAAAATTTAAGCAACAGAATAAAAATAAAGATCAAATTGCAATTTATGCTAACTTTTATAAATGTTACTGCTACCAGAGATACTTTGAAGTGAAAAGATGGTCCACAAAATGAGATAACATATTTGCAAAATATAATTTGAAATTCATATCTAGAATATATGAAGAGCTCTTACACGAAAATAATAAGACAGGTAACCAAATTTTTTAAATGGTGAAAGGATTTGAATGTATATTTCTCCAAAGAGGATATATTTTCCCAATACGATTATGAAAAGACACTCAACATCTTTAAGGACATCCAATCAAAATCACAGTGAGATACTACTTCACACCCACTAGGATGGCTATAATCAAAAAGTAAAACAGCAAATGTTGGCAAGGATATGGAGAAACTGGAAATCTTAGGTCTTGCTAGTGGGAATAGAAAATGGCTCAGTCCTTTGAAAATCGTTTGCAGTTCCTCATAAAGTGAAATGTGGAGTTATCATATCACGCAGTAATTCCACTGTTATATAATAAAAAAGACTAAAAATGTATGTTTACACAAAACACACACAAATGGTCCTATTAGCATTATTTATAATTGCCAGATTTAGAAACAATCTAAATATCTATAAACTAATAGATGAAAAATGTGTTATATCTATACAGTGGAATAGCATTCAAGCATAAAAATGAATAAAGTAATGATGCATGCTGCAACATAGAAAAATTTCAAAAACATCACATTAAATGAGAGAAGCCAGACACAAAAAACCACATTTATATAAAATATCTGGAATAGAAAAATCTATAGAGACAGAAAGTAGATTAGTTTTCACCAGGACCTGGGGAAAGGGGCTAATGGAACGTTAGGGTTAATGAGTGCCTATTTCTTCTTAGGGTGATAAAAATATTCTGCAATTAAATAGTGCCGATGGCTGACCAATCATGTGAAAACACTAACGACCACTGAATTGCACACTTTAAAAGAGTGAATTTGATAGTATGTGAATAGCTCAAATAAAAAATTACATGGAAAAACAATATCAGTTGGGAAAGAAAGTTAGCCCAAGTTTCATAAAGGGTATTGAGAGTTCATTAGAAATTAAAATACTTGATAAATGTGCAATCTTCTCAAAAAAC
>NW_012104087.1:2184061-2240050 GCF_000951045.1 Mandrillus leucophaeus
ACTAGAAACTATTTTCTGCTTTTAGAAAATCTTTTTAGAGAAACAACATTTAAAAATAGTCCTAATAAAAATATGTTCTAAGAAAAACTTTATATGACATTATATATTTATTTTACTCTCTGGCCCAAAGATAAAGTTACTTAAATTTCTATTTGTTTAATAAAATTTTCCCCTTTTAACTGATGCTTTTAAATTTTGAATTCCCAGCATACCAAATAACATTATTAAGTAATGGTATATTCTAAGCACATATATATATAAGCAAATTAATTATGGTTCATATTCTAAGCATATATATATACACACACACACACACAAATAGATTACGACAAATGTTGCTTGTTAATGAACATGAAAAATGCTTTTCAATACTATAAAAATTGCTATTTTTGCATTTGGTTTTTTAATATGAGGAAAGCCCAACTTGATCAGTAGTTTTTAAGGTCTGTATCAGAAGGCAGAACATTTTTAAGACAAAGAAAGCTGATACGTATCTTCAAATCTCTTATAAATTGCAAATGGATGTTAGTGCCCACTTGACTGTTGAGGTTTAAGCCTTAGCTGTAATCAAGCTTGTCCACTTAGATTTTCTAGCAAATGTGGATTGCATTTATGGGCCAAATGGCTAGCTCGTCACACAAATTGACAGAAAATAAAGGGCCTCTTCCTATGCTCACTCAGCATGAAAACCGTGGCCTACACTGCATTTGTGGGTTTGAATTAGGCAGAAGTTCCGTAACACTTTTACTGTTAAACAAAAGAAAATGGAATAGAACTACTAGAAAAATTTAAAATATAAGGAACTTTATTGTATTAATCAGGTCAATGTTCTAAATTAAGCAATTACACATCATTAAGTTAGTATTTATGAGCTCTAATTAATAATTCATTTCCAATACATTTACTTAAAATTTGGGGGAATCACTGTACTTATAAAGAGTGAAATAATTTAACATCAGTCTCTTGATTAGAATGAAGCATTACATGCAAATCAATTGAGGTCACTCTGGAGAAAGGAATCTCTTCTCTGTGGAGATTGGTGAGATCAGGGGATATTTTCCCTAGTCCCTCATTCATCTCTTGTTTATCTAAGATGTAGTGTCTCTGTCTACTTGCCTTTTGTTCTAGAGAAAAAAACTGTAAGATGACTCCTGGAATGGAATCACCTGAATTCCAGTAACATTTTAAACATCTTTCCCTGATGAATATCTTTCTCTGTGATTACTCATTTAAAAAATTAGAAGCTTTATTTTATAGTACTTTTTTCTCATTAAGTAGTGAATTATCAGCTGCCTCATAGTAAAATAAACAGTAGTTTGCCAATGTGGCACATATTATGGATTTAGGAGCAGAGATTTACCAAATTGGCACATTTATGGTATAGTTAAATTTATTTGTATTGTCTTGTGTGAGAAAAATCTAAACAAATTGCAGATACACAGTTGAAGATATTTTCTAAATCAGGGAGTTATTTTAGTAATCTCTTCAAGATTGGTCTTTATTGGCCTGGGCAAAATAAAATTATGCTTTAATAGTTTTGTTATATAACTTTCAAAAAACAGCGATTGATGAGAGGAAGTGACTTTTTTCTGAAGAAAGAAAAGTGTTAATGGGAATTAAAGGCAGTCATTTATTTGAGCAAAATTGAATTCAATATGGCAAGATTGAATGAAAAGGAGGTACTAGAACCTAGAACCAGCTCTGTATGAGAACTCAGAATTAGCTCTGTCTTGAGGATTTAGTAGGCTTGTAGAGAAAAACATTGCTAAGTTTGGCAGGCAAAGCATGATAAATAAAGACAGTATAAAGCAAAAATGAATCAGTGGTAATTAGAATCAAGGGCACAGGGGACATGGAGCACACAGTGACATAGAATTCAATTCCTGAAGAAAGCCCAGCAGGTGTAAACTTGCTCCTTAGTCATCCAGGTCTTAATATAAAAAGATTATATTAAGGAAATTGGACACAAGGAGATATGGGTGAGAACCCGAATATGCCATAGTTAGACAGGGAGACAATGTTAGAGACCTTTAAATCCCTCAATCCAAGATGTGCTTTTCTACATACTGAATATTTGGAATTAGTGGATACTTTGGGAAATGCATTGAGGCAGAATTACCATACTACACTTATAACATTTAGACTTTTATAATATTTTTATACCTTCTGGCTGCCAATGGGTGCAGAGATACACAAGAGAAGTTGTCTTCAACTGATGGGAAGGCAGACTTACAAAGGTAGGCTTTGACCAACAAAAGGCTAGACAGTGACCAAAAAAGAAAGACTAGTTTTAAAATAGTCTCATTCTTAGAGACTTGTAGCCATGGACGCAACTTAATGTGACAGAATAGTAGCAAAATAAATTGCACGACTTGAAAGCAATTCCAATTCAGTTATGAAAGCAAGAATGTAACTTTTCCTTTTTTAGTAGGTATCTTATGTTCCTTCACAGAAATGTACACATATATTCAAGGGAAAAACATTTGCTTTTCTTTCAAGTCCACTTGTGTTTCCTTTATCTGAGAAACAATTTACTGAAAGAATTTGGATTTCTCATAGTCGCGATTTGGATTTTCTGCTTTCAGATCAAAGAGGCAATCTTTAGTTTCACAAAGGTTTTCTTTGTTTATCACATTGATGGACTTTACATTGATTAAATGCTAATCTTTACAAGTTTTCAGAGAGCTGGACACATAATTACCACTATTATACTTCATTCAGCAGCCTGCTTTACAAGACTGTCCACTCTCCAGAATATGAATGAAAGGGATTGTGGTAGGCTGACTCCGTTTAACAACCCTGCTTATGTAATATGATCCTTATCAAGCAAATGGTGTGAATCCTGATTCAAATTTTAAAATTATGGTTCTTGACAAACAGTGCTAACCTCAAAGTGCAAATATGAGCTAAGAAATAAAGTAGAGTGTAGCAAGTGACTCTGGCTAATATGCTTAATTAAAGTAGTGGGTGAATATGTAAATATTTGAGGATCTGAAGATACTAGACAAACCTTAATTAACTGGGTTGTGGGATTATTTTTTTATGCATTACCTATTACATGGAATTAGCAGACACTTCAGTAAATTCAACAATGTTTCTTTCCACTTAGATGTTATTTACTAAATAATATAGCACTAGGGCTTTTCTGGTATTTTCATTCCTTTCTAACTAGAAACTCTTAAACAGGCAGATTATTATACTTATACAATTATATTATTGAATTTGCATATGTATATACAAAAATACTTTCTGTGGATGGGAACATCTTCCATAGCTCAGTAAGGCATTAGGCTTGCAGTGAATATGACCAGTGACGTATTGTTAGTTTGGAATTCTGTGTAGCCTGGTAAAGACTTTAGAAATGGCTCCTGATTCAGAGTATGATTATTTTTTGACAGCTGGTTGGTACTGGAACCAAGAATAAAGGAAAGAAGAGTACGTGATCTGCTAACCTAGAAGGAGAGGTAGTATGGGTCCAGGAGAAAGAAAAAAAGAAGAATATAGGAAGTAATAAAGTATTGTAATCCATGCAAGTACAATGGAGAAAGAAGAAACTATATACATAGACAATATTGATAATTTTATTCTCTTGAGTATGGAATTACATTTACCATCTGTGGCACCTTTCCAATTGCCAGAAATCACATGATCCCTTTGCAGCAGTGCTGTCTCTTCCTGAGATGAAACACAAGGGGAGAGAGGAGAACAGAAAGGGGAAAGGAAGGGAAGAAGACATACATGAATTGATGTTGATTAGTAGTGCTTCTGCTTGATTGAGTGTTAAGTTAGAGGAATTAAACAAATCAAGTGTCGAGGAAATACTTTCATCAAGCTGCCTTTTATTCATTGCAAGCTAAACTATTTACTGAAAATGGATGTTGCCTCCTTTTTGGCCACCATTATTTTTACAGCTGAATTCCCACATACCCTTTGAAAACTGATTGAATATTGCTCATGTAAATAAAAAAATAGAAAACATTATTGCAACTTATAAGTGTGTCTAAATTGTTACCCAAATAATCTATAATTGTCTGGGAGAATCTACTTCAATATAAAAGGCTATACACAATGGAATGAATGTTCTTTCCTTGCTCTCTGATATTTTATTCATTTCAGACTATTACATCAATTTTATCTGTCAAACCTAGCTAGGTTAAGTTTATTAGTATAGTAATATTTGTATTTTATTTCTATTATAAATATACATACAGAAATTAACAATCACATATAACCTCACCTATCTGTCACTCAAGCTCACTAGTGGTAGTTTTGTGACTCTTTAACTTGCATTGATGAAGAGCTTTATTGTTCTATATCTTCATAACCCTGATAAACTGTGAGGGCTTCAGTCTATCTTTTGAAGTTTCCAATGTTTCTCGATGTGCAGGGACTCCACGATAGTTCCTAATTTGGTAAATGCCTTAAATAAAAGATCAGAACTCACTCTTCAAGTAACAATTTCCTAAAATCTGTGGGGCTCTGCCATATATTGGTCTACTTTTTATATCTTACCATTTTATTTATTTTTTTTGTTGTTCAAAAGCTTTTCCTCCAGTTTGGTTGGGTGTATAATACTAGGCATATGGCTCAGTCTGTTTTATGTTGCTACAACAAAATAACAAAGACTGGGAAATTTACAATAATCAGAAATTTACTGGTGAAAAGTTCTGGAGGTTGGGAAGTCCAAGATCAAAGCAACAGCATCTCACAAGGGCCTTCTTGCTATATCATCACATGACAGAAGTCAGAACAGAAAGAAAGATTAAAGGGGCCTGAACGGGCTCCTTTTAATGGCACTAATCTCAACTATGAGGGCAAAACCCTCATGGCCTAATCAACTGGTAAACATCCCACCTTGTGCTGTGTTAGAATGGCAATTAAATTTCAACAAGAATTTTGGGAGTTTTGGAGTGGACTAACGTTCAAATAATACCAGCATACAATTATAATTTCTTGCTCAATTTTTTTCTTATTCTAAAAATTATACCTGTTATTTATTTTTTATGAATAATTAAGTTTGCTAGACCTCCTACATCAATGTTAAACAGTAATAATCACTGGTAATTTTTGTTTTAAGTTAAGGAACTTAACTCTATAATTTTTCAAAAAGTGAAATTATAGCTACTAGTTTGTTGTCATATTTTTTAGCATGTCAAAAAATTGTAAAGTCTTTCATATCTAGATATTTGTAAAACATAATGCTTTTGTTTTTATAGAAATATATGCTTCAAATAAAATGATACAAATATTATAACAATAAGAAAACAAAAAAAATCACTCAATATGTTATCTGAGAAATCATCATTTTTCACAACTGGTATGTATCACTTTAGATACCTCTATACAGCTAGATAGAAGTTTAAAGTTAAATAAATATTGAGAAAAATTGTTTTTGAAAAATGGGATTGTAATCTTTTTATTTTTATAATTAAAATTAATTATAATCATAACTTAAAGGAAAAAATGTGTGAGGCAAATATGAGTCCTGACATTCAATTTTTTTTGCAAAAGTAATAGATACTAAAGTATCTCCCTAAAATTAACTTTGATTATGAAAACTTATGTTTCAAATGTTTCAAATGTTAACATAATCTACTGTCACCCTGCTTAAAATATGGAATTAACATTAACTCCCACTTATCCTTAATTACTGATTTTAAAATTGTAATTTTTTATCATATTTATCATGTTCTCATGGTCACAACAATTTAAATATTATTTATTTAGTATTTATAATACTTAAAGTTTAGTTTTGATTCTATCTCCACTAAATTTAGTATTATTTTGATTACTAGTTTATTTTGATTGCATTCTAATTTTGCTTTATTTTTCATTTTGTTCTTCGTTTTGCTTCAGACTTGTCTACTTCATTTCTCTAAATTTATATTTAGAAAAAAGTGTCCAATAGAAAAATGTTATATTTATTTTAAAAAGAGCAAATATTACAGGAGTACTTCAAACGAAATGCAGCAATACACTACCCCAACCCTTCCTCGATTTTCTCCCTTGGGGAACATGTTTTAAATGCTTAAATGATTAATTTACAGTCATATAAAAATTATTAAATATATTCTCCTTGTATAACAAACAAACAACAAAAAACTTAAAAGATAAACCTGTATTCCCCTTTGACCACATAAATGAAAAGGAAACATAGTACTTATATTAGCCCATTTTCATGCTGCTATAAAGAACTACCAATCATGCCTTCCCAACAGTTCCTCAAAGTCTTAACTCATTCCACCATTAACTCAAAAGTCCAAGTCTAAAGTTTCATCTCAGACAAGGGAAGTCCCTTCAACCTATGAAACTGTAAAGTAAAAAACAAGTTAGCTACTTCCAAGATACCATGGGGATACAGGCGTTGGGGAAATTCTCCCATTCCAAAAGAAAGAAAATGACCAAAACAAAGAGGCTTTAGGCCCAGTGCAAGTACAATACCCAGCAGGGTAACCATTAAATCTTAAAGCTCCAAAATCTCCTTTGATTTCATGTCTCACCTCCAGGGCATGCTGATGCAAGGAGTGGGTTCCCATGGCCCTGGGCAGCTCTACGCCCACGGCTCTGCCGGGTACAGCCCTCGTGGCTGCATTCACAAGCTAGCATTGAGTGCCTACAGCTTTTCTAGGTGCACAGTGCAAGTTGTTGGTGGATAATCTGGGGGTCTGTAGGATGGTGGCCCTCTTCTCCTAGCTCCACTAGGCAGTGCCCCAGTGGAAACTCTGTGGGGGGTCTCCAAACCCACACTTTCCCTCCACACTGCCCTAGAAGAAGTTCTCCATGAGGGTTCTGTGTCACATGCATCCGTGTGAAGGGACCACCAAACAGGCATTGTGTGAGCAATAAAGTTTTTTAATCACCTGGGTGAAGGCAGGCTGAGTCTGAAAAGAGAGTCAGCCAAGGGAGATGGGGTGGGGCCGTTTTATAGGATTTGGGTAGGTAGTGGAAAATTACAGTCAATTGGGGTTATTCTCTGCCAGCAGGGGCTGGGGTAACAAAGTGCTCAGTGGGGTAGCTTCTGTGGGAAGAGAAGGAATTTCACAAGGTAATGTCATCAGTTAAGGCAGGAACCAGCCATTTTCACTGTTTTTGTGATTCTTCACTTGCTTCATGCCATTTGGTTGTATATGTACAGGTTTGGGCTCAGAGGCCTGACACTCTGCCCCTACAGCAGATTTTTGTCTGGATATCCAGCTGTTTTCATACATTCCCTGAAATCTAGTCTGAAGCTCTCAAACTATTGCATTCTTCATACCCAAGGCCCCAACACCACATGGAAGCCACCATGGATGGGGGCTTGCACCATCTGTAGCAATGGCCTGAGCTGTACCTTGGCCCCTTTAAGCTACAGCTGGAGCTAGAGCAGCTGGGATGCAGGGCACCCACTCCCACGGCTGCACAGAACAGCAAGATACTGGGCCCAACCTATGAAACCATTTTTCCCTCCTAGGTCTGTGATGGGAGGGACAACTGCAAAGATACCTGAGATGCCCTGGAGACATTTTCCCCATTGTCTTGGCTATTTACATTTGGCTCCTCTTTACTTCTGCAAATTTCTGCAGCCTTGAGTTCCTACCCAGAAAATGTTTTTGTTGTTGTTGTTTTGTTTTTCTACTACATGATCAGGCTGCAAATTTTCCAACATTTATACTCTGCTACCCTTTTAAATATAAATTCCAATTTTAGACCATCACTTTGCAAAGGCATATGAGTGTAAGCTGATAGAAGCAGCCAGGCTACATCTTGAATGCTTTGCTTCTTAGAAGTTTCTCCTGCCAGATACTCTAAATCATCTCTCTCAAGCTTGAACCTCCACAGTTCTCTAAAGCAGGGCCACAATGCCACCAGTCTCTTTGCTAAAGAATAGCAAAAGTGACCTTTACTCCTGTTCCTAATAAGTTCCTTATCTCTATCTGAGACCTTCTCAGCCTTGACTTCACTGTCCATATCAATATCAACATTTTGGTAACAACAATTTAACCAGTCTCTAGGAAATTCCAAACTTTCCCTTATCTTACTGTCTTCTTCTGAGCTCTCTAAACTGTTCCAGTCTCTGCCTGTTACCCAGTTCCAAAGTAGTTTCCACATTTTCAGGTATCTTTATAGCAGTGTCCCACGTATCTGGTACCAATTCTCTATATTATTCTGTTCTCACACTGCTATAAATAACTACCTAATGTTGGGTAATTTACGAGGAAAAGAGGTTTAATTGACTCACAATTCCATACACAGTACAGGAGGCATGGGTAGGAAGCCTCAGGAAACTTACAATCATGGCAGAAGGGTGAAGGGGAAGCAGGCAGTCCTTCACATGGCCAGCAGGAGACAGAGAGGAGGGGAAAGTGCTACACACTTTTAAACAACCAGATCTCATGAAAACAAACTCAATATCATGAGAACAGCAAGGAGAAAATCTGCTTTCATGATCCAATTACCCCCTACCAAGTTCATCCCCCAACACTGGGGATAAAAATTCAACATGAAACTTGGGTGGGTACACAGAACCAAACCATAGTTCTGTAGCTATTGTAAATGGGATTGTGTCCTCGATTTGGCTCTCAGCTTGAACACTATTGGTATATAGAAATACTACTGTGTTTTGTACGTGGATTTTGTACCTGGAAATCTTTCTAAAATCGCTTAATAATTCTAATAACCTTTTAGCAGAGTCCTTGGGGATTTCTAAGTATAGAATTATATAACCAGACAAGAGATAGTTTCACAAGTTCTTTTCCTATTTGGATATCTTTCATTTCTTTATCTTGCCTGATTGCTCTGGCTACCACTCCCAATGCTGCATTGAATACGTTGTGGTGAGCATGGGTATCCTGGTCTTGCTCCAGTTCTCAAGAAAAATGCTTCCACTTTCGTCCTGGTCAATATAATGTTGCCTGTGGGTTTGTCTTTGATGACTGTTATTATTTTCAGGTATATTCCTTTGATGCCTAGTTTCTTGAGAGTTTTTTCAAATCATGATGAGATGTTAGATATTTGTTGAAAGATTTTTCTGCATCAATTGAGATTATCATATGGTTTTTATTTTTAATACTATTTATGTAGTAAAGAAAATTTATTGATTTATATATTTTGCACCAACCTTGCATTCCAGCAATGAAGGCTACTTTATCATGGTGAAATAATATTTTGTATGCTATTAGATATGGTTTGCTAGTATTTTATTGAGGACTATTGAATCCATATTCATCAGAAATATTGGCCTGCATTTCTCTTTTCTCATTGTGCCTTTGCCAAGTTTTGATATCAGGGTGATGCTGGCTTCATAGAATGAATTAGGGAGGAGTCGATCCTTCTCAATTATTTAGAATAGTTTCAGTATAATTTATACAAGTTCTTTTTTGTACATCTGGGAGAATTTGTATGTGAATCCCTCTGCTCTGGGACTTTTTTGGTTGGTAGATTTTCATTGCTGATTCAATTTTGTCACTTGATAATGATACAGAAGTTAAGAAGGAATCCCTTAGGCACATAGTGAGGGTACAAAAGTCCTTGGTAAAGCTTTTCTCTTTAATGAAAAGCAGCCCAAAATTATTGCACAAAGAGTAGCCTGTAAAGTCAAGCTGCAGACATTGAAAAGGAAGCTGGGAGCCTGCATGGGTGAATGCCAGCAGGAACTAGAGACTAAACATGTTCAATATGGTAGCTCCATCTTCCCTTGTTTGCCAGCCACATGTACAGTAAGAATCAGACAAGTGGTGTGGATCAACTGGAAATCTATTTGCATAATAAGATTAGGGTGGGGCAAACAGCCTTCCCCTCATGCTATGTAAATGGCATACCTGATCAAATCACTCTGTGAGCCCAATGTAAATCAGACACCGCCTCGTTAAACCTAACTATATAATTTGGTGCATCTGCCATGTCCTGGTCTGTTTCACTCAGAGATCCCTTTCATTCTCTTCTGCCTATTAAACCTTCCCACACTAAGGTTTAGGACACTCCGCATGTGTGTCCGTGTCCTAAATTTTCCTGGTGCATGACAATGAACCCTAGGGTATATATCCAAACAATGTAGCCACTTCAATATTGATCTATTCCATGTTTCAATTACTTACTGATTCAGTCATTGGAGACTACATGTTTCCAGGAAGTTATCCATTCTCTGTAGATTTTCTTGTATCTGTGCACAAAGGTGTTCATATTAGTCTGAAGATCTTTTGTATTTTTATAAAATTGGTTATAATGCCAATTTTTGTCATTTCTAATTGTACTTATTTGGATTTTCTCTCTTTTTTTCTTTGTTAATCTATATAGCCATCTATGGATCTTGTTTATCCTTTCAAAAAACCAACATTTGCTTATGTTGATACTTTGCATAGATTTTTGGATGGATTCAGTTCTGCTCTAATTTTAGTTGTTTGTTTTCTTTTGCTAGCTTGGGGTTTAGTTTGTTTTCTAGTTCCTCTAGGTATAATGTTTGGGTTAACTTGAGATCTTTCTAACTTTTCGAGATGGACATTTAGTGCTACGGACGTTCCTTTTTTTTTTTTTTTTTTGAGATAGAGTTTCACTCGTCTCCCAGGCTGGAGTGCAATGACAGGATATCTCGGCTCACTGCAACCTCCACCTACTGGGTTCAAGCAATTCTTCTGTCTCAGCCTCTTGAGTAGCTGGGATTACAGGTGCCTGCCACCATGCCCGGCTAATTTTTGTATTTTTTAGTAGCAACGGGGTTTTACCATGTTGGCTAGGCTGGTCCTGAACTACTGAGCTCAGGTAGTCCACCTGCCTCAGCCTCCCAAAGTGCTGGGATTACAGGCGTGAGTCAACATGCCCAGCCTAAACTTTCCTTTTAACACTGCTTTTCTGCAGTGTTATGTATGTTTCATGTGCACATGAAAAGAATGTATATTCTGTGTTTGATGGGTGGAGTACTTTGTAGATATCTAGTAGGTCCAATTAGTAAAGTGTTGAATTTAAGTCCAGAATGTGTTTGTTAGTTTTCTGCCTCAATTAATTGTCTAATAACGTCAGTGAGGTGTTCAACTCCTCTATTTTTATTATGTGGTTGTCTACGTCTTTTCGTATATAGAGAAATACTTGTTTTATAAATCTTGATGTTCAATACTGGGTGCATATATATTTAGGGTGCTTATATACTAAGTCTTCTTATTGATTGAGACCTTTATTATTGTGCAATGCTCTTCTTTGTCCTTTTTCATCATTTCTGGTGGAAAATGTTTTGTCTGAAATAAGTACAGTAAATACTGCAATACTGCTGTCTTTGGTTTTGCATTTGTATGGTAGAACTTGCTCCAACCCTTTATTTTGAGCCTATGGGTATGGTTACATGTGAGACAGCAGACAGTCTTATTTTTTTTTAATCCAACTTGCCACTCTGCACCTTCATGTGGAAAGTTGAAGCCATTTACATTCAAGTTTAAAACTGGTACGTGTGACTTGGTTCTATTACAAAGTTGCTTCCTGTTTGCTTTGTAGTTTCTATTTTGTGGTTGCATTGCAGAGTCTGCAGGCTATATATTTATGTATGTTTTTGTGATAGTAGGTATCTTTGTTTTGTTTCCATGTTTAAAACTTCATCAAGGATCTCCTGTAAGGCTGGACTAGTGGTAACGAATTTCCTTAGCACATGTTTGTCTGTAAAAGATTTGATTTCTACTTTGCTTTTGAAGCTTGGTTTAGCAGTGTATGAAACTCTTGGATGAAATTTCTTTTCTTTAAGAATGGTGAAACAGTTTCCAAATATCTCCTGGCTTATATGGTTGCTACTGAGTTTATCTACATTCTGAACAATTGCTGTTGCTACTGTTGAATTTTAATAATATATATGAAATCTTCAATAAGGAATAACTGTATTATTTTTATATTAATAAACATTATAATTTATACAATATTTTAATTTGGAGTACTCCCAATTATACTGTCACCCAGACACAAAGACTCAAGACACATGCATTCATTGTGAGAAGAAAAAAGTTTATAATAGCTAAAAGCCCCATTCAATGGACAGCAACTCAAAGGTTAGAGGAACACCAACCCACATAGATAGGAAAGAATCAGTGCAAGGATTCTGTCAACTCTAAAAGCCAGAATGACCCATTACACCCTAATGAGGCCAGGAGCTCCCAAGCAATGGTTCTTAAACGGAGTGAAATGATTGAAATGAGAGACGCAGATTTCTGAATATGGATGGCAAGAAAATTCACAAATATTCAGGAGAAAGTTGAAATCCAATCCAAGGAATCCACAGAATATAGTAAATGGATCTAAGGGCTGAAAATTGAAAGAGCCATTTGAAGAAAAATCGAACTAAATTTCTGAAACTAAAAAGTTCATTACAAAAAATTTTAAGTAAGTAAGAAGCATTAATAGCAGACTAGGACAAGATGAGAAAAGATTCTCAGATCTCTAAGACCAATTCTTTGAATCAACTCAGTCAGACAAAAAAACACATAATAATAATAATTAAGAAAAACAAACACAGCTTCCAAGAAATATGAGATTATATAGAGAGACCAAATCTATGACTCGATGCTTTCCTCTTAGAGAAGGACAGAGCATAATTTGGAAAACACATTTAACGCATTTGAGGATATAGTCATTGAAAATTTTCCCAATCTCACTAGAGAAGTTGACAGGTAAATTTAAAAAGTACAGATAATCTTTGTGAAATACTATCATAGGCAACCATTCCCAAAGCACATAATCATTAGATTCACCAGGATCATCATGAAAGAAATAATCTTAAAGGCAGCTAGATACAGGGGTCAGTTCTTATACAGAGAGAACCCCATCAGGCCAGTGAGAGACCTCACAGCAGAAACCTTACCAGTCAGAAGAGATTAGGGACCTATTTTCAGATTCCTTAAAGAAAATAAATTCCAACCAAGCATTTCATATCCCACCAAATTAACCTTCATAAGGTACAGAGAAATAAAATCTTCTTATACAAGCAAATGCTAGAGGAATTAATTACAACCAAACGTACATTACAAGAGGTTATTTAGGGAGTGTTAAACACGGAAACAAAAGAAACACCTGTTACCACAAACAAAAACACTCTCCAGCACATAGCCCTCAGACTCCATAAAGAAACTACTCAATCAAATCTATAAAACAACCAACTAACAACAAAATGAGAGGAACAAAATCTCACGTACCAATACTAACACTGAATATAAACAGTCAAATACCCCACTTAAAAGGGATAAAGTGGCAAACTGGATACAAAGACAAGGCCCAACTTTCTGCTTTCTTCAAGAGACCTATCTCACATGTAACAACACCTGTAGGCTCAAAATAAAAGGGTGGAGAAATATCTACCATGCAAACAGAAAAGAAAAAGAACAGAAGTTGTTGTTCTTATGTCAGGTAAAACAGACATTAAACCAGTAACAAATAAAATGGACAAAGAAAGGCTTTACATGATGATGAAGGGTTCAATTCAGCAAGACTTAACTATCCTAAATATACATGCACCAAACATTGGAACACTCATATTTATAAAACCAGCCCAGCTTCAGCAATGCAAACATCTAGACAACCATACAATAATAGTGGGAGACTTCAATACCCCATTCATAGCATTCATAGCATTAGACAAATTATCAAGGCAGAAAATTATTTTTAAAAATCTAGACTTAAACTTGGCACTGAATCAACTGGACCTAATAGACATCTACAGAACACTCTACTCAACAACCACAGTATAATTATTCTCATCTGCACATAAAACATTTTCTAACATTGACTACATGTTTTGTTATAAGCAAGTCTTAATAAATTCAAAAACATCAAAATCATACCAAGCACACTTTCAGACCACAGTGCAATAAAAATGAAAATCAATATCAAGATCTCTCAAAGCTACATAAATACATGACAATTACACAACTTGCTTCTGAATAACCCATGTTAACATTGAAATTAAGCACCAAACCAAAATATCTTTTGAAATTAATAAAAATAGAGACACAACTTACCAAAATCATTGGGATGCAGCAAAGACAATGTTAAGACAAATGTATACAACACAAAATGCCTTTATCAAGAAGTTAGAAAGATCTCAAATAAATAATCTAATATTGCACGTAAAGGAACAACAACAAAAAAAAAACCCAACTCTAAAGCTAGCAGAAGAAAACAAATGACTAAAATCAGAGAGGAACTGAATGAAATTGAGACACAAAACTCCTTAAAAGAAGATCAACAAAGGCTGGGCGCTGTGGCTCATGCCTGTAAACCGAGCACTTTGGGAGGATGAGGCGGGCAGATCACAAGGTCAGGAGACCGAGACCATCCTGGCTAACACGGTGAAACCCCGTCTCAAACTAAAAACATAAAAAATTAGTTGGGCATAGTGGTGGACACTTGTAGTTCCAGCTACTCGGGAGGCTGAGGCAGGAGAATGGCGTGAACACGGGAGGCGGAGCTTGCAGTGAGCCGAGATCCCGCCACTGCACTCCAGCCTGGGCGACAGAGCAAGACTCCGTCAAAAACGAGCAAACGAACAAAAAATCAACGAAATCAAGAGTTGGTTGTCTGAAAAAAATAAGTATGAATAACAGACTGTTAAAAAGATTAACAAAGAAATAAAAGGAGAAGACACAAATAAGTACAATTAGCAATGACAAAGATGACATTATACCCAATGTCACAGAAATACAAAATATTCTCAGAGTATTATGAACACCTCTATGCACACAAATGAGAAAATCTAGAGGAAACAGATAAATTTCTCAAAACATAAAGCCTCCCAAAATTGAACCAGAAAGAAAATGAAAACTTGAACTGATGAATACCAAGTTCTGAAATTGAATAAGTAGTAAACTTACCGAATTAACAAAAGCACTGAGCCAGATGGATTCAGAGCCACATTCTACGAGATGTGCAAAGAAGAACTGGTGTGAATGCTACTGAAACTATTCAAAAAAATCAAGAAAGAGGGGACTCCTCCTGAACTCATTCTATACATCGAGAATCATTAAGAAAACAAAATATGACAGTTACACAAGGAAAAAAGGAAACTTCAGGCCAATATCTCTGATGAATATAGATGCAAAAATCCTTAACAAAATACTATAAATTGAATTCAGCACCACATTACAAAATTAATATATCATGATCAAGAAGGCTTTATTCTTGGCATGCAAGGCAAGATATGCAAATCAATGAATGTGATTTATCATATAAGCAGAATTAAAATCAAAATCCATGTGATCATCTCAATAGAGTCAGAAAAGACTTTCAATAAAATTCAACATAACTTTATGATAAATATCCTCAACAGACTAGGCATTACAGGAACATATCTCAAAATATTTCATTGATTTTGTTTTGTTTTGTTTTGTTTGTTTTTGACGGAGTCTTGCATCTATGATAACAAAACAGTCAACATGATACTGAATGAACAATTGCTAGAAACATTCTCCTTGAGAATTGTAACAAGATAAGTTTCCACATTCACCACTCCTATTCAACATAGTACTGGAAGTGCCAGTTAGAGTAATCAGGCAAGAGAAAGAAAAAAAAAATGTATCCAAATCTGAGAAGAAGTTAAAGTATCTCTCTTGACTGATAATATGATTCTATATCTAGAAAACCCTAAAAACTCCAACAAAAGCCTTCTAGAACTTATAACAACTTCAGTAAAGTTTCAGAATACAAAATCAAAACACAAAAATCACAAGTGTTTTTATATAACAATAGCATTCAAGCTGTGAACTAAATCAATAAGACGATTCTATTTACAATAGCTACAAAGAAAATGAAATAGCTGGTAATACAGCTAATCCAGGAAGTGAAAGATCTCTACAAGGACAACCACAAAACCCTGCTGAAGGAGATCATAGGTGACACAAATAAATGGAAAAATCTTCTATGCTCATGGATTGGGAATAAAAAAATGTTAAAATGGCCATACTGCCCAAAGCAATCTACAGATTCAATGCTATTATTATTAAACTGTCAACCTCATTTCCCATATAGCTGGGAAAAAATACTCTAGATTTCATACGGAACCAAAACAGAGCCCAAATAGCTAAGGAAATGCTAAGCAAAAGAACAAAGCCAGAGCCATCACATTACCTGACTTCGAACTATATTATAAGGCTGAAGTAACCGATATATCATGGTGCTGGTACAAAAACAAAGACCAGTGGGACAGAATAGAGAACTTAGAAATAAAGCTACACACCTACAACTCTCTAATGGTTGAAAAAGTCAACAAAAATAGCAATGTGGAAAGAATTCCCTATCGATAAATGGTGCTAGGATGGCTGGATAGGCGTGTGCAAAAGAAAGAAACTGGATTTCCTACCTTTTACTATATACAAAAATCAACACAAGATGGATTTAAAAATTAAATGTAAGACCTCAAACTATAAAAATCCTAGAAGAAAACTTAGGCAACACCTTTCTTGATATTGACCTTGGCAAATATTTCTTGGCTAAGTCCCCAAGAGGGACTGCAACAAAAATGAAAATTGACAAACGGGACCAAATTAAACTAAAGAGCTTCTGCACAGCAGAAAAACAACAACAACAAACTATCAACAGACAACAGAATGGAAACGAATATTCACAAACTACGCATCTGACACAGGTCTAATATCCAGGATCTATAAGGAACTTAAGTCAACAGGCAAAATGCAAATAATCTCATTAAAAAATGGGTAAAGGACATGAGCAGAAACTTCATAAAACAGAACATACAAGGAGCCAACACACAGTTTAAAAATACTCTGCATCATTAATCATCAGAGAAATGCAAATCAAAATCACAATGAGATATAATCTCACATTCATCAGAATAGCTACTAAAAGGTCAAAAAGCAATAGATGCTGGTGAGGCTGCAGACCAAAATAAACCTCTATACACCATTGGTGTGATGGCAAAATTTGTTCAGCCTCTGTAAAAAGCAGTTTGAAGATTTCTCAAAGATCTTAAAACAGAGCTACTATTCGACCCTGCAATTCCTTTACTGGATATATACCCATTGGAATATAAATCATTCTACCAAAAAGACACATGCACTTTTATGTTTATCCCAGCGTTATTCACAATAGCAAAGACATGGAATCAAGCTAGGTGCCCATCAGCGGTGGATTGAATGCAGAAAATATGGGACATATACCACTTGGAATACTACGCAGCCACACAAAAAGCATGAAGTCATGTCCTTTACAGTAACAGGGATGCAACTAGAGGCCATAATCCTAAATGAATTAATTCAAGAAAACAAAATACCTCATGTTTTCACTTACAAGTGGGAATTAAACAGTGAGTGTACATGGACGTAGAGATGGAAACAATAGACACAGGGACTCCTCTAGGGAGGAGAGAGCAAGTGGGGCCTTGTGGTGAAAAACTACCTCTGTGCTACTATATTCACCAGCTGGGTAATGAGATAATCTGTACCCCAAACCCATCACACAATATACCCATACAAGAAACCTGCAATGTAGCCCCTAAATCTAAAATAAAAGTAGATATTACAAAAAAAAGAAAGAGAAAGAAAGAAAGAAAGAAAGAAAGAGAAAGAAGGAAAGAAAGAAAGAAAAAGAATGAAAGAATTACTCAAGGTGCTGCGTTGTACAGTTTCTGTCTCCTACCTCTGTGGCCCTGTGTTTATATAGCATATTCAAAATTAAAATGATGGTATTGTGACTGCAAACATGAGCTTTTATAATTTTGGCATTCTTCTGCCTGCTTGAAATATTTATTTTTATTATTTGTTTTTTATGAAAGAAACATTTGAAAGCTGAATTGAACAATATTGCAATTTCTAGGATTTTGTTATTGTCGTTGGTTTGAAATCTTAATTTTAGGATCTGCCAAATTCATCCTGATCATTTAGACTTTTCTTAACTGTTTACATATGTGTTTCTCAAGTGAAAGACAACATTTGAGAATGTAAATAATAAAGAGAAAGTGTTTTGCATTAATCATGAGTGAAGATAAATGGACATGTGAATAACATGTGAATATATAATTTGTTTAACTTAAAATGCTAAGAAGACACATTTTCATGAAATCAATTTATAGAAATTAAAGATAGAAATCTATGATGTTCTTATTTATTGTTGATTACAAGTCAATAAGTAGATATATCAAAAATACATTAATATATTTAAAATTTACGAATCTATTGCATTTTCACTTTCTATACTATAATATTTATATGGTGTTATATTTTAATGTCTTTAAATATGCAATCTAGTATTTTAATAAATACACATACCTATACATAAAATTTAATAAACACAAATTTTCACTGGCTGGATTTCTTTTCTGGACATTATAATTTGTATGATGACTTCATGAATTTATTGAAAACAATTTTTTCATATGTAGACTGAGATTTTAAATATGATCTGTTCTAAGTGTAAAAAACATACTAGGTACATCACTGACCTACAGTTTACTTGGATCAGTACATCTTTTTAGTTTGATAATTATCACTTCTTGCACAGCTTCTAGATACTCGGGGATTATAGTTTGTTTTTGTTTTTGTTTTTGTTTTTCCAGAGCAACCTTGTTCTTTCAGGTGGTTTTGTTTGACAGAATCTACAGTAACACCAGGGCAATTTAATCTCAGTCTAACTCTCTCTCTTTCTGTCTCTCTCTCTCTCTCCCTCCCTCCCCTGTCCCGTGTGTGTGTGTCTTTACGTGTGTGTGTGTGTGTGTGTGTGTGTGTGTGTGTTGATTACAATGAATGTACAGAAAGTCATGCGGGGTTTTGTTTTGTTTCACTTATTTTGCCATGAAGTGGTTCCTTCTTTTGAGGTGAGATTATGCAATATCTCATGTAAACCTATACATCGTGTATATATAAATCTCAGTAAAGACAGAATGATTACTCTTCTATTGTGAAAATAATCCTTTATCATTCACCTGTCACCCTATGGCAGATTGTTTGGTTAACAAATGGTACCAATTCAAGATCTAAATGTTTCTCTCTGCTGTGGATAGATCAATGGTGGTAATGGCTGGATAAGACAATGCTGTATGTAAGGCCCATGCATATCCGTGTCTTGATGCCTACTCCATCCATGAACATGTTGTGATGGCCGAGGGGAGAAGCTAACAACTGGATGAGACATCTAATGTAAACATCTCATCTGCAGGAATGGTCTCTGGTGTACCTTGGTCTGGAAAAGAAAGATCCTCACAATTTGTGTTCACTACTATGGGACCATGTATTTGCCTTCTCCTCCTAATTCCTTGTAATTGATCTTCTAACTGATCTTTTTAGGTTTCTAAGAAAATAGCCTCAGAGCTCAGTATATATCCTTACCTCAGACCCTAGCTTCCTCCAGATAAAGTAACAGCCAAGTAAGCTTCTTGAAACTGTGACCACCAAGAGGATTTCCCCCTTACCAGTTTATTTTATTGTCACCCCTGAATGGGTATTTTGGTCAACAGCAATCTATTTTTGCCTCACATTTACATATATAGAGTCCCAGCATCCCAAATAACATTTAGGAGATTGGTTCCATAGCAGCTTTCCTTCTCATCAACTTTTGCCTACAACGAACATTTGCCTCTGAGATTCTTCATGATACTGGCAGTACTTTCAAGAGTATATTTCTTATACTCTATAGGGAAGGAAGCACCCGCTGAGTCCTCCATGGCACATAGTTAGTCATCAGGCTCTCTCATCTTAAATAATCATCTACTTTAACACAAGCACATCTCTGTGCTCATTGAGAACTCTTTCTTAGCATCCTGCCAATGCAGTGCTAGCATGGACATCTCGTTTACTATGGCCTATTGCACTTTCAAGCTATGAGAGATATCCATAATCATATGATAAATGGTTGCAGAGGTCTTTGTAAGGCTGTAAAGCCCTGAGAAATAAGGAAGTGTACTCCTTATTATCAACAAATATTCACCATACCTTATTTTGCAATGCCCCCTCCTTGCAATCTGCTGACCTCAAGATACGTTCCTGGACATGTTTACTAGAGTGCTGATAACATCTTATATCCAAGGGCACTTCTGGTGGTTAACTGATTTCTTTCTAAAAAACTAGTAGTACTTGTCCAGTTTGGCTAAGTTGAAATTCCTGTTGGATTGAAAGTCATAAGAATCAGTGGAAGGGCAAGCATCATTTTGTTGGCCATTCATGTGAAGTGATCTTGGAGTGTTTTTCAGGAAAGGGAGACTTTGGAATGTTTTTCAGGAAAGTGAGGCTTTTTTCTCCTTTTGTCATGGAGAAAAGTCAAATCTGAGCATCCTAAGAGACCAAGGAACACTAGATATTCAAAGTTCTCTAGCATATTTACTTAGGTATGCTATTACCTGGTGTCACAATATGAGGGCCCTGATTCTGGCACAGAAAACTTTCTTGGTTTGTAAATTAAGCCTTTTCTGCAAGTCCTTTTATGCAGTCCTAGCATAGATATCTCATTTATTTAGGTTTCTGAGAAAACAGCTTCAGATTACTCTTACAGTCCTGACGTACAATTGCTGTAGATGAATGTCCCTTTAAATTCTGTTATAGAGGAATACTAATTTTCATACCATGACTTGAGTTGGTGTTCAGTTGATTTAAGTATGCCATTTTCTTTATTGAGTACATTGAGGAAACTTTATTACAGTTATCCAACTTCATAGATCTTATAGTTTCACTGCCATCGTATCTTCATGAGGCTTGAGAGATTGCATAAGTCAATTCATGCCTTTCCTCTTGTATTTCTCACTAACTTACCACGTGTGATAAAGACTTAGTCATCATTTTTCTATAGCATATGAAGAGTTATCTAATATCTCACTCATACCAAGCAATTAGATCTTTGTTGTCACCTTTTGGGGAATTAGCCAATTCCAGAATTTCATCCAGAGTCTCTACTTCCTAGAAACTCTTCTGGCACCCACATTCTTAAGCTAGGTGTTTCTGGTAGAAGATCATGAACCAAAGTGAGTGAAAGCAGTTTATTTGAGAGATACAGGGTACATCAGTAGGAAAGTGGGGAAATGATACAAAAAAAAAAAAGAAAGAAAGAAAGAAAAGAAAGAAAGAAAGCAACTGATATGCATACTATTGAGTCATCTTCTATGGTGGGACAAGAGTTTAATCCTGGTGGGATATGGTACAAAATAAATATATCTGAATTGTTCCATACAAGGGGAGCAGAAGCTTCAGTATTTACATATCAAATCCTGAGAATCAGTGGTGCATGCTGATGCTGACTGTTGTCAACTTTCCAGCACTTACAGCCTGTTTTAGGTGCACAAGAAGTACTGCCTTCTACAGTTCTGGAAAAGACCCTTCCAACTGGCAGTCAGAACTTGGTAGAAACCCACTAATATTTAAGATCTTTGAAAAATGGTTGGAAGAATGTCTGCTACAAAAAAAAAAAAGCTTGAGTTTCACATTTTTGTTTTCAGTCTACATGGGATTGGTTTTTGATTTTGTGTGATGTTGAGATCCAGCTTCTCTGGTTAGGGTTTTTACTGTTTGTTTATTTTACTTTTCTTCCCTTTACTTCCTCCTGTTTTTTCTTTCCCTTTGTTTTTCGCCATTTTGTTCTTTTTTTATACTCTTTCATTTTTATTTTCAAATAGGGAGCTAATTATTTCAGCAACATTTATTAAAACATCTTTTTCCCCACTCATCTGCAACGCACAGTGTGCACATACTGAATATCCAACTAATTCACATATTTGAGGCCAATGTAAATAGTATTCTTCTTATTATTTTGTTTTACTATTTGTTTCAGACTTACAAAATGACAACTGGCTCTCTCAGACATTAATTTAGTATCTGACATACATTTTAATAATTTATTCATGCTCTTTCTTGACTTTTATGTACATAATGATGCACTCCTTGAATAATGAGACTTCTTTCCCCTTTCTGATTCTTACTAATTTTACATTTTTTTATCTTACTGTGCTAGCTTCAACTTTCATTACTAATGTTGAATAGAAATGGGGATAGTGGCCATCATTTCCTTATTTCTTCTTAAAGGAAAAGCTTTTATTGTTTCACAGTTGACTACGCTATTTGCTGTTTATTTTCATCCTTTTAATTGGATTAAATTTAAACAAACGTCTTTATTATTTCTCTAAAAGTTTGCATTTCTTTCAATAATCAATAGATGTTATCAAAGATGGATCTTCATCTATTAGGATGCTCATGTGATTTTTCTCCTTTATTTTGTGATTGTAATGGAATGTAACAAATGAATATAATAAATGATTTTCCCACTGTTAAATCATTCCTAGTAGTCATGACGTGTCATTTTCATTATTTTTTCTGATATGTTGTGGATTCATTTTGCCTTTTTATTTATTTATTTTTCTAAAAGAAAGAGATTTCTGTATACATACTTGAGTAGGGTAACTTTTCTGTGTAAGAATAACTTTTTAAAACTGGTCCTTTTAAGATTTGGAATCAAGGCAAAAAGAGTTGGAAAACCTGCTATATTTTCTATTTAATTGTATTGAAAAGTGTTTACATAAAATTGAAATTATGTGTTCCTTCAAATTGAGAATTCATTGAAGATGATATGTTGGACTGAGCTTTTGTGGAAATATCTTTTTTAAAACTAATTAAGTTTAACTAATGGTTATATGACCATACAAATCCTATTTCTTCTTTAGCTGGTAAATTATACTTTTCTAGGATATTTTTCATATCACAAAAATCTTTGGTTTTAATTTATGACCATGTTGCTCATGAGAGTCTCACAGTCTCTTTTTAAAAAATGTGTATGTTTGAATTTTATAATTTTATTTTGGGGGGGATTTTATAACAACTGGAGTCAAAGGAGGACATGCAATTGACTAGCTATTTGACTTGGTAAAATTAGAGTTTTAGATTTATTAACCCTGAACTCCGTACTGACTATATAGGGGATAAGAAAATAGGGAACACTAAGTACAAGATAAATATGTTCATTATGACAAGAAAGCCTAGGTTATTATAATCATTTTACAATGGTAAAATGATGGTTAAACTTAAAAGGTAAAGTATCTGGCAATAAACATTGAAAAACAACTAAGATGTTAATTTTTATTTTCTACAAAACAATGCCTACCTGATAGGGTGTATTTATATGGCATATTCGGTGAAACATTAGGGTAGATCATGAGTATAAATTTGATACCATGTGTGGAAATTCAAAAAGTATTCTATAGGCAATTTGGTGCCAAGTTAAAGCCAAATGGGCAGGGCTGCAATTGTAAAATATATTTCTGGCATAGTTATGAAGGATTAATTTAAATACAGGCAGAGTAAAAGTCAGGCATAATTTATTCTCTTTACCTTGCTTTCTTTAACAGGCTTAAAAATCCCAATTATAGATAATTTATAAAAGTTAACAAATGGATTCTGGTAGCTGATGTCCATGTTCTATTCATTATAACTAGGAAATAATTACCAGTTTAATTGGGCATATTTTTACTAATTTTTATGTCCTGCAAACTGTTTACAACATACAAGATGATTTTTGCTCCTAAAGATCACAAGCTCCATGTTTACAATATTCACTGTATTCGTTCTAAAATAGGCTGTACAGAATGTTTCTTCAGTGTTTTTTACCTGGTATAGCATTCATTTGGTTGTTGTGGTGCTGATGAAAGTTGTTATTTTCTTTTTCTAGAATCAAAATCATGCCTGCATTTAATTGGAGATTATTCATTTGGATAATTTACTATGATCTGGTATAATTTAAACTACTTTAAATCACATATTACTTGAAGGTTTGGCAGATATTGTCCCTATGACTGGGCCTGTTGTTAGCTCATGTTAGAGTTAAGGGTTCACCCACTCTTTCAACGTTATCTATGACTATTTTTATATTAACATTTTAAACTTCATCTCTAGTGATTTTAAAATACTTTTTTATTCATGAAATATCATACAATTTACCCAGATTATCAAATAAATTAGAATGTAGTTGTTTCCCCAGGAATTATGATACATATCCTCACTTAATTTTCTATAATTTTTTTATTTGTAAAAGAAAAATAAATGCTTTTAATTAATTGTTTACAAAGTTTCTTTCTCTCTCTTTATCTATATATATCTCAAAGTTGATTTAGTTTTCACGGTAACATTCCACAGGGATAAAAGAAAACTAAATCGATTTGAAGAAGTGAAGAAACTCCTGCAGAGAAACAAGGCAGTTTTGATCTCCCATATGGGAGGGCAGATGGCTGCCATGGCAGAGGAGAGTGAAGAGTCAGTGTTAAGTTTGACAAAAAGCTGGAAAAAGGTTTGGGAGCTGGCCTCATTGAACCTAAGTGCCCTGAAGTGGTCTACCTCGGAGTTGTGGGCCAGAAGAATGGAGGCACTGACTCTCACAGTAAGGACCAGTGGGATCACTGGAGAAGAGTATTGGATTCTAGCCCTTGTAACTAAATAGTTTTGTTTTCTTTTTTTAACTTCTAATTTTTATGGGTACACAGTAGGCATATGTATATATTTATGGGGTACATGAGACATTTGATACCTGTATACAATGTGTAATAATCACATCACGGTAAATGTGGGTATCTGTCACCTCAAGCATTTATCATCTTGTTTTTATTTTTTTAAGCCAGGTATATGTTTTTTGTTTTTAAATTTAGTTTTTTGTTGTTGTTGTTTTGTTTTTTACTAGGGTGTACTACAGTCTATTTTATACCCAAAAGAACACTAGACAAACAAAGCTTCATTACAAGAAGCGAGGCACTGATACATGGTAAGTCTCTGCTTTTTTTTTCTTATCTTCACTTAGTTGCATCACAAGTAACTTCACAGGTTTTCACCATGAGATATGTCTATAATACTTGAAATGAGTATGGCAAAAACAGCACTGCACAAGGATGAGTCCACTTCAAGTCCCAGGAGAAAGGGCATACTTCTAAAGAAAAACAAAACCAAAGCAAAATAAAAAGACAGGCCTAAAAGCCTTAGTGCCTAATTGTGTTGTAGTTCGTCATATTCCATCTTGACTTTTTTTACTTCCAGTCGGTATTACATTAAACTTACTGTCTGAGCTATATCTTTATTACATGCTATGTTATACATTAAGTGATATTTAAAGAAGTGTATCAGATAGAGTTTATGTTGAATAAGTTTACGTGTGTGTAATTTAAAGTAGACTTTATCAGACTTGCAAGGAATTTTAGGATATTACATCTATATTAAAATAATACAATGTAGTCTTTAATCTGTCTTTTGTGTAAGCATGGCGAAAGAGAAACCTTCCAAATGAATACTTTTCATTGCTAATGATCCTGTTCAATTATTTTTATTTAGTTAACATATATCATTTTCTGCTACTGACAATCCATCTTAGTTATGGATGCCCCATTAATTGTAGGCAAAGAAGTGTAATGGTAATATTAAAGACTTAATGACAATAACATGGTTGACTCTACAAGGAGAATAATATGAAAGCTTATTTCATTAGTTGGTGACAATCATTCTCCCATCCATATAGCTGGTTTAGGAAACTGAAAGTTCAGTTACTTTATTATGATATGCAAAATAACCAAGCAGGAGCTTAAACACACACCAATAAACTAGTTCTTATGCAGGTGGCACTAAAATCCAATTGAGCAGCAATTTATTATGAAAGGTACCTGGAACTGAACTAGAAACTGGTAAAAGTAATCTGCTCAAAGCTACTGTATTTGATGTGTTAAACATAATTTATCAGATTTCTATTTTGGATTGAAAGAAAAATGTAAAACAATCAAATAAGCAGTACATATAAAGAAAAGAGAAAAAAGGTACAATTATTAGACTGTAAGAAATCATTGCATAGTTTGCATTACCTTCTGTTTGATTCTAAAATGAGATTTCATTGGGGAAAATAAAAAGTTTTAGAAAATGGCTGAGTTGTTGTAGATAAACATAATTGCTTTAATTCATCTCTAAGTGTCTAGATATGCACTCTTTCAAATCTTAATATTTGTAAGTGTATATGCATATTTTCTTCTCCTCCTTTACATTTTGGATGTTGCTTATTCTACTATGATATGGTGGTGTATTTCTTTTTATATGTTCAACATTTAAAAACAAAAACAGCTATTTGTATATCTTCTTTCATATTTCTAATCCTAGTCACTATAAATGTGAAATTGTATATATATTGAAAATAATAGGTCTCACTCTTAAAGCAGATCTTACTGTTAGGATGATCATATTGAAATCATCATGTGTTTTAAAAGATTTAAAAAATAAATCTTCACATAAATCTATGTAAGTAACATCTAATTTTACACAAAATAATCTGACACTGCAAATATTTTGCTTGTAGGTTAATATTTTATATAATCACAACATAACTCAGCACAATAAATCCAGCCTTAGAACAAAGAGGATATTGAAATTCATTTAATTTTCAGAATCCAAATATAAATCTTTTAGGGCAGACTGCCAGCCATTTCCTTCGGTCAAAGAAAATAAATTTTGCACCACCCCTGTCACAAAGACAAAAATACAGGGAGTATTTTGAATTCTACATCAACTAGCTTTTATTTAAATATTCAAATATGCAGTATCTTCTTCCTAAGGAGAATGATTCCCTCTCTAATTAGACTATAAAAAAAATTGATGGATATAATACAAAATGTGACCATCTGCATTTCTCAGTCTTGTCTTTTCCAGTTAGAATTCGCAGGTGTCTTTTAAACAATGATGAATTAGAAGGAGTGCTCTTTTTTTCATTCATTTGTCTGTTAACTACCTTTGTGATAATAATACATTTGCATTTTTAATTTCCTCAGTTGTAAATGAGCACCTCTGAACCACTTCCTAATTATTTTATAATTTTTTTGTATTGTTCATTATTCATGCTTTCTATTTACTAAATAAAAATGACTTTTCCTTTGAAGGATATTTGCAATTCTTATTATGACAAACATAGATCATTTGGCTTCATATAAGAAACAAGAACTGAAAGAAAACATGGGGACATAGCACTCAACAAGAAACAAACTGGCATGCCTGCATACCCATATATACAGAACACAGTGTAGGTCAGGATATACAATCTGGTGTAACAGAAACCAGGCTTATTAATTTTTAATGGATGATATAAAGGTTTCAACCCAACTAACCTTGTTTGAGAAATTTGCACTAAATAAATGTGAACAAACTGTTGACTAGCAGCCAATTAAGATAGGAACCTGTATAAAATGTTTTCTACAGACTATTAGATAATTATTTTTTAAAGTATGTAATGTAGATGATATTCTAAAAGAGCTTACTAGCTACCTGCTTATTCAGAGTCTATGTATAAGAAGTAGTGTGTTGGAATCAGCTCCTACTGGCTCATGAGAACCTATGGTTCACCTCTTTTCCAACTTCACCTTTAGTGACATACTTGATATACTGAAATTGGCCATGATGAAAATATTTACACCATGCAAATTGTCAATTACTATCAAATGGAACTCACTGGTTTACTCTTACATAAGTATCCATAAGGTTTAGTAGAATTACTTCTGCTTAGTAAAATAATATAAGCAAAATAATTTCCAATAGAATAATTTCAATGAGTCTGTGTAATGATACAGATGAAATCAGAGATTGAAGGCGGTGTTAGAACAGAATGAAGTTAAAGGAAAGGTGGACTGAATCGTCCCTGATAATAGCTTTAATCAACATTTTTTCCTACATGAGCATAAACAGCTGCAGAGAGTGATTCCTCTTGTTTCCTTTTTAGGGGGATGATATGATAAGATGTATATATTATAAAATAACATTTGCTGTTCCCTTTCTCTTATTTGCTTTGAACGGATCCAAGATATGTTTATATTAGAGTGAATTACTCCTCTATTATGGCCATATTGCAGTGAAAGTTTATAGCATTAATCTCCTAGAATTAAAAGGAAAGCATAGGTAGGCAATTAAGAACTAAAAAGGGTCAATAAGAGCTGAGTGAGTTGTTTTAAGGACTAAAAATGTGTCTTTTTGTCTCTGGTGTGAAGATGAGTTAGTATTTGTATGCAGTTGTTGCATTTATTTATTGTATGTATTATTTATGAATTATTATTATTATTTATCTTGTTACCTTCAAGGGCCTATTCGTATACACATCCATTTAGTACAAGGGCATAGATCCAGGTTTTGTGAGTCCTAAAACTTAAACAATTTGGGAATTATTCCTATGGAGATACAGAGAGAAAATTAATTATGAACTTGAATATTTAATTCAAACAAAAATTATAACAAGTTGGAGGTTGCAGTGAGCTGAGATCGCACCACTGTACTCCAGCCTGGGTGACAAAGGAAGACGAGGTCCCAAAAACATAATAATAATTATAAATATAGCAAATTATATATTCTAAAATGTTGACATATACCAAAAAAATTACAAGACCCAGAAAATGATGATAATGTTTTTATTAATTACTATTCTGTCACACCTCTATGTTTTTCTCACCTTTTGGGCTTCATTCTCTTCATTGTCTGTTCATATTACAACAATTTTAATATATCTGTTCAACAAAGAAAAAAAAACTTAGTCTATTTTCTAGGTTGATCAAAATTTGCTTATTATCACTGATATTTGATGGGTTTTTGATGATCACCACATCCTTCATGTATAGGTTTACACACTGTATAATTGCAAGAATTTTCCAGGCTAGCTTATGATTCTATGCATTTCACACCTCAATTCTTTTTAATCACTCCCATACTTCTAGCACCAAGTGGCATAGAATATGTTCATTCTCTCATAGCTGTCTGTGAGAAAGGGGGTCTGAAACTTAAGTTTTATAGCTAAATGGCAAATTTGCCTCCCTGTATGGAGTAAGTCACAATTTAAATATCAAGCATACCCAAAATAGATACTATGTTAAAATGCTTTTAGCAATAAAGAAGTACAGGAGTCATAGATTTACCTCTTCACTATCCAGGAAAGAATCATATCTTAGCATGGTGCCTCATCTGAGCTCATTCTGTCTCTCTCTCTCTCTCAGGCTCTCTCTCTCTTTCTCTCTCTCTCTCTCTGTCTCTCTTTCTCTCTCTCTCTCTTTCTCTCTCTCTTTCTCTCTCTGTCTCTAGAACACTAATGGTAGGTAAAAATCTAGAAAATATTTTAGAGTATATGCAGACCAATTATATAAGCATGCTTTAGTAACTTCATCTAAAATTGAATACATTCATAAGCTGAATTAATGAGATATATTTATCTTCCAATACTGTATAATATTACAAAATAATTGATTAAGAAATAAAGGTATTTAATGTGTTTTTTAATTAACAAATTTACATGATTCCTAAACTTACTCTAAAATGTTTTTCTAATAAATTTTGTCATAAGTTTTATATACTTTGTGAATTACATTTATTTTTCTCATGATTTGTTAGGCATCACTTAATTTTCCTAAGTAAACATTTCAGAGGTGCCCTATATTATTTTAAAAACATAATGTATTTTAAGCATTTGTATTATTTATTTTTTGGTTTATAAAGTCCCTCCTTCCTTATAATTACTATTACTAATTTGCCATTCTTATCTAAATAATTTATGTATGCAATATATAATTATAAAGAGTCCACTATAAGGTATGTACTCTGCAAGACTGCAAGAATACGATGATGAAAATATATTGCTCATTCTACATAGTTATATTAAGATCTATATTGTATTAAAACAATTAATACTGATTCCCTATTTTTGGTTCTTTTTCTCATTCTGAGGCCTCAGGAAATTAGGAATGTTTAATGGAAATATAACATTAAGAAGTAAATATTTAATTTAGTTTTAGTGTGTTTTTTTTTTTTAATTCGACTTCCAAAATAGATTCTTGGAACCCAGTCAGAAATTATCATTTGGATAGCAATAGCGTTATTTATTTCACTAGAAAAGGAAAAAAAAAACACCTCTCAGAAGAGTCAGAGAACTTGGAACATGAGCATCCTTAGTCTCTGCAAGACCAAGGAATGGGACTACGGAGTAGGGCTGATATTAACCATCAAGAAATTTTAAGATCTGGACGAGAGGGAAGAAAAGGCAATGGAATAGTATCGTCAGCTACAGGGAAGATTCTGTGATCAGAACCATTTATCTATTGTAGCTATTTCCCATTTAAGAGATCTCAAAAGGTAAGATGTGATGAGAACCATATTAATTTTTTCCTCTCTGGTAACTCTTTTGTAAAAACCTTAAGCTGAGAACAGCATCCTACCAATACCGATCGCTGGCCATATGTGACATTTATCCATGTTTGCAGACTTTGCTGAGCTATATACAAAATGCCCATTTGGGACAGTACCCTTTATAAAGACTGAGGAAACTTTCAGGCTCCTGAGATTAGAATCCTTGAAACCAGAAGATAAGGAGGAAGTAAGAGTAAAACCCCCAGTGCCTATGCTTGGAAGCAACTTTCAAATAATGAAATTCAGTCTCTACATACTTTAGTGTGGAAACCTGTACATGATTAAAATTGAATAAGATTATTCTTTAAATGTGAGACATGTTAAATTATTTTTATTAAATGCCCCATCATATTATTACGACATGATTATAAATGATTCAATCACCAAACTTATTGAACACCTCTGGGTAAAAAGTAGAGGGGTGAGACTTAAACAAGTACAGCTAGCTACAACCTGACTTAATCCAAAGGATGGAATTTGAAATCTTAATTCTTACAAACTCATGGAGAGATCCAAAAATAGGCATGATTCCTTTGAGCCACTTAAATTGAAACATAGACTCATACATTCTCAGATTTAGCAGGTATCTTACATGCTATACTGCAAAACACATACTGAACATAAAAACCTTTTAAATCAATGCAGATGATTAGTTCCCTACCTCTCAGAGAAACTTATTCAATTATTGATGAGCTATAATTGTTAAAATTTTTCTTTTTAAATGAGTAAATTATGCCTATTTATAGCTTTAATTTACTGATACGTACTGTTTTCTAAAACTGTATACTCTAAGTAAAATTTGTGTTCTAGTTCTGTGGTCCTGACTTTTCCTGCTTTTGCTCAGATATTCTGAACAGATGAAGTTTATATCTGAGATAGTCCCATAGGCATTATTAGACTTTTTAAAGGTAGCATAAATAACATAGGCCACAAAATTCCTGGTATTACCTGAAAACACTTTTACTTCTTTTTTAGCCTTTACTTTCTACCGTTCTGGAGAACTATTACTCTACGTAAGAGATAATCCTCATGTAGTAAGTGAAGATGGATTTTATACTACCCACCCTAAAACTTCTCTAGGACTCAATTGTTTTTTTTTTTTTTTTTCATGATTGTACAACTCAGATTTCTTTAATATTATGTCTTGTGTCAAGTCTCTGACTCTAATCATCTTAGTGATTATTCTCTAACTATGGCAAGGAGTCATTACTGAGATCCACTCTCTTCCGAGCACTGGTAATGAAGATCAAAGATGAGTAAGTTTTATTTCCTGGCTTCCAGAAACTTAGAATATAAACACTGGATACAGAAACATGCATCTTGATATACAAATTACAGTATAGGTTGGTGAGTGCTGCCATTAGTCAGTCCAGGCTAAGTTATATGTCAGTAAAAGCACAACAACAAACCCCTCCAACATTTTGGTGGTTTAAACAACAGAAGATTTCTTGTCCTCCAGCTAAGGAACTCAGTTTTTTGTAATAATATGGGAACCCAGGCTTGTAGAGACAACTACTGTCGCAAATATTGGTAGTTGCTCTGGCAGGGTGAAGAGAATATTCTGGTGTATCTCAAACCAGCAACTAAGTGCTCTAGCGCGTAAGTGACAGATATTACTTTCACTCCCAACTCATTGGCCAGAAGCAGTCTCATGATGCCAGCTAATGACAAGAATGCTAGGAAACACAACCCTTCTCTGTATCCCAGAGAGTGATGATATTGTGGAAATATGAAAAGATTGCTGTTTTCTGAGTGTGCTCTGCTTGTTGGAATCAGATGGTGTCTGGAAATTGAAGAATAGGACGGATTTGAAATATAGCAACTAGAAATAAAATTCCCTTTCTCTTACCCCTATCAGTGGTACATTTGGAAATCAGAAAAAGAAATCACAAAACAAACTAACAAAAATTAATTTGCAAATTAGTTTATAACTTTCTACTAAATTAGAAAGTTATCCAGAATGAGCAGTTGTTAAAAAAAAAAGAAATGATTTTTTAAACATGAAAAATTCTGCCTCCATTTGCAAAGGAAGTAGACAAGTGCTTTCATCATTTTCTGAGCAAATATGTATCGATTGCTTATATATGACAGGCATTATTGTTAGCACTGAGAATATGAACAATTTGGCCATCAATAAGAAACTTACATTTTACTTGGGCTAGGCAAATGCTAATAAATTAAACAAATACTTTTATCAAATGTCTGAGAACAATACATGCTATTAGGGACTGTAAAACACAGTGAGGGTAGACAGTGACTGAGGGATAAGGTCATGAGATGCCGATTGATTACAGAATATTTTAGATGGAACCAATGGAAAAGAAGAAGAGGGTAGTTATGTGAACTTCAGGACGGAAGAACATTTCAGGCAGAGAACCTGCAAAGATTCTAAAGCAAGAACGCTAAATGAAGGAGGTTAGTGGGTTTCAAACAGAGTGAGCAAGTAGGGTGAAAAGAGCTAAAGATGGAAAGAGCTACAGTTAAGACCTGTTAAACTTAGACAATCAAGCTCTCTTGCCAAAGTCCCACTGCTACTTATTTTAGCTATGATGGATGTGTGTACGTATGTATGAACATATATATGTAGTGTGTGTGAGTGTGTTTGAGAAGAAGATTAGCATTTGATGCAGTAGACTAAGTAAAGAAAAATCTTACCTCACCAATGCAGTTAGGCATCATCCTATCCACTGGGGACACAAATAGAACAAAAAGTTGAGAAAGGGCCAATTCTATCTCTTCTTGAGCTAGGACATTTATCTTCTCTTGACCCTGGACAGCAGAGTTCCTGGTTCTCAGGAACTCTTGAACTCTGGGACTTAATTCAGCACTCCCACTCCTTTATCAGCCTTTTGGCCTTGGAATGAGAGTTGCACTATTGGTTTCTCTGGTTCTCAAACTGAATTATACCACCAGCTTTCCTAGTTCTCCAGATTGCAGGTGGCATATTGTGGGATTAGTCAACCCTTCAGAATTCCATGAGTCAATTCTCATAATAAAGTCCCACTTTTTCTATCTATCTATCTATCTATCTATCTATCTATCTATCTATCTATCTATCTATCTATCTGTCTATCTATGTCTATCATCTATCTATCTATCATCTCAGGGGTGGCCAATCTTTTGACTTTCCTGAGCCACATTGGATGAAGAAGAATTGTCCTGGACCATGCATAAAATACACTAACACTGACAGTTGCTGATGAGCTAAAAAAAAATTGTAAAAAATCGTATAATGTTTAAAGAAAGTTTATGATTTGTTTTGGGCTGCATTCAAAGCCATCGTAGACCACATGTGGCCTACAGGCAGGGGGTTGAGCGAGATGGATCAATCTATTTATGTACCTACCTATCTATATCCTATTGGTTCTGTTTTGCCTGGAGAAGCCTGACTAATACAGGTGGTATGGTAGGAATTAAAAAATCACAGCCTAGAGATGGTAAATTTTCTTAGTATTATTTCATTGGAAGTTAAGTAATTAGAACATTGCATTTATTTAAAGGCAAACATAATTATGGTGTTTATTAGTGCTTTTCAATTTGATGTGCATGCAAATCACCTGAAGATCTTATTAAAATACAGATTAGGATTCAATACTTCTGAAATGTGTATTTCTAATAAGCTCCTAGGTAATGCTGATGTTGCACGTTCAAAGATCATAGTTGGAGCAGCTAGGGTTTACAATACAATATTGTTTTTAGAATAAAAGTTAAAATACTTGTGACTGGACACTTTGGGATAATCTCATACATCTGAAGTTGTGTGTATATTTATATTCCTCTGATTTTAAAGGATACATACAGTTGAAAAAGTTCAAAAGGCTTTTTTTTTTTTTTTCTCCTAGAGATGTTATGCTTGTGATTTGGACTGCACCCACCAGATGGTAATAGAGTATTCAGTTACAGGACACAGATAACCAATTCAACTGTGTAATGCATTGCTTTAGGAGAAGCACAGACAAGTAAACCGTCTTTTATGAGCTTTTCTAATAAGCAAAAATTGCAATATAAATTTAAAAATAATGAGTTAAAAAATCAGTTCTTCACAATATATGTATCAGAAATCATATAAATAGATCATTAAAATAACCAAATAAGGTATCTATTGATCAGTATTATACAAGCATTTATTAACTCTATCAAAAAAATTCTGTGGGTAAAAGGACTTCCATTTTTGTCCAAGTGTTAAACGTGCTTCACATCTTCTGGCATGAATCTCAGTTTAAAACAGCTCATATATCCTACCTACCTCAAACAGGGTCAATCATCCTTAGTTAACTTATGTGCTTCATCAGGGAGAGGCATCCATTTGATACATTAATAGGTCTCTGGAGAGCAAATTAACTTCCTTAGCAGTTTCTGACATGCCTTGAATCACAGTTCAAATAGAAATTTATCCTCTTAGCTCTCCATCTGGGTTTGATAAAGTAAATTCTTTAAAACCAAAAAATAATTTACATCATATAGCATGAGTATTTTGACAACTGCAGAACTATCGAGATTTTAGTTATAATCTAACCTAACATCATAACTTGTTTCCGTTGAGGAGATGGCAAATCCAGTGAATTAAGGGACTTACACAAGTTTTTGCTACTGGCTAATGCTAGATTTAATTATGATAGCACAGATTATTTTGAGACTCATTTTTCTATGAAAGCCACACCTACCAATCTCTTCACTATCCAGAACTTGGTTCCCTTAATAAAGTTGACCTCCGATTTGCTCCCTAATGTATTACGACTAACATTCTGAACTTGGTTCTCTTAATAAAGCTGACCTCTGACTTGCTCCCTAATGTATTACGACTAATGGTGTTTATCCACTTAAAGGTATAAAATATATATGATACATTCCTTTGCAAACTGCAGCCTCCTGGGTAGCTGGGACTGCAGGCATATGCCACCACACTTGGCTAGTTTTTTGTAGAGACGGGGTTCGCCGTGTTGGCCACAGGCTGGTCAAGAACTCCTGACCTCAAGTGATCCACTTGCACTGGCCTCCCAAATTGCTGGGATTACAGGTGTGAGCCTTCATGCCCAGCCTAAATATGCATTTTTCTGAAATGCATACATGCAACATTCTACTCATAGGTAATTCCCTCTCTCTCCTTTCTTAATACTGGTGAAATATTAAAAATATAATCAGTTTTCTTTGCACATAAAATATCTTATGAGATTTCATTTATCAATTACTCTATGAATATTTAATCTGGATGTTAAGAATTCTTGGGTTATCTTAGTCTGCAGATCCCTCACCTTGTCTCTAAGTGTGAAACATTTTTCCATCTGAATCTTACGTAAATGCAATGCTTCCTCTCTTCAATCTTCAGAGCCCCTTAGTCATCCTGAGGGTCTAGTGTCTGTGTTGACTTCCTTGTCATTTACAAAATGATGAAGATTACTTCCCATTTAGTGCTGACTTCAATATGTAACCTGTATAGAGTCTTTGGTTCAGCAGGAATATCCTCCCTGTTCATTGCAGCTGAATTCTCATTTCTTCCATCGAGCATCTGTTTCACACTCTTCAGATTGCTTTATCTGTATTCAACTTTGCTTCTTTTCTTCTGACAACACAAAGGCTAAAACATATCTGCTGCTTGCTTGTCCTAAATAATGTAAAACTCTCACCATTGTCTTCATTTTTATTTTTCGCCAATCGGAAGCAAGATTTGATTCCTCGATTTTATAGTGTCAGTGTTTTTTCCTGCATTTTGCCTTTTTTCATTAGAAAATTAATGAAAAAGTAAATGATTTTTTAAAAAATGAAAAGTTAATTTTTCATTCAAAATTAATGCCAATTTTCTATTATCTTCCTTTCTTTTCCACTGATGTTTTCCAACTCCCATGCTTTCATTTCTCCTCCTTGTACAGGTATTGTAAACTTTTCTCCATTACTTATTACTCATGTTATGCCATTATTGGAAGTGCCACTTTAATCTGTTGCAAGATGTTCTACCTTCACGAAATATGAACTCACGCTCATATTTTAAAAAGTAAGAGAGTGAAAATCAGGCAGAGAATGTTTGCAAGAAAAAAATAGTTCTATAATTATGAAATTATTTCTGTTGGAACAGAGGTACAGTGTGTGCTGTAAACACTTTCCTATAATACAATATGCATTGAATTACCACTTTCATTGCTCACAAATGGAAGAAAGAAATAATAGTTGAGGGAATGAAAATTACTGACCGATTGTGTTGATTATATACATTTGCTATAGGGTATTTTACATAGTGCCTCATGTGGAATCCACTCAACCATTTCATTCTATGAAAAGAAAAAAATATATAAAGCCACCATTTCCAGGATCCTCTAAACGTTTAAAATAGAAATAAATAGATTTTATAAATGTTTTTCTTAATCCTGATAAAATAAAATGTTCATAGCAGGGTGTCTGGTTACAAACTGTCTTCTGAAATTGCAACAGGACATTCCGCATGCCTACTGGCCATTTAATTTAATGGGATTTTTATTAGTGTACACACACTAGTTATTTAAACCACAGGGGTCTTTGCAGGTAAAAGCACGAAGAGAAGAGGAAAAAACAAAACAAAACAAAACAAAAACAAAACCAAAAGTGGCAATATCAGTTTTTTTTTAACTAAATAATCATATTTTGTATTCATTTATTTGAATTACATTCCTACTAACTTGGTTTTCCAAAGCATTAAGTGGAATATCACTTCTAAAAGGTACAACTCAATATAAAACATAAGGGATTTGTTTTTAAATCATTCATTTATTTCAATACCAAAGATGGTACTATTACAAATAATTTGTGACTACATTTTATTTAAGCCTGATAACAGACAACTACAGGTAAACAAAAATAAAACTTGAACTTCTAAAACAAATTTGTTTTTCATATCTGCTACAATATTTCATTTTTATGACTTATCTAATGCCACATATGTGCATTATAGTTTGACATCATACATATGATTATATTTAATATTCAGAACTCTCTTAAGTAGGAATTTTAGAATCTTTAGATCTAGGCAATTGAAATTCCTCTTAGCTTCATTTGAAGCACATGTACTCAGTGAGGTAATCTAAAGAGTTTATATTACCATTACATGAAGATACTTGTCAGTTATTAAAGTTTCTTTGATTTTATTTTTATTTTTATTTATCAAGCTCTTCCTTAGAGTTTTACATAAATGTTTTACTTGAACTAACTGTTGAAAGTTAAGTTTCACATAAATGTTTTACATGAATTAACATGCTAAAATCATTCGAAGCACTAAATCAGAATATAATTGAGATGTCTTTTTTTGTGCAGTTATAAATTTGAATTAAAAAGAGTGAATAAGTTTTTTTTTTAAAAAAAATCATTGTATTCCTTTTAGAAATACAATATTCAAACACTTTTAAAATAAATTTTGAACAAAAATATGAAGAAAGAAAGGAAGAGGAATTGAAGGAGGAGGATGATGATGAAGGTGGCAATAAGGAGGAGATTGAGTTGGAAAAAGAGAGGGGATTCCAATCACAATTTTTCACTTTTTTCCTATGTTTCTTATATGTTTTTAAATTTTTTTATTATTATTCTTTTTCTTTTTTTCTTTTTCTTTTTTTTTTTTTTTTTTTTTTTTTTTTTTGAGACAAAGTCTCACTCTTGTCCTCCAGGCTGGAATGTCATGGTGTGATCTCGGCTCACTGCAACCTCTGCCTCCCGGGTTCAAGCGATTCTCCTGCCTCAGCCTCCCACATAGCTGGGATTACAGGCACCTGCCACCATGCCTGGCTAGTTTTTTGGTATTTTTAGTGGAGACGGGGTTTCACCATGTTAGTCAGGCTGGTCTCGAACTCCTGACCTCAGGTGATCCACCTGCCTTGGCCTCCCGAAGTGCTGAGATTACAGGCATGAGCCACTACACCTGGCCTATTATTTTTCAATTAACATAGAATTGTATATTTTGTGTATAACATGATGCTTTGAAATATATATACATTGTAAAATGACTTAATCTAGCAAATTATCATATGTATTATCTCACATAGTTATCATTTTTGTTGTAAGAACATTTAACATCTACTCTCTTAGTATTTTTCAAGTATACACTGTTATAACTATAGTCATCAGTTATACTATAATTTCCTTGAACTTATTCCTTCTGCCTGAGATTTTGTATCCTTTTGTTATAGTAGGTAATTAAGCAGACATGAGCAGGGCAGGAGCGGGTTCCCCAAGGAATGTCAGGTGACCATTAGGTGATGATCAGGCGTTTGTTAAACTGTTTCTTTAAAATAATAATTGGTCACAGCCAGTGCCAGGGAATGACAGTCTTTCAATAGGTAGTAAACACCGGAGCTGGTGATTAGCAGTTTCCTAATAAGATCTCAGGAGTTGGGAAAGCAGGCTCAAACACACACACTAAGAGACAAAATGGCAGAGTTTAACTGATATATGACCTTTCTCTAGGAATGCACGCCTGGTAAGGAAAAAAATGCTTCAAGTGAGCATGCACACAACTTTAGTAAACGCACTGCACATGGAACCAATCCGAAGTGCTGGCCTTAGACCACTGCACATGTGAAAAGCCTGCTCAAAGGGAAAAATCAAGGAAGGAAAAACACAAACCCCAGAAACATGCCACTGTATGAAGCCCCAAGTCAAGGGCTGAACAGGGCACTTGGATCTCTCAAGTTACCAGCTTGCCCTTCTTCCAAGTGTACTTTGCTTTCTTTCATTTTTGCTCTAAAACATTTTAATAAACTCTAACTTCTGCTCTAAAACTTGCCTGGGTCTCTCCTTATGCCTTAAACCTACTTCTGTCCCTTGGCCAAATTCTTTTCTCCAAGGAGGCAAAAAATGAATTGCTGCAGACCCCTACAGATTTGCCACTAATAACACTTTGACCAACATCTCCACCAACTATACCTGCCACGACACCCAGCCCTTGGTAACCATCATCCCTCTCTCTGGTTCTATGAGATCAACTTTTTTAGATTCCATGTATGAGTGAGATGAAATTTTGATAGTCTCTGAGTATTGAGTTTCCTGCTGTATTCAAGTTTTCAATGTTTTTGTATTAATTTTGGTTCACAATTTGGTAAGACTAGGCTAATGCATAATATATCATCCCAACAAAACTATTTTTGAGATTTAAAAGTGTGTGAAGATTACATTGGGTGACAGATATTAACCAAGATTATCTCGGAATAGCCAAGAGATATGCCCAACTTTAGCATCAACAATAAACCTGTGACTCATGTTTACCAAAATAATGTGATATACAAGTGTTTTAAAGTAAGATCAGATGGAACAGAAATTTGTTCAACAAATATATACTTGTAATAAAGTTCAAAAAATCTGCAAGAGATGTGATATGAACAATGACAGGGAGATTTTATTCAAAATAAAAGAGGAAAAAATGCCAAAAAGGCAAAATGAAATTAAACTAGTTAAAAAATTCACTCTGGCTTATTTTTTCTGCTTATCAAGAACATGGAACCTGTTACTTTCTTTCGAACAACTACAACAAAGATCTTTTATTTTTTGGAGCTGTCACAATCATTTTAAGACTGCTATTACATGGGTCAGCATTTCAATATTCCTCTAAATTTATCATGTGAATAAAAAAAGAGAAACAGCAATTCTGCATGAAGTTTGCATAAGACACATGAATAAGACACAGTAAGTAACAGTTAGATGTTTGGTCATAGGTTTTGTCTCTGTATTATATGATATACATGTCTATGTGTATAGGATGTAATATTATTCAACCATAGCAAATAAGGAAATCCTGCCATTTCTGACAACACAGATGGTTTTAGAAGACATTATGGTGTGTGAAATAAGCCATACCCTGAAACAAAAATACTGCATGATCTCACTTAAATGTGGAATCTAAAAATGTCAATCTTACAGAAAAAGAGAGTAGAAGAGTAGTTTCCAGTGGTGGGGGAAATGGAGAGATGTGAAACAAAGTGTATAGACTTGCGATTATAAGATGACAAAGTTCTGGGGACTTAATACACAGGATGGTCACTATACTTATAATAACGTATACTTCAATTTTGCTAAAAGAGTAGATCATAAGTATTCCCATCATAGTATATGATATGGTTTGGCTATGTCCCCGATCAAATCTAACTTGAATTGTATGTCCCAGAATTCCCATGTGTTGTGGGAGGGACCCAGGGGGAGGTAATTGAATCACGGGGTGGTCACTCTTTTGCACGCTATTCTCATGATAATGGATACATCTCACAAGATCTGATGGGTTTATCAGGACTTTCCGCTTTTGCTTCTTCCTCATTTTTCTCTTGCCACCGCCATGTAAGAAGTGCCCTTTCCCTCCCACCATGATTCTGAGGCCTCCCCAGCCATGTGGAACTGTAAGTCCAATTAAACTTCTTTCTCTTCCCAGTCTCATGCATGTCTATCGGCAGTGTGAAAATGAATTAATATAGTAAATTGGTACCAGTAGAGTGGGGCGTTGCTGAAACGATACCTGAAAATGTGGAAGTGACTTTGGAACTGGGTAACAGGCAGAGGTTGGAACAGTTTGGAGGGCTCAGAAGAAGACAGGAAAATGTGGGAAGTTTGGAACCTCCTAGAGACTTGTTGAATGGCTTTGGCACAAATGCTGATAGTAATATGAACAATAAGGTCCAGGCTGAGGTGTTCTCAGATGGAGATGAAGAACTTGTTGGGAACTGGAGCAAAGGTGACTCTTGTTATGTTTTAGCAAGGAGACTGATGGTATTTTGCCCTGCCTTAGAGATTTATGGAACTTCGAACTTACTTAAAGAAGATGATTTAGGGTATCTAGCAGAAGAAATTTCTAAGCAGCAAAACATTCAAAAGGTGACTTGGTCACTGTTAAAAGCATTCCATTTCAAAAGGAAAACAGAGCATAAAAGTTCAGAAAATCTGCAGCCTGATGATGCAGTAGAAAAGAAAAACCTTTCTTTTTTTTTTTTTTTTTTTTTTTTGAGGAGGAAGAATTTAAGCTGGCTGCAGAAATTTGAACAAGTAGCAAGGACCCTAATATAACCCCCAAGATCATGGAGAAAATGTCTCCAGGCCACATCAGAGACCTTCACAGCACCTCCTCTCATCACAAGCCCAGAGGTCCAGGAGGAAAAAGTGGTTTTGTGGGCCAGACCCAAGGTCCCTGTGCTGTGTGCAGCCTAGGGACTTGGTGCCCTGTGTCCCAGCCATTTCAGCTGTGGCTGAAAGGGGGCAACATAGATCTCGGGTGTGGCTTCAGAGGGTGGAAGCCCCCAGCCTTGGAAGCTTCCACATGGTGTTGAGCCTGCAGCTGCTCAGAAATCAAGAATTGAGGTTTGGGAACCTCCGCCTAGATTTCAGGGGATGTATGAAAACGCCTGGATGCCCAGGCAAAACTTTGCTGCAGGGGCCGGGCCCTCATGGAGAACCTCTGCTAGGGCAGAGTGGAAGGGAAATATGGGGTTGTAGCCCCCACACAGAGTTCCTACTGGGGCACTGCCTGGTGGAGCTGTGAGAAGAGGGCCACTGTCCTCCAGACCCCAGAATAGTAGATCTACTTGCAGCTTGCAGCGTGCACCTGGAAAAATCACAGACAGTCAACACCCGCCTTTGCAAGCAGCCAGGAGAGAGGCTGTACCCTGCAAAGTCACAGGGGCGGAGCTTCCCAAGACAATAGGAAACCACCTCTTGCATCAGCATGACCTGGGTGTGAGACCTGGAGTCAAAGGACATCATTCTGGAGCTTTAAAATTTGACTGCCCCACTTGATTTTGGGCTTGCATGGGCCCTGTAACACCTTTGTTTTGGCAATTCTCTCCCATTTGGAATGGCTGTATCTACCCAATACCTGTAGCCCCATTGTCTCTAGGAAGTAACTAGCTTGCTTTAGATTTTACAGTTTCATAGACAGAAGGGGCTTGCTTTGCTTCCAGTGAGACTTTGGAGTATGGACTTTTGGGTTAATGCTGAAATGAGTTAAAACTTTAGGGGACTGTTGGGAAGGCATGATTGATTTTTAAATGTGAGGACATGAGATTTGGAGGTGCCAAAGGTGGAATGATATGATTTGGTTGTGTCCCCACTCAAATCTCACCTTGAATTGTATCTCCCAGAATTCCCACATCTTGTGGGAGGGACCCAGGGGGAAAGGTAATTGAATCACGGGGGCTGGTTTTTCCCACGCTATTCTTGTGATAGTGAATAAGTCTCATGAGATCTATTCGGTTTATTAGGGGTTTTCGCTTATGCTTCTTCCTCATTTTTCTTTTGCTTCCACCTTGTAAGAAGTACCTTTCACCTCCTGCCATGATTCTGAGGCCTTCCCATCCAAGTGAAACTGTAAGTCCAATTAAACCTCTTTTTGTTCCCAATCTCTGGTATGTTTTATCAGCAGCATGAAAATGAACTAATACAGTATAAAAATGTAACTATGTGAGGTGATGGATATATTAACTGGATTGCTACAATAATTTTATGATATCTACATATATCAGATTATGAGACTGACTACCTGTTGTGCTAAAGAGGCAGGTATATACATACATCAAAATGTCAAGTTGTATACCTTGAATAAATGTAATTTTTATTTTCAATCATATCTCAGTAGAACTGGAAAAAAAGAAACAACTCTATAAACAAAAGAAATAGTGCAATATGCAGATGTGATAAATATGATTAAAATATGTAACAAAAATAGAATACCATCTGGGAGGGAGAACACTGAAGTATGTTGTTTAAGATTCTGGACTAAATGGTAAGTGGTATACTATGACATTATAAAAGACTGTGATAACTTAAACATGTATAATATGAGCCATAAAGTAGTCCCTAAAATAACAAAATAAAGATTTATAACTGATATCAGCAAAGACTCATAAATATAGTCATAAAAACAACAAATACAACGGAAAGCAGAAAAATGGAAAAGGGGAGCAAATAGAGGATTTAATGAATAACAAACCAACAATAAGAAGACAGACTGAAATCTAACTTTGTCAATGTTAAAAATAAATGTAAATGTTTAAACATCACAAAAGACAGAGATTGTCATTTTGGATGAAAGAATTATATATTACCTATAGTAAGCCCTTTAAATATAAAAAACAATTTAAATTAAGAGAATAGAAAAAGAAATACCATGCTAACATGAATCAAGAGGAAGCCAAGATGGTTAAGTTAATATCAGATGAAGTAAATTTTAGAACAAAGAATATTCCAGTAATAATGAAAGTCATTATATAATGTTAAGAAGGTCAACCCATCAATATGGCACAATGATCTTTCACATTAATGCATCTGATAATAAACTTTTAAAATAAAAGAATCAAAAATTGAAAGAATGGCAAGGAGAGTCAGAAAATCTCTAAGTCACAGACTATTATCCCTCTCTTCAATTATTGATTGAACAATTAAGAAAAAATTGCAAGTAACACTGAGACAAAACTATCCACCAATTTTACCTAATTGACGTTTATGAAACACTCCAACCAAAATCAACAGACTACACATTCTTCATTTTTGTTTTGGTTTGTTTTGTTTTGGTTTGATTTTACTGTAAGCCTCTTTATTGAAGTGTGATTGAGATATAAAAAGCTATATGTATTTAATGTATAAAACTTGAAGAGTTTGGGGATAAGTATAGAAGTGTAGTGCTGATAGTTAACAATACTTAACCAGGCACAGTGGCTCATGCCTATAATATCAGGGCTTTAAGAGGCAGAGGCAGGAGGATAGCTTGAGGCTAGGAGTTTGAAGCTATAGTGAGCTATGATCATACCACTGCACTTTGGCCTGGGTGATAAAAGGAGATCTAGTCTCTAAAATTAAAAAAAAAAAAAAAAAGCTGCATTGTACACTTAAAATTTTCTAGAAGGGATCTTATTTTAAGTGTTCTCACAATAATATTTATAACAACAATAATAATGCAGATGAGAGAAAATGGAGGTGGGATAGATGTGTTTATGGCCTTCATGGTAGTGTTGCTTTCACCTGTGTAGACTACCTATTCTTAGCAAGTGCAGTGGAATATTTACGACAATACATGATGCTCTGGTATATAAAATAAAATTTCATGAATTCAAGGAATTTAAATCTGTAAAAGTATGTTTTCTAATCACAAATGAATTAAATTAGATATAAATGAGTGAATGTTTTCTGGACCATCCCCAACCATTTGAAAACTAAATAATGCATTATCGTAAAAATTGTACAGCAAAAAAGAAATCAAATTCAAAATTAGAAAGTTTGTGAATTCTACAAAAACAAAACCTATTCTGTATTAGTGCATTATTGCACTGCTATGAAGGAATACCCAAGACAGGATACTTTATAAAGAAAAAACCTTTGGCTCCCACTTCCACATGGCTGGGGAAGCCTCAGGAAGTTTACATTCATGGCAGAAGGCACCTCTTCACAGGGTAGCAAGAGGGAAAATGAGTGCTGGCAGGAGAAAAGCCAGATGGTTATAAAACCATCAGATTTCATGAGAACTCACCCACTATCACAAGAACAGCATGGGGAAAACCTCTCCCATGACTCAATTACCTTCCAACAGGTCCCTCCTACTACATGTGGGGATTATGGGGATTACAATTCAAGATGACATTTCAGTGGGGACACAACCAAACCATATCATATTATATAAATCTTTGTAAGATGCCACCAAAGCAATGCATGTGGGGAAATATATAACACTAAAGTCTTCAATTATTATTAGAAAAGAAGATAAGTCTCCAAATAATAATTTCAGCTTCCACCTTGGGAAATGAAAATTAAGTAATAAATTAAGCAGTAAGTAGCAGAAGAAAGGAAACAGCAAGATCAGATTGGAAGTCAATGACATACAAATTGGGAAAAAAGTACAGAAGAAAGATTTGAAAGGAATGAATAAAACTATACTCACACATGGCATGCTTGTCTATGTAGAAAATCTATTTGAATCTATTTTGTGAAGCAATTTGAATGAACATGTGAGTTCATATTTTCATAGATTTTTAGGACATAGGGCCTTCTAAAAATCAATTGTATTTCTATATACTAGCATCAAAAAATAATCAATTAAAACAAAAACAACAATTTCTTACTTTATCACATAAGATGTATGAAATACCTAGGGATAAGTCTGACCAAGATGTTCAAGACCTATGCACAATGAAATAAAATAATAATTGCTTAGATAAATTAAAGAAAATTTATATAATTTGGTATATAGATCATACACATGGGTAGAAACATTCAATATTGCAATGATGCAAGCTCTCACAATTTGATCTATAGATTTACTGCAATACATATCAATATTCCAGCGTGCTTTTTGGTTCAAATTGTAAAGCTGATTCTTAAAATCAGAAGAGATGTAAAGGTATCACAAGAGCCAAAATAACTTTGAAGAATAAAATTGGAGGAATAACACTACTTACTTTCAAGGCCTATTTTTACTGCCACAGTTTTCATATAATGTGGTGTCGGTGTCAAGGTAGAGAAATAGATTAGTAGAATAGGAAATTTAGTCCAGATATAAAACTAGGATATATGTACAAATGATTTCAACATATATTTAAAGACAATTCAGTGGAGAAAAGAGCCTTCTCAACAAGTGATGCTAGAACAAGGGGATATACATAAGTGAAATTTTAAAAAAAACTTTCATTGATACATTGAGCTACACACAATTAACTCAAATATAAATGTAAATGTAAAATATAAATAAAATGTAAACTCTAAAACTGTAAAACTTTGACTTTTAACATTTTTGGTAATAACTTTGGATTAGGTGCAGATTTCTTAGAGATAACACCAACACATGATCCATAACAGAAAGCAAAAATGATAAATGGAACTTCACATATTAAAACTCTGCTCTTCTAAAGACACAAAAAAGAAAAAAAAATGGTAAACTGAAAAAATACAAAACAAGTATCAGTAAACATTTGTATACAGAATATGTAACATTCAAAACCCAGTAATAATAAACAAAAAAATGAAATCTGGCAAATTATGTATTTATTTTTATTTTTACTTTATTTATTTATTGAGATGCGATTGTACATTATCACCCACGCCAGATGCAGTCATGCAATCAGGACTCATTGCCCCCTGAAACTCCCAGCCTCACATGACCCTCCTGCCTCCGCCTCTCGAGTTGCTGGGACCACAGACATGAGCCACCTTGCTTGGGGATATTTTTTTCTCTTTCTGTGTAAAGACTACCTCTTGCTGCGTTTTCTAGGCTGGTCCTGAACTCCTGGGCTTAAACAATCATCCCACTTCAACCTCTGAAAGTGCTGGAGTTACAGGTGTGAGCCACTGTGCCCAGCCTACAATATTTAATCAGATATTTCAGCAAAGAAGATATATGGATGACAAATTAGCACATAAGAGATGTTCAATATAGTTGCTAAGGAAGTGCAAATTAAAACAAAAATGAGATGATACTATGCACCTATTAGAATGTTAAAAATAACAAAGACTGATCATAAAGAGTTAGAAAGGATGTGAATAAAAACAAAACTCTTACGCCTTGAGGTGTGCAAAATGATGCGACAGTTATACACTATAGTTTGGCAGTTTCTTAGAAAGTTAAACACATATGTACCAAATGATCCAACCAACTCATTCCTAGTATTTTAGCCCAAGATAAGTGAAGGCATATGTCCATACAAAGGCTTATACATACACAAATGGATACAGCAACTTTATTTACAATAGTGAAAACCTGGAAACAACTCAGGTGTTCTCTAACAGATGAATGAATAAAGGAATTGTGTGGTGTGTCCCTAAAACAGAATATTAGCCAATAATAACATGAAATGATCTGCCAATTCCTGCAACAACATGGATAAAGCTCAGAATTATGCTGAAGGAAAGAAACCAGGCAGAAAAGAGTAAATTTATCCTTTAAATTTCTTTTATGTAAAAATTGTTAAAATTCAAACTACTTTCTAGTGGAAGAAAGCAGATCAGTGATTTTCATTGGCTGGATGAGTGTGCAAGGAGGTAAAGAATTGAGGAACTAAGAAAAGGTAAAAGGTAAGTTTTGGAGCATGTACATAATCTGTATCTTGACTGTGAAGATGTTTTAATGGGTGTATATGTTTATTAAAAGTTATAAAATTGTATATTTTAAATTAGTGCAGCTTATTGTATATTAAATATATCTGAATTAGCTGTTAGAAAAACAAACTAGACCCAAATGCACATATATATGAAGATATATATACAATATATATTTTACATATATTTATATGTAATATATATTTTGTGTAAATATATGTATATATATCTTTATATATGTATGCATATATTGTGTTTACATATACATCTATAAACAAAGCATACACACAAATGTGTATATTTGTGTATATTATATGTGTATATATATACATATATACACATATATAAACGTGTATAGATATAGATATAGATAGATACATACAAGCATTTGTCATATAAAACAACATGAAAAATCCCTCCAATCCCATTTAGGTTGCGGTTTTCTGGCAGAAAACAGTGCATATGTGTGTTATATATGATATTATGATGGGACTATTTTTAACATTCCGTCCTTTAACCAATGTCCTTTTTAAACAGCTCTTTGAATTGGGTTGTAATTTATTATTAAATAAACCCTATAAAAGTTATTTTCCATTTTAGACTCCTTAAACTTACAGCTATTTTGCCAAAAGTTATAATTATATCAGTATTAATTCTGTTATAAAGATGTCTTTTAATCTATTGTTCTCAAGGAGAACACTGATCTTTCCAGGTTCTACTATGTCCAGAAGAGTTTAGATGCCTTTCAGAATATTCCCTAAATTTACCTACTATAAGAACAATGAAAAAATCTAAGTATGGACACCTATTGTAAAACGGACTTAAGGATTTTGAAACATAGAGTTAAGTAATTTCACAAATAGAAGATATTTAGAATAAGTAATGTGTATATAGCAAGGGAAAAAGTATAATGGTTTGAGCCTATTTGTTTCTTAAAATTTGAATTAGAAGGAACTTAAGATTTAGATTTATTCTGTAACTTTATATTATTAGTATGTATGTTTTTTTTCTTTTCCTTTGAAATGGAGTATTGCTCTGTTGCCCAGGCTGGAGTGCAGTGACATGATCTCAGCTCACTGCAGCCTCCACCTCCCGGGTTCCAGCGATTCTCCTGCCTCAGCCTCCTGGGTAGTTGGGATTACAGGCACATGCCACCAGGCCTGGCTAATTTTTGTATTTTTAGTAGAGACAGGCTTCACCATGTTGGCCAGGCTGATCTCGAACTCCTGACCTCAGGTGATCTGCCGCCTGAGCCTCCCCAAGTGTTAGGATTACAGGAGTGAGCCACCGCACCTGGCCGAGTGTGTTTTTTACAAAGTAGGTGTTACAGGACTAGCCAAGGTCAGCTGACTTGATTAGTTGTGTTGGAAGAAAAATTAAAGCTGTTTTAAAAAAGAACAAATACAGTAAATGTCCTTATTTCAGGGGACCCTCATCATACTGCTAGATCAAAAGATAGTATTACCTTTCCTCCCTGCTGGTTACTGACACTACCATGAGAAAGGCAGAAGTTGGTCTTGTAATCCATGTCAGTTCTCATTTTTTAAATAATCCTAGGCAAGGGCAGAATAGCAAAGCAATCTTCCTTAGAGTTAAGGAACTGACTCAAATCTGCTAAAAGAGTGCATTAGTCTTGCTCCAGCTAAATTAAATTAGAACCCCTGTGTGAAGTTCTAACTATTATAGAATTTTCTTCCCACCGAATTAACTTCTAGTAGATTGTTTCTACTAATGTAAAAATGTAAAAATAGTCCATTGTAGTTTACTCAGAAAACTCAGTCTTATTATAATAAAAGCAATAGTTACTCAGATCATACTATACAATTTCTAAGTAGCAAGTTTCTTATGCAGAAACTTTCTATGGAATTTTAGCCTAATGGATATTCTGTAAAATTTAAGGTCAAAACAAAACAGAAAACAAAGGACTTAGACTTCATGGTAATATAAAAATTCCAAAGTTCTTTCAATACAAATAAAGGTGTTAAGTAAAGTATACTGGAGACATTCTAATTTATTACATTCTGCTATTCTAAATTTTGTTGATGACTTTAGAAAAAACTAGCTTATACTAAATAATAACTCATGAGCTTCTTAACTAAAATTCAATTAGCAATAATAATACCTAACTGCCAGAATTTACATATTTATCTGAAATATAAATGATTGGTTATTATTTTCATTTTTTGTAAATGAAATGCCCCTATGTACTTTTCCATCTTATCATATATTGAGTACTTATTGCTATTATTAGTACTCTGCTCTTGCCTAGAATTATTAAAAAATAAGAACTGACATGGATTACAAGACCAACTTCTGCCTTTCTCATGATTGTGTCAGTATCTAGTAGGGAGGAAGGATAATTATTGAAGCAGTGATAGAAGGGACTGCCTATTTTCTGTGAGCCTGTGATGCTAAAAGTAAGTAACAATTATTATCTTGTCAGTTATATTTCCCTGTTGAAATAAACTTCCCAATAAAAAGGTCTATAGAAGTGTTTGGGCTCTGCTGTCATAAATAATATCACTGGAGTCAACTCTTTTCAACCAAAAAGGACAAGCACCATCAATGACCTGTGTTTTGTTTTTGTACACTAGGACATTTCACTCAGTAACAATATCCAAGACATACACATCACACATGCATTTATTCATTTGTTCGTGCATTAACCTAAATGTATTGCCCATCAATATGTGTTCAGTATTACACTAACAATACAAAATATAATATTGGTTCACAGTAAAATTGATGGAGACAGAGGCGTGTAAAAAGATAAGTACAGTAAAATGCAATAGGCACTATGATAATATTCTACATATGGCTCTTGGAGCACACAAGATAAAATCATCAACTCAATCTTGAAGGTCAGCAAACGCTTTGTAGATGTATTTATGAATAAATCTTAAAAATTCACACTGACTAGGGAAGCCACAGCGGGGGCTGAAGGTCAGTATTAGGATAGCATATCATCCTGGCAGGTATGACTGGAGCCAAGATACAAATAGAAACAACTGTAGGTATGTCAAGAGTAGAGATGCAAACTGAAGCAAGTTGAAAGGTGAAGCTGGAGAGGTAAAGAAGAGCCAGAATGTAGGAGCATGGAAGCCATGGCAAAAGGAAATGTACAATTAATTTGTAGTCAAATAAAAATCAACAACTACATGTAAGTACATGAAATACTTCTCAAGTACATCAAGTGCATCAAAGTTCCAACTATTATAACATGTTGTTAGTTCTGTCAGTTTATTGAAAAGTTCTTTCTGAATTTAAAACATTATCAACAAAACAATAAAGACAACGTTTCATGATGACAAAGAACATGGACTCTGAAACTAGATTACCTGGGTTCAAATCTAACTACAGAATTTATGGAACTAACCAGAGCAGTATATGTATTTCTGTTTTCTCATCAGTAAAATGGGGATAAAAATAACATCTAACTCATAGAGCCATTGTGCTCTATGAGTAAATGATTTTTATAGTTAAAGAACTTAGAAGTATAAAAGCACTTCGTCTAATATGTGTGTGTATATATATGTGTATATATATACATATATATGCACTATACATGTGCTAAGTTGTACGTCTAATAAACTATAGACAATATATCTGTAAGAGTGATCCTTTGTAAAACAAGCTTATACAGATAACAGAAGTTTTTTGCCTTGGTCCTTAAAAATATTCCATTATTGTAGGATAAAGTGCACAGTCATTAGTGTAGGAAAAAAATTCTTAAAAATATGAACTAGTTGTACTCTTACAATCTCCTGCTCCAATTGAACTTGTGAAAAAATATCACAAGTAGAAAATGTATTTTTAATTATAACTGAATATTTTTCATCAAAGATAAGTATACTTGAATTATGAAGGGCGCAACTCACCAACTTTCAGAATTGAGAATCATTAAAATATGTGTACAGCTAATGTATATCCTTTCTAGAATTGCTGATGTGGGGAACTGAATTGGGAGCAGAATAGGAATACAGAGAAAAAAATTAAGTTGATGTTGATGGCCCAGCTGAGGTGAAAAAGGGCTCCTGTGAAGTGAGTTAATAATGTATCATTAAGCCAACATAAATAAGTATTCAAATGAATGCATGCCTTAGGGTTATACTTTAGAACTGTCATCTTGATGAATATATTGTATAAAATATACAATATCTAGTACTATGATGAGTAATTAATTTCCCATGAAGAGAGCCCAAGATGTACCGGTCTTTGGGAGAATTATAATAATAGAACAGATTTTCCTATGTGATTTCATTTCATTCATTTAAAATAACATTTCATAAAATAATTTTATACTGTAGTATATTTTTATGAATATACTAATTTATGTAGAATAAATTCATACTGTATTTTAGTTAAAAATGTAAAATATACCTTGAGTATATATGCTGCATATGTGATAGTAGGAAAATATTCTAAGGAAACCATTGTGATGTGTCTTTTAGAATTTAACAGTTTATAAATTATATTATTCAAAGATCATCATTAAACAGATATTCATTGAGTAGTTTATTTGTACTAAACTTTGTTCTAAGGTTTTAGGTATTGTAAAGAATGAGATTAATATGGTTGTTGGTAGAAGGGATCACAGGTTCAAAGACCTCAAGTTGTGAGCAAACCTGGTCCATTTGAGGGCCAGAAGGAAGCAAAGTCTGGGAGGTAGAGCACAGAAGGAAATGAGATCAGAGGTTGTCATGGGAGACTTTGTAAGCCCTGTTTATGCATTAGAATTTTATCTTAAAAGCAATGGGGGAAATTTGAGCTAATATATTTACCCCATTCTTCTCCAAATTCCCACTGATATGATTAAAGAAATGTGAATAGAAGACCAAAATAAATCTTTAGTTGTAAAAAACTGGAAACAGTGAAACCAAAGTGTCTGACTAAGGAATTTGTTTCTTTGTCGTAGAATGGATTACACTGACAGAATGAGCAAGTCTGACTAGCCCAGGTTACAACTTTGAGCTAGATAGATAAGAGAACTCTCTGGAATATAGGAATTTTGCAAAATCTCTCTGGGCTCGAAAAAGAAGGAATTATAAACATGAGCAGGCCATGTGGCGTTTGGTGATTTGAGGTTGAGAACAAACTAAGATCCCATAGACTGAACTAAGGTGCTTTACACAGAGTAGGAGCCATCTCTAGACACCTTCATTTATCAGCGATGACCCTTGGCAGAGATTGAGTATTGAGTAAAATGAAGAGGAATAGGGGAAGAAGGAGCAGAGAAGGAGCAAAGGAGCAAACTAAAGAACGCGCCGTTGTGATAGGTTCCTAGTGGTCAGTACTGCTAGGCAGAGAGGTTGTTTTCACTGTGTGATCCAACTTTGTGCTATTAAGGAAATACAGAAGAAAGGATTGGAAAAGAAGACCCAACTTAGGAATAAACCCTTGTTATTTATTTGTTTTATGCAGTAATTAAATATGCCCTTTTTAAATGACAGCTCAAAGCTGACAATATTCCCATGAGCTTCCCAAAAACTTGTCCACAGAGGAATGAATTCCTACCAACCTGCTCCTATCCCCAGTGCACGTGAAAAAAATTGTTCTTTTAGATCCCAACTACTTGTCTCACCCTAGTAATGATTTGCCAGTCCTACCAATCCATCACACTTTAACCAATGACTATTTTTGACCTTGAAGGATCCTTCCTTTCACCTTTCTTGTTTTAGAAATCACCCTAAAGAAGGATCCACTCACTTCTGACATAGCATTAGATACTCACTTTTCTCTGCTTTAATCTTATGCCTAAAATCCTTATGTATTATAATGTATCAATCTCTTAATGAATGAGAAGTTGACAGAATGTGGCATCATCTCAGCAATTATGATTTCTTTTCCTGGAGGACATGGCAGCACAGAAGTGAAGTCAGGAAAAGTCTTAAACTTCAAACAATCACCCTCAGGTATTCCTGTTTTCACCAGCATAGGAATCATTTTACTTTTAATAAATGATTAATAGAAATACAGATGTGTCCTGCTTTAAGAAAGTCGGAGTATGTAAAATTTAAGTGTTCAGAAAAGTTGGTGAGTTTTATTATTCTATGATATGCTTCCTTTAGTATCTCTAATGCTTTATAAATTATAGTTCAAGTTACCAGTAAAATGAGTTTCTTTTTCAATTTTGAGAATACTTCCATTGTCCAAAGAAGAGTATAGGATATATACTTTGTTTCTGTATTTTACATATAATCTTTCAAAAATAAAAATAAGAGGCAGATACCACAAAACTGCTTTTTGTTCTTTTCTCTCTCTCCCTTTTTTTCTAGGAGATTATTGTATTTCCTTATAGGATATAACCCTACAGGACACACAGCAAAAGCCACCATAAACTTTATTGACTAGGGCTTCATTACATTCTGATCTCATATTATTTTTAGATAAGTTTAATTTTTACTCACCTCAGTGTTATGACACATAAATGGCAAAAATTTAAATAACATTATCTTTAATTGAAACTACAAGTTTTATCAAGTCTTGTATCCCAGAAAATAAATATCATTGTCCATAGCATGATTACTCCATTAACTTTATTCACCCCTATTCTTAGACTACAAATATGGCTGTTTGGCATTAAAAGTACGGAACAAGGATGATAACTATATTTAAAGGCATTTGTATTCATAGAAATGATTGTGATTAAAAAACAATTATTATAAAAAAAGAAGACATTTGTGAAAAGTTAAACAGTATGTAAATAAGTTCAATGCTTTCCCCAGCCTGATCTAAGTTAATTCAGCAAGATTAATAAGTGCCAGTATGTCTGTCATCATAGACTCCTTTTGTGATTAGATTTTCCCTCAAATCTCATAATTTTAAAGGTACTGTTTGTCAAACAGCCTGTGAATTACTATGGTTTATGGAATCTTATTACTACCATTGAGATTATAACAGTAGGTAAGACTTGGGAATTTTGTAAAGTAAGTTGCAAGAATGGATCTAAGTAATTTCTGGACTAAGAAGTTTTAACAAACTGACTTTCCATGGCAAGCTCTTCCTTTACATTGTTTATGGAGATACAACTAGAACTTAAATATATTATTTTATTATTAAATGTTGTAAAATATAAGGTATTTACTTGAAAAATTTAAGTCTTTAGAAAAGTGAAGTTCTGAACTTCAAAGATGAAGACATCAGAATAGTGAATTATTACATCATTACCTAAGTGATTTCTGGTGATCTCTTCAGGAAATGTGATAAAAGACTCAAAGGCTGCATCTGTGAACCAGGAACCTATTACATCTGATTTATCAATGTAAAACGTTCAATTGGTTCAGAACAGAACAGTGTATGAAGTTTATCAAGAAGAATAAGACTCTTTGGAGTTAATGGGAAGGTTGCAGGGATTACAAGACACTGAATACTTCTGTCTATTAATGCTGACTAGATAAAAGTTAATAAATTTTACTAGATTACCCTGTAGAAAGAACTAATACTTAAAGGCCTTCTTTTATGTGTGGTGAGATACTTCCTGTTAAAAAAAGAATTAAGCTAGTAGGAATTTCTTGAGAATATCAAATATTTGTATTTTAACCGGAACCTTAGAAAATGGCATGCAGTAAGCACTATGTTGTATTTTCATCCTGACTTTTAAACCCGTTCCTAGGGGTTTATTTTTAAATGCTTAACTTGTCTCTGTCTAAAATTGAGACCATCTTCTTTAACCATAGTCATTTCCTACTAATCCCTCATCTTAACAGAAAATTTTGTTTTACTTGACTTTGATCTATTTTTAAGATGAAATAAGGGAGTGATTTCATAGAGACACTGGCATTTTAAATGATTAAAGAAAGCCTCCAGTTTTCATTTTGTCAAACACACTTGTAAAATTTCATTTGTATATTAATTTATTTGTTTGAATTTGGAAACTAATAATAAGCTTAGGATAAAAAATATTCCCTGCTCAATTGTGTGATTAAAAATCATGAGGGTGAGGGAATAAAAGACTACACATTGGGTACAGTGTACACTGCTCGGGTGACGGGTGCACCAAAATCTCAGAAACCACCATCACCACTAAAGAACTTATCCATGTAACCAAACACCACCTGTTCCCCAAAAAACTACTGGAAAAATAATTTAAAAAAAGTTACAGTTAGACAGTAAGATCAGAAACTTAGTATTTAAATCTCTTTACTATGCATGTCAGAAAGAGATGGTAGGAAAAAAATGCAAACAGTGGATATTTGTACGGTTAAGGGGAAATTTTGCATAGAAAATGAGATCTCTTTGGTTGTATCTATGTGTGAAGGAAATAGTGATGAGATATTATTTTATGAGCCATATTATCCTTAAAAATAAGTGATTTGAGCTCATCCCTCTCTCTTTCTAACTTTTTTTCTTTATTCCTAATATTATAAAGGAAGATTAATGCCTAGAACATAGCTCTCTGATATAAATATAAAGTAAAAAATATAAATGACTTTAAATTTTCTGGTAGCTATATGAAAAAGGATAAGAAAGCCACGTTAAAAAGATAAAAACATGTAAGCTTAATATAATAATATATTTTATCTCAAATAGTAAATGTGTAACATATAGAAAATGTGATTTTAATGTGTTATCACAAAATTGTTAGATATTTTATATTTCTCTTTGCCCATGGAAAGTTTTGAAATCCAGTATGTATTTGAAACTTACATTTCATTCTAGTTTGGATATTAAATAGTCAATCATTAAGGTGAAATTTAGTCTTATAAAAATAATACAGTTGCATTCAACAGAAATACATTTTTCCCGTGTATTAGTTTACTAGGACTTCCATAACAAAGTACCATAGATGGCTAGTTTAAATAACAGAAAGTTGTGTTTTCATAGAACTAGAGGCCAGACATCTAGGATCAAAGTATTGGAAAGCTGGTTTCATTTCAAGGTCTTTTTA
>NW_012104087.1:2240255-2241531 GCF_000951045.1 Mandrillus leucophaeus
TAAATACAGTCACAGTCTGAGGTACTGAGTGGTAGGAGTTCAAAATATAATTGTGTGGAATGCAATTCAGTCGTAACACATTGGTTATGTTTTTACAGTGTAATTCAAATTAAATTAAAATTAAAATTTAGTTCATCATACCAGATACATTTCAAGTGAATTTTACCTTTGCTAAGTATGAACATTCTACAGATAAATATGTTTTTTTAAACCACTGTCAAATTCTGAAAACACACACACAAATTTGTATACTTTCCTCTCATCAGAGGCTATTTGTGCATATATCACCTCTTTATGAAATTCATGCTGGCTCAAATTGGTGTTCAAGTAAGAATCACTGTTTTTTGAAGAGTAAATGACTGCTTTTGTGAGTTGAATATTTTCTTTCATAACTCTGCTATTACAGAACCTTTTTACTATATTCATATTCAATGTTTTGTGTGACTGCTTTCCAATGTTCATTTTATAGAAATAGAAATTTTAAAAATCATGTTTTCTTCCTGTAACTTTTCTATGTTGTGTTTATACTTGACACCAGCTATAAAACCTTTTTTACCTTTTATTTTCTCCAAATATCTCTATCCAATGTTTAAAAAAAAAATACTTTGAAATTTAACATATGTAAAATCATTGGCCTTCACCATCACACTACATATCAAAGCTGTATTGAAAACACTTTGTCCCTGCATGTACAGGAACCAATATTATCAACTACCTTAATGGGTGAACATTTCTTTTCTTTATAGTATATATGTTTAATAACCATCAGAAGCAATATTATTCTCTTCTGGCCTAATCAGTAATCTTTCCAATGTAATAAACTCTATTGTCTCCCCTTTTTATTTCTCCTGTTCTTTTTCATTTGGCTATGTGACAATCAAGATACTGAATGGGCCTTATTGCTTAATACTCAATAATATGAATTGACTTCAGGAATATATACAACAGCTCCCCTAGATCTTTCATGTTGAAAATAGGCTGATTACATGAGTGAGCACAATAGGTGACCTATTTCACCTTCAAGTGAGATATTCTGTGGTGGGTTCATCATTGGCTGCTCAAACACATCTCTGAATATTTAGTATTATCTAATAATTCACACCATTACAAAATCAGCACTGTGAACTTTAAGGCATTTCAGAAAACACAAATGGAGCTTGCTAAAGGGACTGGTAACACCCTAATTATTTGATGCTAACAACTGGATCTGAGTGAGAATGAAAAGCAGAAATTAACACAGCAATATCCAGAAATATATGAACTCTTGTTCCCCTCC
>NW_012104087.1:2241581-2365091 GCF_000951045.1 Mandrillus leucophaeus
GAGTTCAAAATATAATTGTGTGGAATGCAATTCAGTCGTAACACATTGGTTATGTTTTTACAGTGTAATTCAAATTAAATTAAAATTAAAATTTAGTTCATCATACCAGATACATTTCAAGTGAATTTTACCTTGCTAAGTATGAACATTCTACAGATAAATACGTTTTTTTAAACCACTGTCAAATTCTGAAAACACACACACAAATTTGTATACTTTCCTCTCATCAGAGGCTATTCGTGAATATATCACCTCTTTATGAAATTCATGCTGGCTCAAATTGGTGTTCAAGTAAGAATCACTGTTTTTGAAGAGTAAATGACTGCTTTTGTGAGCTGAATGTTTTCTTTCATAACTCTGCTATTACAGAACCTTTTTACTATATTCATATTCAATGTTTTGTGTGACTGCTTTCCAGTGTTCATTTTATAGAAATAGAAATTTTAAAAATCATGTTTTCTTCCTGTAACTTTTCTATGTTGTGTTTATACTTGACACCAGCTATAAAACCTTTTTATTATCTTTTATTTTCTCCAAATATCTCTATCCAATGTTTTTAAAAAAATACTTTGAAATTTCACGTATGTAAAATCATTGGCCTTCACCATCACACTACATATCAAAGCTCTATTGAAAACACTTTGTCCCTGAATGTGCAGGAACCAATATTATCAACTACCTTAATGGGTGAACATTTCTTTATGTTATAGTATATATGTTTAATAACCATCAGAAGCAATATTATTCTCTTCTGGCCTAACTCAGAAATCTTTCCAATGTAATAAACTCTATTGCCTCCCCTTTTTATTTCTCCTGTTCTTTTTCATTTGGCTACATGACAATCAAGATACTGAATGGGCCTTATTGTTTAATACGCAATAATATGAATTGACTTCAGGAATATATACAACAGCTCCCCTAGATCTTTCATGTTGAAAATAGGCTGATTACAAGAGTGAGCACAATAGGTGACCTATTTCACCTTCAAGTGAGATATTCTGTGGTGGGTTCATCATTGGCTGCTCAAACACATCTCTGAATATTTATTATTATCTAATAATTCACACCATTACAAAATCAGCGCTGTGAACTTTAATGCATTTCAGAAAACACAAATGGAGCTTGCTAAAGGGACTGGTAACACCTTAATTATTTGATGCTAACAACTGGATCTGAGTGAGAATGAAAAGCAGAAATTAACACAGCAATATCCAGAAATATATGAACTCTTGTTCCCCTCCCGCATAACAACTCGTCAATTCTTTCTCTATATTCATTTTGAAATAAAATTGTATTTTTTTGCAACTTAAAAGTGTTCTCCTCATTCTTGTTCTAGCTCATTCATTGTGTTTCAAGTTATAATTTACACAGCTTCCCAAATTCTTGTGAGTTTGTAAACAGAACCCTTGTCTAGGAATGTTCTTAGTCTACTCATTCTTTCTTTATCTGACTAATGCAAGTAATTCTTCTTGACTCAGATCTTAAGTCACCTTCTCTGCTACAGCCCTAATAATTCCCATTTTAGGGCTGCGTGTGTCAGTAGAAATTTGGGTTTTCCTCTGTCGTGGTGCTGACATAATTGCTCCTTCCTTTGCTGTCACTCTTTAGCCCACCTGACTGTGCAATCCTCAGGAGAAAAAACCATATTTTTCATATATGTTCAGAAAAATGTCTTGAAAAATGGATAGGTATAAGCACGTAAGGCAAGATAGTTACAACAGGTGAGATGTTTATTGTAGGATAACAAAAATACTGTGGAAAGAGAGATCAGGGTCTATCAAAGAAAGGGTCCTTCTTATCTCTTCCATTTAGCTTTGTCCAGCGTTCGCCCTGGTCATTTAGGATGCTCAGCAACCTTGTGACTTTTTTCAATCATCCTTCAGCAAAAGACATTCTCAGCATGTCTAATATAAAGGCTGGAGTACAGATGTGTTTTAGGTTTTAGAGATATGCTAGACATCATGCTATAGTTTGCAATTTTTAAAAATTTCTTAGGGTGTAATAAAAATATCATTTTTGGAACACTTGCCGTGATCTCAGGAACATTCTAAAAACTAATATAGTTCTTCAAGAAGCTTGTAAATTTTCTAAATTTGGCTTCAACAAGGAATTTAAAAATGCATAAAAGTCCAAGCAGACTTTTTTTGATTGAGTGATTATATTTTGGACCATGCAACTGCTTTGCTAAACCATGCTATTTAACTTATGGAAAATACAGAATATTTAATTTTGTAGTAGTTAAGAAAGGGTTATTGTTATCTCAAATACCTATCAGCCATAATCTTCTGACTATAAAGTCAAGCATTTTTTTTTTTTTGGCCCTGTGTTTGATATAACACTGGCCCTGTGATTTTTTTCTTGGTCCTGTGTTTGACATTTGAAAAACTCAATGTCTTCAACTCTTTTAACAGCGTTTGACATCAGCTCTCACTATATTTTCATTCTCGAAGTGGCTAGACAATATACTTAAAAGCAGTGATTGATGTAAGTCTCCAATAGAGAGCATCAGTATTTAGTCAAATCAAATTGATTCTTTAAACTTTAACGTTATGGGTGTCTGAGGTCATTGGAATAAGTTAGATGGCCATCTAACATTAATCTCTGCTAGAACTATTATTTTTTTATTAAGAATGAGGAGAGTAAACCTTTCTATACCGTTCAGTGGTAATCACTAGAAATTGTAAGTCTGCCAATTAGTAGGTACTCAATAAATAATTGTTGAAAATAATGCTAAAGAACAATTTTAAAGAAACTTACCTTGAAAACACCAAACTGTACACACCACAGCTTCCTAAATTGATGATCCAATTTGGACGAAATTATGAGAAAGTTCAAGTTTAATGCAAGTACATCTACCAGCAAAAATGTAGACAGTAGAGCAAGAAAACTGATCTATGTAGACAGTCTATTTGATAACTAGTAACTTTTGGGCATGAGAAGATACTTACATGGTGAGGCCCCATAAATGATGTTAGCCTCAAAAAAGCCTTGATTTTTTTTTCACTTTAACTGTGCTTTAATGGAGAAATACATGTTACCTACAAAGGTGGAGGTTAGGACCAATCTTTGGAAGGGAGAACATTTGTGTCTGATACCCATTGTTTAATTTATAATAGTAAAAAATCACTTATTTAACGATGACACAGACATTGTTCCAAACTCTGGATTCACTTTCATTGATTTCAGAAGTTGGGAAAACTCATATTACAAACTCATTTTATGTACCACTTCCCCAAATTTAAAAATATTAATTTTTAATTTTAAAAAGTGCATACATATACACACAACATATAAATATGTGTGTGTGTCTTTCTTATAATTTTTTAGGACTACTACAGTGGTTAGAATACAATAAAATCATGTAAATTATAGCATTCATTTTTTTAAATTAATATCATTGGCATCAGCATTAGCATAAGGAGCATCATTTTTAATTTGTAATTTCATACTGCAATTTTAGGAGATGCTTAAAATTTTCCCCATCATTTAATTTCTCAGAGAATGAATCTTAGAATGCAAATCTAGGTTTATAGAGATGCTAAAACAAACTCTAAGGTAAGAGTATTGTAATTATCATATTTTGGAGAGATATTTAAAAATGTTCTGTTTGGCATAGCATTGATTTGGATGTTTGCATCTTTGGATTACTTCCTTCCATGTGGGTAAAGTGCTACTAAGCTAGAACACCTGCTTTTTGGAAGAATGTCCTTCTTCCCAATATGCAATAGGCTGTGGTAGACCTCCATGGCCACCTGTGCTGTCAGATTCAGGTCATCAGTGACCAAAAACATAGACAAAAAGATGAGAAATTTAAAGAGTATTTGGATTATAGTTAGGCTTAGGCTATTGGTCAGAGGAACAAAAATGTTTTGTGATTGATATAGTCAGCTATGGGTTCTACATGGGGATATAAGGCCAAATCTCCACATAGGATGTGTGCATTTGCAATTGAGTGTCCTTTATAAAGTGTCTGAGATTCAAGAGTTTAGGATCTACTCAAAGAATCTTTTAATCTCATCATTATAAAAAATTTAATTAGCAATTTGGTTGTTAATAGCAGAAGAATGAAAGGCCCAGAGGCCGTCAGGAAAAATGCGACTAGGAAAGCTGATAAGTCAGATTATGGAGCTTTGAGAGGAAATATGTAATTAGGTAAATGCAGTAGGAATAGGTTGTAGAGTCTGAATATCTGACCTAAGTGGGTCGTGGAAAGGGACAAGAAAATAAGGTGCTTGTTTCTACATTCCTCATGTTGTCCATCCATAAAATGATCATTCTTTGACACACAGTCACAATAGAATTGCCAGTCCTAGAGTTTCCACATACTGTTTATATCTAAAGTGAAACAATACTTACATATTTTGTTGATTGAATACATAAAATATAGATAACATTTTATTCTTTTTACTCCAACTTTAATAAAATATTTAAATAATACAAGCAAAAATAATCTATAATCTTTTCAGATGTTACCATTTATAAACTACATGAAAAATGATATGATTTATCATTTCATTAATATACTCATTTTATCTGTCATTTCTCTGTATGTGCCGTACATGCCATTTTAAAAGTCATTTAAGAATATTTGAAAAGAACACAATGATTTTGCCTAATCTATGTGAAAACCTACCCTTTTCCCCTAAAGTAACAATAGTAACAGGGAAACTTGGTACTATTTTAAAGTTTCCATTTTAAATGTACATTCAGTTGGGATACAATCATTTTAGGGATGAAAAAATGCACTTCTGACCCAGAGGTAGAGTAAATTTCTCATTACAAAAGAAATTTTAAAAAAAGTATTTCACAAAGTAAATATGACTGCTACGCATTAAATATAATGCCCTTTTGAAAAACTTACTCTGTTCTTAAAATTCACTGTAATGCTACAATGACTTTATCATAAATTTTTTCTTTTCATTTACGTTTGTGTGACAATTCATGATCTTAGAAATAAACTGTAAGTAGCTTCCTTTGAACACTGACTTTGTTCCCATATGTAATAGGTACACTTGCTTCTAGATATAATTCACATTTAAATATCAAAGTCATTGATATGTAAGAAGAACATTTATTTTTTTATTACTCAGAACCATCGTGTTCCTCTTTTTAAGCTGAGGAACATTTCTTTCAAGAATGTGAGGAAGAGAAAAGCCTTCCAGTTAATTTAGGCTGTATGGCTATTTCCAGGAATGGATCACAGGTGGAGTAGGTGGCAGTCAATACGGAGCATGCAGAGGTGGGTCAATTTTAGCCAAGCACTTGCCAAATTAGTTCCTTGATGTGTCAACAAAAGCAATTTGCTGAGTTTTCCAATTCTATTAGTCTGTTTTTTAAATTCAAATAACACACATTCCAATTAAGTTGAAAATTTAAAAATTCACATTTAATTGTATATGTGTAAACAACAACAACAACATTTTATATTTCAAGTAGGCCATAAAAGGTAAATACTTAACACTTAAAATACATCAGTTTATCAGAAATTTTTTCTTCCTGGACTTCTGGGTAGGAAAGGAAAGGCTGTAGGCATAAAAGAATAGCTTACTTACTAGCTAGTTTTGCAGTTGGAAGGTTTAATTGACACATTTAAGAAAACATAGTACAGCTCACACACTTTCATATTCTTCATGAAATAAGTTTTAGAATAACATAACTTTCTTATATTCATAATCCCTCCTGATATAGCTATCACATGCAGAGTTACTGTAGTTACACAAATTTCTTTCTGTAGGCAGTTTTTAAAATCCAATGTAAAGATTGTGTTCCTGGAATTTGTAGCCTGGTCCTGATTCATCTCTTCTACCAAGCTCGATAGAATACAAAGTCTTTTGAAGCCTTGTTATAAAACTCTTCTGTGTAAAACTTGAGCTGATAAAAGCCTTTTGTGATGGATTCCAGTTTGAAGTCGTTTCGACAAAAGCAAATATAAGTTTGTAAAAAAAAATAAAGTGCTAAATTATTGCATCTCTTAAATATGCTTAGTACCTTTGTGCATAAAGAAAATATGTAGAAAAATGTCATCTACAGGTGGAAGACACTATAATCTTTGATGTTTTCATAGGTGTGTCAAAGAGGAAATTTAATTTCCTTTTATAACTTTTGAGAAAATAGCTGTGGGGGGTGGCTGGGTCAGTATTTTAAGGAATAGAAGCTAAATGTACATACAATGTTGGAAAACATTGATCTACATTTTGGTATGCAAATATATTATATTATTTCTCCTTCTTCTTACTTTTGTTGTTGAATATCATTTTACACACCACAATTCTACAGCAGAATCTCTCATATAGTCACAAAATTTTATGTGCATATCCAGGAGGCTTATAGATGACTTGGATATGATTGAGAATCTATGAAGATAAATCCTTTCATCAAGGAATAACATTGTAGACATTACATGGAGTAAAAAGTTTCGGTAAATGACAACAAGAAAGTGCGCATATTTTTATTTTGTCTCGTTCAAAGTATTAGTGTGGAAAAATAATACAACAAGTTTAGAGTGTTTCTCAGGGAACCAGCATTTGCTACTGATTTCATACCGACATACCATATTTAGATGTTCAGAGGAAGTCAATCAAGTAATTTTGTGGACGGCACCAGCTAGAAACAATTTCAATCATACAATTTTATGGACTGATAAAGTACATGGGTAATTTATTAATTAAAATATAATGAGAATAGAGATGTTAAAATATTCATTGAAACTCATGAGGTTAATTAAAATACTCTGTAGATATTTCTAGACTAATAAAACTCATATAAATTATTAGATAGCTCTGATTTGACCCATTGAGGATGCACAACTGAGGGAAATATTTTAAAACTGAATTCAGTCTATCACTGTGCTTTTGAACATGCTTATCAAGTTCATATAATTAGTATTGCTGTCCTTTTAATGTCTAATATGACACACTTTGTAACATTACATGTTTAGAAAATATACTTTGTTTTATTCTCTTGAGATACTAGAAAATTAAATATGAATTCTTTTTAATATATTCCTGGGCTTGCTTTTTTGAGATTCATTGATGGAGAATTAAATTTGTTTATATATTAGTAGTAACTATTATACTATCAGAATCAAATTATGAAATGTTTCAGTATGCATCTCTAGATACTGACGATGCTGACTGAAGCCTCAACTTCCCCAAGTACTAGTGAAGTGAGATTGAGCAAGTTACTTAACACGTTCAAGCTGTAGTATTTTATAGGTTCATTGTGGATAATGGATAATGAATGTTAATCATTTAGCATGTTGCTTGGCACAAGAGAAAATACTCTATAACTTGTAGTCATTGTTCCCAATGCAGTTGATTTGTGTGTAGTACTTTCAAAGTGTACAAAGAGGATAAGCTTAGTATATAATGATGCTGATACTGTTTAAAATGGAGCAGATATTTCGGAATAATTCTCAAGGATGCAGAGATAGATCAGTGAAGAATGAATTATGAAAATATAAAGAGAAGAAAATCAAAACATTGTTACAACACAATCTTTTCTAAGAATGTTTATTGGTCTGATATTTTTTATTTTATTAATTTGGATTCATAACTCATTAGTATATATACTAAACAAAGTCTGTGTAAAGAGGCTTAGTTTAAAATAACATTGGTGAGAAAATTTTCTAAGGGAGAAAGTTTTAGATACTATATTGGTATTATGTTATATAAAATATTCAGAGTCAGATAAACTTGATATTACATTCATGGAGGCATTACTTTTATTATTTAGTACAAAGACAAAATATATTAAATATATTATTTTTTCCTCATCTATAGATGTCAAATTTACTTTTTACATAATACAATTTCATATTTTTACATATTACAATTCATGTGACCTTCAATCATTTTATGAAACCACTCATTATATTTTGGTATCTAAGTTTGAGTTATTTATAAGAGGTTTAGATATCTTCTGCGAATAATATATTCAACCTTAATTTTCAGTGTTTAGAATTTATCCACAGTTTTTTATCCACATCCACAATTTGTAAGGTATTTTCACATACACAGAAAAGTTTTATTGTGGTTTTCTTATTCTAATTTTTGTCCTCAATCTTTCATGTAAAAGAGATGCTTTGTGGATTGTTATAAATATCTATGTAACTAATTCATATCTGCTTAAATGTTTTCATTTGCTTCAGAATCATTATTGTTCATACTGTTTGCTGTTAACCTAAGCAATCTATACCTTTGTCCAAACTGCTTATTTTGTAACACAATCAACTTATGTATTTTAAGACAATTTTCCCATAACAGTAATTATTCAAGTAACAAAGCCTGCTGAAGTTCAAAATGATTCTTTGTTGATTTTTTCTATGACTCTTAATGTATAACAATATGAAAATTGTCTTCATCTTTTGAAAATGAAAATCATAAGCCTTAAAAGTAAATAAACTGATTTATAGTAGAAAAATAATGAAAAGCCAAATGACAATAATCATTACATCAATTTCTGAATGTCCTAAAAATAAGTGAATTTCATCCATGCACTTATTATTTTAAAAATCTAATTTTGTCATTTCTTTAGGTCCAAAAGTAAACAATTATTTATAAGAGTTCTTAATATACTTTAATAATGCCTTTATATAATTCTGATTAAATTACAACTTTGGTATAATAGTACATACAAATTGGGGTGGTGGCTTTGATGAATTGCAGGCTTTAGATGTTTTACATACCTGTATAATCTATCCACTATATTGCAATCTTCATCTCCATGAACACACAAACTATGTGTCTACAGTGTGAGCTGCCTTCTTTGTAAGATACCCTGATTCTCAACAGTGATTGGTTTTATTTTTTGCATATGATTCAAACATTGAAGACTCTCAGAATCCTTCTGAGAAAGAGATGAGAGAAGGAGACAGAGAGTTCTGATACCATTTAATATTCAGATTAAAGTCATTCCTAAGACTAGCTTCACTCTTGGTCTGTACTTGATTTGATTACTTATATCAATATTAATAACAACTCTTTTAAACTTAATTTTCTTCTTGCTTTCCTGCAATTGCTTCCCAAGGATACTGAATAGTCATTTATTTTCCTACTGAAGTCTATGTCATCTAAGATGTTTTAAAAAGCTTTATTACCTTAGTAGGCTTTACAAAATCCCTATTTCCTGTTTTACCTGCAAAACCAAGCAATAGTGTTTACTATAGACTTAATACTACAAAATGTTACTACAGTTTTCCTTTCCCATGTCCTAAATAGTGGCTCTGTTCAATCACTGGTAGGAAATGACATAATGGTGGAAAAGAGCCTTCTCTATTTGCTAGGAAGTGTAAATCTATCACCGTTTAAGTAGAATAAAAGATTACTTCTTGCATAACATTATGACATTTCTTTAGCATCATAAATATTAACCATTCCACTGATAATAGATATTAAACCCATACAACATGCAGAAACAACTATTTAAACGCATTTGAGAATATCCATAGTAATCACAACATGAGATGCTCATGTACTGAAAAGAAGGAAAAACATTTCGGTGATTGAGAGTTTTCACCAGTTAGCGTAGAAGCCAAAAGTAAGGCTGTTTTCTATAACTTTTATCAGTCTTATTATGTAGAAGAAAAAATTTAGAAGTCATATTTGTCTAAAGAGGAGAAGTTCTGGTGAAGATCTGAAATCTTCCTTTCTTGGAAATCCCTGAAGTCATATTCCATAATATTAAGTGTAAATTGTCACTATTAAGCATTCACAAAGCCTGAAATATAGCACTAAAACATTCATCCTTGATTGGTCAAACTGTTCTCTTTTATCTAACTGCCTGACAGAAAATAAAATAATAATAATCCTGACATTATCAAAAGAGCCTACATTTTGTGTGTATGTGTGTAATACTCAACATTCAATCAAAATTTTCCAAACACCAGAGATAAGACAGACAATAAAAAGAAGTTTATATGTATGGGTTTGAGTAGCTAGGTAATATTTTAAAATAAAACTATTATTAATGTTGAAAATAAAAGTTGATAGGATGAGTGTTTAAAAACAACATAATCTATCAAATAATCAAGTAGAACCTATAAAAATAGTGCCAAAGAATTCATAACCTGAGAGGATTTTAACTCATCAGACACAGCAGGAAGAAAACAAATATTCTGGAAGCTAATGCAGTTAGAAAATACGCAGAATGCAGCATATAAAGAAAAAATAAAAAACAACATGAGGCATATGAAACCCAGAAGAATAATCTAGAAAGCAAGTAATTTTAGACTCAGAAAAAGAGGAGAACAAATAGTTCATGAGCAGTAATTGAATATATACAAGGTGAAGATATTGGAATTTCTTTCAAAGTTAATAAAAGAAAAAAAATCTATCAGTATTACTAAAATGAAAACCACATATAGGAGATCATTTTAAAATAGTTGAAAACCAAAAACAAACTGTTTATGAAGACACTATTTTTAAAACGACACATTATCTTTTAGTATATAATGAGACAAGGGACTGCATTGTTAACACGAATGAGGGAGCATTAAATAAAACCAATGAAATTTCCAAGACATTGAAAGAAAAATGTCTATGTAAAACTCCAAATCCATTAAAATATTTTTCAAAAATTAGTTAAAGTTAAGTCAAAAAGAAGTTAAAGTTAAGACATCTTCAGATAAACAATGACTAAGAGATTTGTTATCATTATCAGACCAAGATTTTAAAAATACACAATTGCAAATTCTCAAAGCATAAGGACAATTATGCCAGAAGGAAGCACTGCATCTCAGGAAGAATTAAATAACACCAGAAATGAAAAGTATACTGGTAGATCTAAAGGAATAAGAAGTTCTAGAAACAATTATAATGTGCTATGTGGGTAAAAATATATGTAGTACTAAAATAGATGACAGCAATAGCATGGAAGTCAGGTGCAGAGTACAAGAAGTTAAAGTATTGTAAGGTCTACACATTGTCTCAGGAGAGGGAAATACATAAATATTACAAGATGTAAGTGGAATATTCCATAAAATGCGTCACTCCAATCCTAAAATAAAATCGTTCTTTACCAAGTACATAGTTTCAAAGGACATAAAGTCAAAATTGACAGACTTTTAACATCAGAGTCAGATATTTTAACGCACCTTTCTAAGTAACTGATAGAAAATTATTTTATTTATTTATTTTTTTTAATGAGGGTCTCGCTCTGTTGCCCTGGCTAGAGAACAGTGGTACGATCAGGGATCAGGGTTCACTGCATCCTCAAACTTCCAGGCTCAAGAGATCCTTCAGCCTCACCTCCCAGAGTAGCTCGGATTACAGGCATGCACCACCATTACCAGCAAATTTTTATATTTTTTTTTTGTTTTTAAGAGATGAGGTTTTGTCCTATTGCCCAAGCTGGTGTCAAACTCCTGGACTAAAGCAGTCTGCCTGCCTTGTCCTCCCAACGTGCTGGGATTGTTACAGGAAAGGGGCCCTGATCCAGACCCCAAGACTGGGTTCTTGGATCTCACACAAGAAAAAATTCAGGGCAAGTCATCAGTGCAAAACAAAAACAAGTTTGTTAAGAAAAGTAAAGTGGCGAAAGAACAGCCACTCCATCGACAGAGTAGGTAGGGTGTTCCCAAAAGTTAAGAGGAAGAGTGCATCCACCCTAGGTAAAATACTTGTATACATATACAATAAAAAAACATCATGGGGAGATGTGCTCAGCTACAAGGGCTTGTGATAAAAGGTTAATTTTCTTAGTTACTGTATTTTGCAAGAATCAATATTATTATCTTTAAAGCAAAATTAGAAAGGCCTTTTTTCTCAAGATATAGGAATATTAGGACACTCTCAAGTCTGGGTCTGTTTAGGAAACCTTATCAATCTGTTCCCTTAGATGTAAACATCTAGAGGTTAGGAATGCCTAACTTTCTGGGAATTCTGCCCAGCAAGTCCCAGCCTTATTTTCCTAGCCCTCACTCAAGATGGAGTTGCTGTGGTTCGAATGACTGACAGGATTATAGGAGTGAGCCACAGAGCCTGGACAAAAGTATAACAAAATTTCAGCAAATGTACAATGCTTGAAAAGCACAGCTAATACATCTGATTTAAGACACTACACCCCAAACTGCACATGGTAGAGAAAATCATGCCTTTGGGATAATCACAACTCAGTCCCCAGAAGCAGTGAAAGTGGAAAAAAGAACTCTGTAGATGTGATTCAATTAAGGATTTCTGGATTAGCCAAGAAGAGCAACTGTAATCACAAGGATTCTTATAAGAGGGAGGCAGGAGGGTCAGAGGCATGAAAATGTCAATGACCAAAGCAGAAAGAGAGACTGGAGGATTCTAGGCTGCTTGCTCTGAAGCTAGAGGACAGGGCCAGAAGCTGAGGAATGCAAGAATCTCTAGAAGTTAGAAAAGGCAAGGAAACAGATTGTCCCCTACAACTCCCCACTCCCCAAATGCATCCTTACTGGCCGATCAGATTACAAGAAAATAAGTTTATGTTGTTTTAATCCACTAAATTCATGGTAATATGCTACAGTGACAATAAGAAATTAAAACAGTACTGAATATATATATTATTTTCAAATGCTTATGAGACATTTTCCAGAATTGACTATATACTGGCTATAAAGCAAATCTCAAATATAAATACTTCTAAATATTTTAAATTATTCAGAGTGTGTTCACTGATCAGAATGAAAACTAAGATAAAGCTAGAACAATAAAATAAATGATAGTCACAATATAGTAAAATATTCAAAATTTAAAAATATACTCCATATAATTAATGTTTCAAAGAAGAAATTAAAATGGATATTAGAAAATGATGGACCAATAATAAAAGAATATATGATATATTAAAACTGTGGAGAAACATATAAAACCTTAATGACAGAAAAAATTGTCATTATTTGCATATAAAATGATTGTATACAAACAAATACCAGAATAGTTTACAGATAACTTCTATAATAAATTTAAAACCCTACTAAGGTCACAGTATATCAAATATACTCCTATGTATTACCACAGATTATTAGGTTTTTTGATAGCATCCATAACTGGCAGAAAATCTAATAACAGTTATATATGACTTACAGAAATTCTGATAAATATTATTAATAAAAAATTAGAGACTTAAATGTCTGAATCCATTTTGTTCATGAACTGGACGACTTAATAATATAACAAGGCCATATTGCCGAAATTTATCTATAAAATAAACATAATTCTCATCAACATCCCAACATTGTGAAAGTTGGCAAGTTGATTAAAAATGTAGATGGCAGATGAAGAAGCAAGATGGCTGACTAGAGACACTGGACTCTCACATTCCTCAAAAAGAAGAACCAAAATCACCAACAGACAACTGCATCTCGAGAAGAACATCTGAAAGAGTTCACTGAAGTCTAATGGAGAAGTCATGGGAGACACCTAAGGCACAGAAAGAAAGAAAAGTGAGCAGCCACCTCAGATGAGATTGGCTGGGTGCTCCAAGGGGCCCCCTAGTGTAGGGAAAGGGTAAGTGAAAGACCCTCAGAGGTCCCCAACTCCATCATGAACTGATGCAATTCTACCACAGAAGAGCTCCTATAACAGCATAAACCCTGAGACTAATGTGGATATGATCTGGAGGCCCTGTAAGGGCACACTGCACTAAAGAGGTAACTTGTGTTTGGTCACAAGATAAAAACAGCTGTAGCAGGGTGCCATTGTGAAATCCCAGCTATCACTGGGCTACATCCTAACTGAAAATTATAGCCCCTACATCTTCACATCCTTGGATTCCCCACTGACATTTCCCCAGTGCCCACCCAGAGGGCTACAGTGGCACAGTACTGGCTGAACCCAAAGGTCTGTCAGGTCCTAGTACTTTGCCCACACGCAGTACTACTCCCCTGGGAAAGGACAGTACAATGCACCCAGAAGTTGGCACCTGGAATGAAGGAAACCAAAGTATACCCTTTCTAGAGCTGGAGAGTTCCCTGTCTGCCACCTGTCACCTCCAGCAGCATGGACTTTATCCTCAGGCTTGCAGTCAGAGACCTGACTGTCTGGGGATGGGAACAGGGACCTACCCACAACTGTGGCACAACCTATGTGCTCTAGCTTGCACTCCTAGAAGCAGGATCCCTTCCCCCCATCCTCATCCCCCGTCTCTACCCCCACCCCAACCCCAGCCCCCACACAATGCAGAAACCACAGCCAATGCTGCTGTCACCAGGGTCTGGGACAGGTGAACTGGAGGCTACTTGTCTGGGGCTGTGAGTGGCAACAACACCCCCACTGGTAGCTTGGTCTCTAGGTTAAAGATCACACTGAAGGCTGAGATCTCTCTTCTGTCCTTACCTCTGTGTGGTACTGTGGCTGCTGCGGCCACTGAGAGTAAATAAGCCGAAGAGCTGCATGCCTGGTCATGGACAGTGACCATGCCCCCACTGGCAACACAGTCCTTCTGGTCAGGCATGAGTACAGAAGGAGGGATTTCTCTCCTTTTCCACACAACTGTGTAGCCACTACTATAGCCAGGAGTCGAAACAAATGCAACTGTAGAACCTGAGAGCTCTGTGTTTGAGGCTTTGGGCAAACCCGCATGACATCAGGAGTATGGTCTCTGAGCTCTACTGTACATCCTGAATACAAGCTCTACACACACATCGTTGTGGGCATTGATGCTGCTGGAGAATAACTGTGCACTTCCCAGATCATAAAAGCTGCTTGCAGGGAACTGCTGATAGCACCTCTATTCATACCAACAGCAAGACTCCTGTGCTTTAGCAGGAGCCCTGGAATCAGATTTTCCACACCCACCGCAACAGACTTTTCTGCGCTGCCAACAATAGCCAATATCCCTGCATATCACCAGGGGCCTGAGGTCCAAAGAAATATAATTCTTCAGCAACAGATATCGATCAAAAGGAAATATGTGAAATCCTGGAAAGATAATTCAATTATTTATTCTAAAGAAGTTCAGTGATATATAAGAAAATTCTGAAAACCAGTACAAAAAAATTTGAAGAACAGTTCAGAATATGAATGACAAATTTATCAATGAGATAGATATCACAGAAAAATGAAAATTCTGGAAATAAAAAATTCATGGAAAGAAATACAAAATACTCTTGAAATCTTCCACAATAGGTTAAAGAATCTTGGAACTTAAAAACAGGTCTTTTGAAATAAGATAGCCAGATAAAAATTCAAAATAAAAAGAATGAAAAATAATAAAGACTTAGTGACATGTGGGACATCATAAAATGGTCAAATTTACATATTATTGATGTCCCAGAAGATGATATGTAGGAAAAAAAAAGTGTTCAAAAACCTGTTTAATGAAATAATACATGAAAACTTCCAAAGTCTAGCAAGAGATTTAGACATCCAGATACAGGAGATATGAAGATCTTTAAATACATACAATGCAAAAAGATCTCCACAGCACATTATAGTCAAACTGTTTAAAGTCAAATGCAAAGAGAGAATTCCAAAAATAGTAAAAGAAAAGCATCTAGTCACCTACTGTTATTCTGCCATGAGAATAATAGTGGACTTCTTAGCAGAAACTGAATAGACTAGGAGTGAATGAGATGATATATTCTAACTGCCGGAAAAAAAAAAAAAAAAAAAAAACCTGCCATATAAGTGTACTATATTCAGCAAAATTATCCTGCACAAATTAAGGAGAAATAAATTATTTTCCAGACAAAGGACAAAGCCTGAGGGAATTTGTTAACATTATATCAGCCTTACAAAAAAATGGTAAAGGGACTCCTAAACCTGGAACTGAAAGTACTGCAGGTACCATCACGAAAGCACATGAAAATAAAAAACTCTTTAAACCAAGTACACAAATAAGGAACAGAAAAGACTCAAATAGTACTACTATAGAAAACAAGCAAAACAAGACCAAATGATAAGAGAAAAAGGAATGAACAAAGAATATACAAAACAACCAGAAAACAATTAATGATGAGATAGAAACATAATCTTGCATATTAATAATAACTTTCAAAGTTAATAAATAAAATTATCCACTTAAAATATATAGGTTGGCTGAATGGATAAAAAACATAATTCAGTATATAATGCCAAGAAAAAATATATTTTATCTGCAAAGACAGATATACACTCAAAATAAATGGATGAAAAAATATATTCCACATCAACAGAAAACATAAACGAGCAGGAGTAGTCATGCTTTCAGATAAAACAGGCATTGACTCAAAAATGCTTCAAAGAAGACAAAGAAAGTCATCCCATAACAAAAAGGAATCAACACAGAAAGAATATACAACAATTCTAAATATATATGCACCCAACACTGGAGCACTCAGATTCATAAAGCAAATATTACTAGAAATAAAGAGAGAGATAGACTCCAACACAATAATGGTGGTACATTATAACATCCCACTCTCAGCACAAAAGATCATCTAGTCAGAAAATCAACAAAGTACATTGGGCTTAACCTGGACTTTAGACCAAATTGACCTAATAGGCATTTACAAAATATTTGATCCATAACTGCAGAATATACATTATTCTCATCAGCACAAACAAAACTCTCCAGGACAGGCCATAAACTAGTCCACAAAATAAGTCTCAGCAAATTTAACAAAAATGAAAATCACATCAAGGATGTTCTCAGACCACAATGGAATGAAAATAGCAATCAATGCTAGAAATAAACAGAACTTTGAAAATTATGTAAATACACGGCAATGAAACAATGTGGTTCTGAACAACCTTTGGGTCAAGAAAGAAATTAACATGAAAATTAAAGAAAAATTTGAAGCAAGTGAAAATAAAAGCATAGCATACCAAAACCTGTCAGTTACAGCAAAAGCAGTGTTTACAGGAAAGTTTATAGTAACAAATGCCCACTTTAAAAAACAAAAACATTTCAAATAAATAATATAATGGTGCACCTCAAGAAGCTAGAAAAGGAAGAATGAACCAAATGCCAAATTATCAGAAGACAAGAAGTAATAAAGATGAGAACAGAACTAAATGAAAGAGACTTTAAAAAATAAAAAAGATATATGAAAGAAAAAGTTGGTTTTATGAAAAGGTAAACAAAATTGTTAAACTGTCAGCTAGACTAACCAAAAAAGAAGAGAAAAAAATCAAATAAAACCAGAAATGAAAAAGCAAACATTACAACTGATACCCAGAGTAATACAAAAGATCATCAGTAACTATTATAAAAAACTATATGCTAACAAACTGGAAAATCTAAAAGAAATGAATAAATTCTTGGAAACCTGCAATCTACCAAGATGGAATCAAAAAGAAATAGAAAACCTGAACAAACCAAAATGAGTAAGAAAATTAAATTATTAGTAAAAATTCTACCAACAAAGTAAAGACCAGGACCAGATGAATTCATTGTTGAATTCTACCAACTATGTAAAGAATAACTAATACCAATCATCTGGAAATAATTTCAAAGAATTGAAGGTGAGAGAATTTCCCAAATTTGGTGAAGCCAGCATTACACTAATACCAAAACCAGAAAAGAAGGCAACAAAAAATGAAAACTAAAGGCCAATATTGCTGATGAACATAGACACAAAAATCCTCAAAAAATACTAGTAAACCAAATCCAACAGCACATCTGAAAAATAATACACCATGAGCAAGTGGGATTTATAACAGGGAATGCAATGATGCCTTAACATTCTTGAATCAATAAAGATGATACATCACATCAACAGAATGAAAGACAAAACCCATACGATCAACTCAATAGATACAGAAAAAGCATTTGATAAAATTCAATATCCCATCATGATGGAAATTCTCACCTAACTAGGCAGTATATCATGTATCTGATACATTTTGAATAATTGTCCCTGGCCAAATCTCATGTTAAATTGTAATCCCCAATGCTGGAGGTAGGGCATGATGGGAGATATTTAGATCATTGGAGGCAGATAACTCATGAATGGCTTAGGACATCTACTTGGTGATAAGTGAGTTCTCACTCTGAGTTTACGTGAGATTTGGCTCCTTAAAAGTGTGTGGGGCCTCCAACCCTCACCCTCTCTCCCTTGCTCCTGATTAAACCTCTTTTCTCTTTAAATTACCTGTAAGTGCTCTTGCCCAGTCTGACCCCACCCATTTTAGTTCCTATTCTGTGGCTGAGTGGGAGCACAGACCACATGCACTTTATGATTCAGTCAATTGCCAGAGGCAACAGAGAGCCTCTCCTAGTAAACAAGGATCAAGTATATACCCATAAATGTTGGCTGCAGCTGGCTCTTAACCTTAAGCACCATCTACTGGCCTGTAGGTCAAACCAATATAAAACCTACAAACAGGAGTAGAAGCAAAAGCAAAAGACTCTACCCAACATTCTCAAGAATCACACTCCACAGATAGGTGGAAAAGGGAAAGGGAAAGAAAAGAAATGTATATTGTAGGGAAATAAAGTAAGAAAACAATTTCTATCTGCATGAAAATAATTACAAAATTAAAAGTGTTAGTGGCTCCAGATGAGTAGAAACAGTACAAGAATTCTAGCATCATGAAAAATGTGAATGTTGTGACACCACCAAAGGATTACACTAGCTCTCCAGCAAAGATCCCTAACCAAAATGGAAACACAGAAATGACAGATAAAGAATGCAATGCATGGATTTGCTAAGAAGCTCAATGAGATCCAAGACAAGATTGATAATCAACACAAAGAAACCTCTAAAACAATGCAAGAAATAAAGAATGAGATAAGCATCTTAGAAAGAAGATGCTTATCAATCAAAGCTTCTGGAATTCAAAAACTCACTTAGGGAATTTCAAAAGCTTTATCAATAGGCTAGAGCAAGCAGAAGAAAAATTTTAGAGCTTGAAGACTAGTCTTTCAAACTAATGTAGGTAGAAAAATAAAAATAAATAAATTATAGGAAAATAATAAAGTCTTAAAAAAATATGGGATTATGTAAAGTGACCAAATCTACGAATTATTGGTATTTCTGAGAGAGAAGGAGAAAAAGTAAACAACTAGGAAAACATATGTGAAGGAAAACCCGAGAACATTTCCCTAATCTTTCTAAAGAGGTAAATATCCAAAGACAAGAAATCCTAAGAACACATGTAATATAATACAGAAAATGAATATCACAAAGGCATATACTCACCAGATTGTTCAAGGTCAACACCAGAACAAAGATACTTAGAGAAAAAGTTTAGATCATGTACAAAGGGAACCCCATGGGCTAACAGCAAATTTCTCAGTACAAGTTTCTTTTCTCTTTCAAGCCAGAAGAGATTGATGGCCTCTTTTTAGCATTCATAAACAAAAGAAATTCCAATCAGGAATTTCGTGTCCCATCAAACTTCACTTTCTTCATAAATAAAGAAGAAATGAAATCTTTTCCAGACAAAGGAAATTCTTTACCACTAGACCAGCGATATGAGAGCACATTAGGTAGTTCTAAATAGGAAAATGAAAGAATAATACCTGTTACCACAAAAACACACTTACGTACATAGTCCACAGATCCTATAAAGCAACTACATGATAGAAACTGCAAAGCCCAGGGGCTGGCCAAGATGGCCAACTAGAAGCAGCCAGGGTGTGCCACTCTCACAGAGAGGAACGGAAGGAGTAAATACAGCACCTTCAGCTGAAATATCCAGGTACCTGCATTGGGACTAATCAAGGAAACAACTTGACTCAGGGAGAATGAAGAAAAGCAAGGCAGGACATTGCCCCACCTGGGAGCAAGGGCCACCGCCTCAACCCGGGGAAGCAGTGAGTGAATGAACAATGCGGGGAACCCATGCTTCTCCCACATATCTTTGCAAGCCTTGGATCAGAAGATCCTGTCGTGAAGGCCCCCACCAGGGCCTTCAGTATGACACAGACAAGTAAGGCGGAGTCTCGTAGAGCTGCCACTCAGGCACATTCAGAAGCGTAGGTATCTATGATTTTCCGGCTTCTTGGCAAAAGCAGCTGCAAGTCTGGCAAAATGGGAGGTTAGCCCCACCAATACATACCCATGGGAAAGGGGCTGAATCCAGAGGCCTGTGTCCATGGCGGCCCACAGGATAAGACCCACTGTGTTAGAACTCCAACTAGCCACGCGCAGCAGTGTTACACCTCACTGAGACAGAGCTTCCAGTGGGAGGGGTGGGCCACTATCTTTCTTGGTGTTTGTTTGTTTATTATTATACTTTAAGTTCTACGATACTTGTGCACAACGTGCAGTTTTGTTAGATAGGTACACACGTGCCATGTTGACTTGCAGCACCCATCAACTCGTCATTTACATTAGGTATTTCTCCTAATGCTATCCCTCCCCAACTATCTGCTGGTTTAACAGCGTCAGCCACTGTTGCCTTAGGGCTTAGCGAGTGGAGGCAATTAGAGTCTGGCAGTCTCCCAGCACAGTCCAGCAACTTCATGAAGAAGCTTTCAGACTGCTTCCTCATGCCCGCTTCCCTGCGCGTCACTGGGCAGAATCTTCTGACTAGGGACTCCAGTCATCTCCGCTAGTATTTTCCTACCAACAGAGATTTCAAACCTCCGTGGAATGGAGATCTCAGAGGGAGAGGTAGGACAACCATCTTTGTTGTTTGGGTGACTTAGCCATTCTAGCTTTGGGCTTTGGAGAGTCAGAGGCAACCCGGGGCTGGAAAGAACTCCCAGCACAGCACAGCTGCTCTATGAAAATGCCGCCAGGCTTCATTTTTAAGCAAGTCTCAGATCCCATTCATCCTCACTGGGCCAGACTTCCCACCTTAGGTCTCCAGCCACCTCCTATAGGTGAATTTGAGCCAGCAACAGGTCCATACCTCCCAGGGATGGAGCTCCTAAAGGGAGAGGTAGGTCACTATCTTCGTTGTTTTGCAGCCTTTGGTGTCGATACTTTCAGGTGTGGAAATGTCTGAGATGACTACGGACTACAGAAGACCCCCAACATACTGCAGAAGGCCTGTGAAAAATATGGCCAGACTGTTAAGTGGGAGCCATCCCTACATCTCGTCATCAGGCAGGTCCCCCAGGCCTGAGCCTCTAGCTACACCCTGCCAAAGCTATTGAGCCAGTAGTAGCTATGCTACTTACTCACTGGAGAGAGCTCCCATTGGGGGTTGGAGGGGAAGAGTTGCCATCTTTGCTCTCTTACAGTGCTAGCCCTTGCTGTCTCCAGGCTCGGGAGATTCTGTGGGGGACCAGAGGCTAGTCCACACCCCAGCAGAGAGCAACCACCTCACAGAAAAGTGGCCAGACTTCTCTACACAGATCCTGGTCTCCACTTCTTACTGGGAAGGGCTGCCTGACCCTGGATTCCAGCACAACTGCCCTGCCCTTGCCTGATCACCACGATCAGAGGCAGCCCTACATTCCTCCAAGGAGGAAATCCCAGAGTCAACCCACTACCTCTCTGCGACTGCAGATGCAGTGGTACAGCCTTAACAGACCTAAGACTGGGAAAGAACAAAGGGCCTAGTCATTACACTGGCACCTCCAGCACACTGCAGCCACCATATGGAGAGTAGTTCAGCTGCTCTGCCCTGTAAACCCCCATCCCTACTTTTCACCAGGCAAAGCCCCCAGCTCAGGAACACAGAATAGTCGTCACAGCTATGGCTGATTGTTCCCACTGGTAGTGGCCTGGATTTTCCCTGGAGAGAGGCTCCCACAGGCATACAACAACCCCTCTGCCACTGCCACAATAACAGTCCTAACCATACAGCCTTGGTCTGAGGAAGAAACAAAGAGCCTAAAAGCTACACCCAAGCTTATGGTATGTCACGGTCACCATATGAGAGGAGATTCATTTCTCCTCCCTGTGAGCCTTCTAGCCACTGCTCGCCAACAAACAAAACTCCAAGCTCATGCCAGTAGTACAGTCACTCACCTAGCTGACTGAACTCCCTCAGTAACAGGGGCTCCCTGTTTCCTGGAGGTGAAGCTTCCAGAGGCAACTGAAAGCCTCTTTGCAACTTCCTTTGCAGTGGAACTAACCTCGCTACCCTTGTACTAATGAAGGGGCAAAGACTCTAAGTGCCTCATCTACACCTCCAACAAACTGCAGTCAATTCAAGGGGAGGAGGCCAGTCTGTCTCCCATAGATCCTACCCACCCCTCCTGCTTCTCACCAGACAGGAAACCCCTGGCTTGGGCCCACAGCACAGACCCTCCATCCTGGCTGATTGCATTGAGTGAGTGCTGACCTGCGTCTTACTGAAGCAGAGTCCCCAAGAAACAAGCAAAAGACCCTTGGCCACAACCACTACTAAGGTCCCTTCCTTTGCTGTCTCCAACTTGGGAAGGACCATACACACTGATATCATCCCAGAGCTGCAGTGGACATCCTAGGAGTGTCAAGTCATGATCTAGAGCCAGGACTCAAGTGAGAGAGAAGCCCACACTTTCAGAGCATTGAGAAGGAGCATAGATGCAACTGTGAAAAAATATAGGGGAGCCACAAGACCAAGCAAGAGCCTAGCAACTGATCAATATGCCTAAGTGCCACCTACAAGATCACACCCCAAAATTTCAAGACCAAAAGTTCCTTGCTAACATATACTGCTGTGAAACCAAAGACAACAATTCAACTGCAACTAAAAACCCTGAACAAATTCTTGGCCCTGTGAAAATATCCAGAAACGAAAGTCTATTGACTCAATCGGCTTTGCAGTTAAAGCAACACCTGCATACAGAGATGAGAAAGAACCAATGCAAGAAGTTTGTTAACTCAAATGGCCAGAATATCATATGTCCTCTAAATGATCATACCAGTTCTCCAATAAGAGTTCTTAACCAAGCTGAGCTGGCTGAAATGACAGAAATGGAAATCAGAATACAGGTAGAAATGAAGATCATTAACATGCAGGAAGATGGCAAAACCCAATCCAAGGAAACTAAGAATCACATTAAAGTAATACAGGAGCTGAAGGACAAAATAGCCAGTATAAAAAAGAACCAAACTGATTTTACAGAGCTGAAAACACAATATAAGAATTTCACACTGTAAACATGAATATTAGCAGCAGAATAGACTAAGCTGATGAAAGAATCTTAGAACTTGAAAACTGACTCTCTGAAATAAGATAGTCAGACGAAAACAGAGAAAAATTGAATGAAAAGGAATGAACAAAACCTCCAATAAATATAAGATTATGTAAAGAGGCCAAATCTACAAATCACTGGCAAACTTGAAAGGGAGAAGACAACAAACAACTTGGAAAACATATTTTAGGATATTATTCAGGAAAACTTTCTCAGTCTTCCTAGAGAGGCCAACAGTCAAATGCAGGAAATACAGAGAACCTCCATAACATTCTACAAAAGAAGATCATACCCAAGACACATAATTATCAGATTTTCTAAGGCCAAATTAAAAAAAAAAGAAGAATGTTAAAGGCAGCTAGAGAGAAAGGAAGGTCGCCTACAAAGGAAACCTCATTAGGCTGAATCTCTCAGCTAAAACCTTATAGGCCAGAAAAGAATGGGGGTGTGTATTCAACATTCTTAAAGAAAAGAAAAGCTTCAACTAAGAATTTCATATCCAGCCAAACTAAGCTTCTTAGGTAAAGGAGAAAAAAGATTCTTTTCAGATAAGCAAATGTTGAAAGAGTTTATTACCACCAGGCCTGCCTTACAAGAGATCTTGAAAGGAGCAACACATATAGAAAAGAAAGACTACTATGAGCTAATACAAAAACACACTTAAATACACAGAGCAGTGACCCTATAAAGCAACCACACAAACAAGCTTGCATAAAAGCCAGCTAACAACACAATGACAGGATCAAATCCACACATATCAATACTAACCTTGCATGTAAATAGGCTATGTGCCCCATTTAAAAGACACAGAGTGGCAAGCTGAATAAAAAGCAAGACTCACTGGTATGCTGTCTTTAGGAGACCCATTTCACATGGAATGACACATATAGGATCAAAATAAAGGAATAAAAAAATCGATCAAGCAAATTAAAATCAGGAAAAAAAAGCAAGAGTTGCAATCCTAATTTCTGACAACACAGACTTTAAACCAACAAAGATCAAATAAGATAAAGAAGGACATCATATAATGGTAAAGGTTTCAATGCAACAAGACCTAACTATCCTAAATATATATGTACCCAACACAGGTGCACCCAGATTAATAAAGTAAATTCTTAGAGACCTACAAAGATATGTAGATTCCCACACATTAACAGTGGGAAGCTTTATACTCCACTGACAGTAATAGAGAGATCTTTGAGGCAGAAAACTAACAGATATTCAAGACTTAAACTCAACAATGGACCAAGTGGATCAGACAGACGTCTACAGAACCCTCTACCTCAAAACACCAGAATATGCATTCTTATCACCTCATGAAACATATCTTAAAATCAACCACATAATTGGACATACAACAATACTCAGCAAATGCAAAGAACCAAAATCATACCAAACAAACTTTCAGACACAACACAATAAAAATAGAAGTCAATAGTAAAAAAATTGCTCAAAACCATACAACTACATGGAAACTAAACAACAAGCTACTGAATGACTTTTGGGTAAATAATGAAGTTAAGGCAGAAATCAAATACTTCTTTGAAACTAATGAGAACAAAAATACAACACACCAAAAACCCTGGAACATTGTTAAGAGGAAAATTCAGAACTCTAAGTGCTCAGATCAAAAGGTTAGAAAGATCTCAAGTTAAAAACCTAACATTACAACTGAATGAATTAGAGAAACAAGAACAAATCAACTCCAAAGCTAGCAGAAGACAAGAAATAACCAAAATCAGAGCTGAATGAAGGAAATCAAGATACGAGAAACCATTCAAAAGATCAACAAAGCCAGGAGCTGTTTTGTGGAAAAAATTAGGCCACTAGAAAAACCGATAAAGACGAGAGAAGATCCAAGTAAACACAATTAGAAATGATGACGGGAATGGTACCACTGACCCCTCATAAATAAAAATAACCACCAGAAACTACTTCAAATACCTCTATGCACACAAACTAGGCCTAGAAGAGATGAATAAATTCCTGAACACATTCACCCTCTCAAGATTGAATCAGGAAGAAATTGATTCCCTGATTATACCAAATGAGCTCAGAAATTGAATCAGCAATAAGTAGCCTACCAACTAAAAAAAAAAAAATTCAGGGTCAGATGAATTCATAGCTGAATTCTACGATAAGAACTGGAACCATTCCTACTAAAACTATTCCTAAAAAATTGAGGAAAAGGAACTTCTCTCAAGCTTATTCTATGGGGCCAGGGTCATCCTGAAACCAAACCTGGCAGAGACACAACATAGGAAAAAAACTTCAGGCAAATATTCTTGATGAGCATAGATGTAAAAATCCACAACATAATACTTGCAAATCAAATCCAGCAGCACACAAAAAGCTAATTCACCAGCTTCCAGTAGCTGCCATCTATGAGATGCAAGACTGGTTCAACATATCTAAATCAATATATGTAATTCATCACACAAACAAAATCAAAGACAAAAATCACATGATTATCTCAATGGATGCAGAATAGGCTTGCAATAAAATTTAATGCCCCTTTATGTTAAAAACACTTAATAAACTAAATATTGAAGGAACATACCTCAAAATATTGAGTTATGTATTACAAACCTATAGCCAGCATCATGCTGAATGAGCAAAAGCTGGACACATTCCCCTTAAAAATTGACACAAGGATGCTCTCTCTCTCTTACCATTTCTATTCAACATAGTATTGGAAGTACTGACCAGAGCAATCAGAAAAGAAAAAGAAATAAAGAGTATCTAAACAGCAAGAGAGGAAGTCAAACTATCCCTGTTTGCAGATGACATAATTGTATATCTAGAAAATTGTATAATCTCAGCACAAAAGCTCCTTCTGCTGATAAACAATTTCAGCAGTTTCAAAATACAAAGTCAATTTACAAAAATTATGAGTATTCCTATACATTAACAACAGCTAGACCTAGAACCAAATCAAGCAAACAATCCTACTCAAAATTGCCACAAAAATAATAACATACCTAGGAATACAGCTAACCAGAGAGGTGAAAGATCTCTACAAGGAAAATTTTAAAACATTACTCAAATAAATCTGATAAACAGATGGAAAAACATCTCATACACAGAAGACCTACAGAACCTATAGAGCATACACAGAAAACCTACAGAATGAGAGAAAATATTTGCAAAATATGTATCTGTCAAAGTTCTAATATCCAGCATGTATAAGGAACTTAAATTTACAAGAATAAAACAACCCCATTAAAAAGTGGGAAAAGACATGAACAGACGCTTCTCAAAAGAAGACATACATGTGTACAACAAGCATATGAGAAAAAAAGCTCAGTATCACTGATCAATAGAGAAATGCAAATCAAAACCAAAATGAGATACCATCTTATACCAGTCAGATGACTATTATTAAAAAGCAAAAAATAACAGATGCTGGTGAGGTTGCAGAGAAAATGGAGTATTTATACACTGTTGGTGGGAGTGAAAATTAGTTCAATGATTGTTTAAAGTAGCATGAAAATTTCTCAAAGAGCTAAAAACAGAACTAGCATTAGATCAAACAATCCCATTACTGTGTATATACCCAGATAAATATATATCATTGTACCATAGAGATACATGCACGCAAATGTTCATTACAGTACTATTCACAATAGCAAAGACATGGAATCAACCTAATGCCCATCAGTGATAGATTGGATGAAGAACATGTGGCACATATACACCATGGAATACTATACAGACATAAAGAAGAATCAGATTATGTCTTTGCAGGAGCATGGATGGAGCTGGAGGGTATTATCTTTAGCAAATTAACAAAGGAACAGAAAACCAAATACTACATGTTCTCCCTTATAAGTGGGTATTAAATTATGAGAACTCATGAACACAAAGAAGGGAACAACAGACACGGAGGCCTAATTGAGAGAGGAGGGTGGTAGGAGGGAGAAGAGCAGAAAAAAACTCAAAAACATTGGGTACTAGGCTTAGTACCTGGGTTATGAAGTAATCTGTACAATAAACTTCTGTGACATGAGTTTACCTATGTATCAAGCTTGCACATGTAACCCTGAACCTAAAATAAAAGTTAAAAAAAGAAACTAAAAGGCAACCAGCTAATAACTTCATAAGAGGTACAAACTCTCACATATTAATATTAATTTAAGTATAAACAGTTTAAATGCACCAGTAAATAGGTTTGGAGTGGCAAGCTGGATAAAACAACAACAATAACAAAGACAACAACAAAAACACTTATTCATCTGCTATCTTAAAAGACCCATTTCACACATAATGATACCCATAGGCTCAAAGTATAGGGTTGGAGAAAGATCTATCAGGCAAATGGAAAACAAAAGAGGGCCAGGGTCACTATTCTTTTATCAGAAAAAGCAGACTTTAAATAAAAAACAGAAAAAAGTTCAAAGAAGGGCATTGCATAATGATTAAGGATTCAATTCATCAAGACTTAACTGTCCTAAATATATATACACTCAATATTGGAGCATTCATATTCATAAAAAAGTACTTCTAGATCTATGAAAATAATTATACAGTCAAACAGTAATAGTGGAATATTTCAATACTGCAGGGACATCATTATACAAATCATTAGGACAGAAAACTAACAAAGAAATTCTGATCTTAAATTCAACTTTCAACCAATTAGACCTAACAGACATCTATGCAGTATTCTTCCCATCAACTGCAAAATATACATTCTTCTCACCTGTGCATTGGACATACTCTGATTGGCTTCATGCTCAACCATAAAGCAAGTCTCAATAAATTCAAAAAAATCAAAATTTTACCAACCATACTCTTGGACCTCAGTGACCTCAGTGTAATAAAAATATAAAACAATACCAGGAAGATCACTCCAAACCATATAATTGCATGGAAGTTAAACAAATTGCTCCTGAATGACTTTTGGTAAACATGAAATGAAAGCAGAAATCAAAAATGTTATTTGAAACAGAGGAGAACAGAGATAAAACATAGCAAAATCTCTGTGACACAGCAAAGTCAGTGTTAAGAGAATGTGCCAAGAGAAGAGATAGTGCTCAACATCTACATCCAGAAGTTAGAAAGATGTCAAATGAAGGATCTAATATCACACCTAGAGGAACTACAACAAGATCAAACCAAACAGAAAGATAGCAGAAGAAAAGAAATAAATAAAACCAGAGCTAGAATGAATCAAAATAAGACCTCAAAATTCATACAAAGGATCAATGAACTATAAGTTGTTTTATGAAAGGATAAACAAGGTTGATAGACCATTAGCTAAATTAACAAACAAGAGAAGATGCAAATAAGCACAATCAGAAGCAACAAAGGTGACACTACAAAATATAAAAGATTACTCGAGACTATTATGACACCTCTATACAGACTGTTTGCATTGCTATAAAGGAACATCTAAGGCTGAGTAATGTATAAATATTTAAAAAAGTTTATTTGGCTCATAGTCCTTCAGACTGTACAAACATGGTGTCAACTTCTGCATTTCTTTTGTGAGGTCTAAGGAAGTTTTTGATCATGGTAGAAGGCAAAGGGGAAGCCAGCATATCACATGCAGAGAGTGGAAGAAAGAGAGAGAGGATGAGGTACCAGTCTCCTTTTAAACAACCAGCTCTTGCATTAGCTAATAATGTGAGAAGTAACTTTTCACAAAGGTAATGGTGCTAAGCCATTCATGAGAGGTCCACCCCATGATCCAGAACCTGCTACTAGGCCTTACCTCCAATATAGGGGTTGTATTTCAACATGAAATTTGGAGAGGTCACAGATCCAAACCATCTTACACAAAACTTAGAAAGTCTAGATGAAATGGATAAATTCAGGGAACCACAAAACCTTCCAAGTTTGAATCAGGAAGAAATAGATATTCTGAATAGACTAATATTGAGTTCTGAAATTGAATCAGTAATAAAAAATCTACCAATGATAAAAAGCTCCAGATCAGATGGATTCACAGCTGAATTCCACCAGATGTACAAAGACGAGCAGGTACAAAATCTACTGAAATTATTCCCAAAAAATCAAGCTTAAGGGCCTCCTCCCTAATTCATTCCACAAAGTCAGTATCACGTGGATACCATCTGGCAAAGACACAATGTAAAAAGAAACTACAGGCCAATACCCCTGATGAACATAGATGTAAAAATTCTCAACAAAATACTAGGAAATGAAATTCAGCAGCATATCAAAAAAGTTAATTCACCACAATCAAGTATGCTTTATTCCTGGGATGCAAGACTGGTTCAACACACACAAATCAATAGACGTGATTCAGTACATGAATAGAATTAGAAATAAAAACCATTTAATCATCTCAATTGATGTAGAAAATGCTTTCAATAAAATTCAACATCCTTTATGATAAAAATTCTCAGCAAACTGAGGATCGAAAGAACACACCTCAATGTAATTACAAGAAGAGTCATCTATGACAGTCCCACAGCTAAAATCATACTGAACATGGAAATGCTGGAAGCATCCCCCTTAATAATAATAACAAGACAAGGATGCCCACTATCATCACTCCTTTTTAATATAGTACTGGAAATCCTAGTCAGAGAAATCGGGCAAGACATAAAAGCAAAAGGCTTCCAAATAGTAAAATATTCCAAAAAGTCAAATTATCTCTCTTAACTAACAATATGATTATATACCTAGAAAACCTTAAAGACACTGTCAAAAGGCTCCTAGAACCATTAACCAATTTTAATAAAGTTTCGGTATATAAAAATCTATGTACAAAAATTAGTATCATTTTTATACACAAAGAATGTTCATGTTACAGGCCAAATCAAAATGCAGTCCTATTCATGATTGCCACAAGCACATAAAATACCTAGGAATGGGTATTCCTCTACAAGGATCACTATAAAACACAGCTGAGTGAAATCATAGACATGTAAATAGAAAAACATTACTTGCACCTGGATTAGAAAAATCACTATCATTAAGTGGCCATAGTGCCCAAAGCAATATAAAGATTTAAGACTATTTCTATCAAACTTCCAATGTCATTTTTTTACAGAATTAGGAAAAACTATTTTAAAATTTATATGAAATCAAAAACAAGCCCAAATAGCCAAAGCAATCCTAGGCCAAAAAAATAACAAAGTTGGAGGCATCACATTATCCAATGTCAAACCATACTATAAAGCTACAATCACCAAAACAACGTGGTACTGGTACAAAAAAGAGTCACATAGATCAATAGAACAGAATAGAGAACTTAGAAATAAAGCCAAACACCTACAACCATCTGATCTTCTTCAAAGTCAACAAACATAAGCAAAGCAAAAAGGACTTTCTATTCCATAAGTGGCGCTGGGATAACTGACTAGCCACATGCAGAATAATGATACTGGACACACGTCTTTCACCATGTACAAAAATTAACTCAAGATGGATTAAGAATTTAAATTTAATGCCTTAATCCATAGAAATCCTAGAAGAAAACTAGGGAATACCATTCTGGACAAAGATAAAGAAAATAAGTTTACTTAGGATGAAGTTTACTTAGCTCATTGTTTTCAGGCTTCTTCTCTACTTCTGGTGAGGACTAAGGAAGTTTTTGATCATGGCAGAAGGTAAAGGGGGAGTGGGTATATAGCATGCAGAGAGAGGAAGCAAGAGAGAGAAGATCAGGTGCCAGGCTCCTTTAAACAAACAGATCTTGCATGAAATAATAGTGTGAGAACTACCTTATCACCAATGGAGTGGTATTAAGCCATTCATGAAGGCCATGAGCCTTGGCAAATAATTCATTACTGATTCCTCAAAAGCAATTGCATCAAAAACAAGAATTAACAAGTAAGAACTAATTAAAAGAAAGAGCTTATGCACAGCAAAATAAACTGTCAATAGAGTAAACAGACAACCTACAGAATGAAAGAAAATATTCACCACCTTTGTATCTGGCAATGGTCTATATTCAGAATCTATAGAAAACTTAATCCAAAAAGCAAATAACAAACAACCCCATTAAAAACTGTACTGGGCTTAATACCTGAGTGATGAAATAATCTGTACAACAAACCCCCATGACAGTGGTTTATCTATGTAACAAACCTTCACATGTACCCCTGAACCTGAAATAAAAGTTAAAAACAAAAACAAAGTCTCTAAAAAAAGTGCACCAAGAACATCAGATATCATGTCATACCAGTCAGAATGGCTACTTTTTTTTTTCTTTCTTTCTTTTTTTTTTTTTTTTTTTTTTTTTGACAGAGTCTTCGCTCTGTCTCTCAGGCTGGAGTGGCATGATCTCAGCTCACTGCAACCTCCACCTCCCAGGTTCAAGCAATTCTCTGCCTCAGCCTCCCAAGTAGCTGGTATTACAGGTGCCCACCACCATGCCCAGTTCATTTTTCTATTTTTAGTAGAGACAGGGTTTCACCATGTTGGCCAGGCTGGTCTCTAACTCCTGACCCCAAGTGATCCACCCACCTCAGCCTCCCATAGTGGTGGGATTACAGGTGTGAGCCACTGACCCTGGCCCAGAGTGGGCCCTACAAAACAAACAAACAAAAAACAGATGCTGGCGAGGCTGCAGAGAAAATGGAATGCTTATACATTGGTAGTGGGAATGTAAATTAGGTCAGCCACTGTGGAGAGTAGTTTGGAGAGTTCTTAAAAAACTAAATAAAATGACCCTTTTATCCAGCAATCATTGACTTCACCAAACTAGCATTTTCATTATGTGCACATCTCAAAATCCCTCTGTGTTTATATTGAAACTAACAAAATATAAAGGAAATGAAGAATGGATGCTGTATGCTTTATTATATATTTTTCCCAACTGATTCTTATTTTGCTTGTCCTTGTTCATTTTAGGTTTTAAAAACATCATCTAGTGCTCATTTTTGTGATGCCTTTTTTAAAGGACACAATGCTTTATATAATACCTTTTGCCTCATTTTTTTAATTAATCTGTCATCTTTTTTTCTCAGGCATACTCTGCCCCACTTATTTGGTACCATTGCTTTATTGAAAATGAAAATCAGAAGATGTCATAATTCTTGACTTTATGTGGAGCATTATAAAATGCTAAGCTTTTCTGAATCTCATTTGGATTATTTTTGAATCTTGATTGCTAAGAGACTTAATAATTTAATATCCACGGTGCTTCTAAATCAAATTTCACTTATTTCAGTTTACACAGTTCAAATAAAGAATTCTACAATTACTTGATAAATTTATAGATGTATTTGAATTAAGTCAAATAAGAGAAAATAATACTTGTCATTATTTGAAATGATTTTGAATACTGTATTTTTATATAAGCAATTAACTTCACACATGGTATAGTATAAGTCATTTTTTTTCTGAAAATACTCAATTATATTTACCATGGGCAGTGATAAAAAGCAATTGACTAGGAGGAACAGATCTTAAAACAGAAGATGTCATATATGTTAGGAAGTGATCTTCTTTGGCCACAGCTCCTCAGGACATTTTTTAATCAGATTCTTTAGAATTTATAAGAGTGATCAGTAAAATAGTGAAATCACAAGAGACAATTGTTCCATGAAACCCTTTCCAAATATCTACCTTTCCTGTGAGGAAAGCAACAACATACCTTAGGAATGTTGATTTGAACAATCTGACTAGGAGAGAGCCACAAAAGGAGCATGTTTTGGCTAATCCTAGCATTTCTATAAATATAGACAGGTTGATAATTTATCAAAATTAAATTTCCAAGAGCATAATCATGAATTTGCTATAGCAAATGAGTAACAATATAGAAGAACCTGAAATCTTCATGCTAGAAGGAAATTTTATAGCTTATATAATTCCAAACTTTATTTTTAGGATAAGTGGGATAGTTAATTTTATGTGTCAACTTGATTAGACTAAGGGACACCCACATGCCTAACAGAGCATTGTTTCTGGGTATATGTCTACGGATGTTGTAGGGATTTTCCGAACGTGATTAGCATTTGAATTTGTAGACTGAGTAAAGAACATTATCCTCATCAATGCAGACATGGACATCATCCATTCTTTGATGGCCTAAATAGAACAAAAAGGAATCTGTGCAGCTGGGCCATCTATCCTATCCTGCCCTTGGACATCAGTGATCCTGGTTCTAGGATTTTGGGCATAGACTACAATGATACAATCGGCTTTCCTGGGCCTCCAACTTCCAGACAGAATATCACGGAAATTCTCTGCCTCCTTAGTCACATAAGCCAATCCCACATCATAAATATATTTATATCTATCCATCAATCCTATTGGCTCTGTTTCTCTGTAGAACTCTGACTTATAAAATGAGGAAGTGAAACCAGAAACCAACTATTAACAGAGCTCAAGAAATTACCAAAATTCCTAATTTTTAATTCATTTTAATTTAAGTAACAGTATTTATATTATTATATTTTAAATACATTTTAATTAATAATTGCACATATAAATTATTCCTTTTGTTTCTACGTTGGGTATACTAATGTCATTCTTTCTAAGTACCGAATTAACGTCACCGTCCTTATTGCTTAGATCCTGTATTGTAAGAACATGCTTTGCAAAGAGAATCCATTACTTGAGTTTTGAACAATACTAATTGTTGAATCGGTCAACAGTGAATGAAGGTATGTAAAAGAAATACATAAAAAAGAAATAATGTGATAATTTTATGCATTTGAACCTATGTAATCTGTGTCCTAAATATGTGTTAACTTTTCTAAACATGTATTAACTTTCCTCATTTGTTTACAGATGATTCATGTTAGATTTCTATATTTTTTTTAAAAATTTCAATGGATAGTAATAATCAGGAGTCAAGTAATTGGTCCCTAGATTTAATAAGAACCATTTCACATATTGTAGGACCTTCTTAATATTTATATTTCTATCCTTTTGATGAAATTCAAGTGCATAAAATCTTTGCTTGGCAGTCATTTGTATTTGATTGAAATGTGAAATATGCAGATTGAGAAAAGGTTGAATTAGGAAATACATTTACCACATTTTCACTTCAGCATGACAATAAATCTCTCCATTAGATGAAACCAGCCATGTAACTGCCTGCTTCCTTTAGGTGGAAAGATATCATAAAACTCAATCTATTTTGTGAAACCTTCCTGCAGGAGACCAAAGTAAGCAACAAACCAAAACCAACAAAATGCCTGAGCAACACCCATTCAAGCTCAATCACAAAGAAAACATTGTAGACTATTAAAATTTCTACATACATAGCATATTTCCATGGCATATCTCCATTTCTTAGGGTGCTAATTTTTTCATTTCTCTTCACTATAGCCATGCACAATTGGTAGCAATATGTTCTTAGCCACTTACTTTGACAAGGGAGAAACTAATGAATAAAAAGATTGACTAGTTTATTGAAGGTCACTTTAGCAGCAGTTCAGCCAAGAAAAGAACTGCACTTTCTCCCTCCTACCTTAGCGATTGCTTGAAATTTAATTTGGGTGTGTATATTTCCTATGAAAACTCAGATCACGAACATATTTTAGCTTAAAGTGCTGCAAGATACGCTTTTGGCTTGAATTTCCCATCCAGAGAAATCAAATTGAGAAGAGGAAGAATAATCCCAGGAACAAGACAGAAGACCCCTACCGTTGCCATCTTGGCCAAATCATGAATCAGGTATTAAAAATCAAGGTTTATACCCACAGTACATTCCAATAGCATTCCTGTAATACTATGAATATTTATATTAATATGACAATCAGAACAAAGTTCACAAGTATTAGAATCAAAATTAAAACTAGGTTCACTTTACTCCAAGATCTTTTTTTGAGTAATTAGACTCAATACACCTGGGGACTTCGGGAGATCGTATAAAACCTAGCTAAGATAAGTCCATGTAAGGAGCCACCTTACATCAAGTTTGCACGTCGACTTGACAGCGTCTTCTTCCAAGCACCTGAAGTTCTTTGCCTGAGAGGTTTTTCGTACTAGAGGAGGATGCTTCGATCCAGAAACAGGGGAAGTGGTAGGGTATTAATGTACTGGAGCTCAGCGCTACAGTAGTTGGTGAATAAATACCCTACCTTTCTTGCTGTTTCAGAGGGAGTGGACAATTATTTGTAGTTCTTCAAACATTAATCCTGCATTTGAAAGCTCTTACAATGACTGCAGTCAATATGCAAATGTAACAACACCAGGCCAGAAGTCTTGTGTAAGCCAATAGTTTGATAGCAATTATATTCATGACACTTTAAGGATTTATGCTGTAAGAAGTTTATTGAAAAGATGATAATACAAAGACAGTTCACTGTACGATGTTTGATGTCAGGTTGCAAGCCATTTTAGGTAAAAGAAAAGAATAAGGAAAAAAAATTCACTGAGACTAGAGTAATCACTTTCTTAAGAACAGTTATCTGATTGGAGTCAAGAATGTATAATGGGAAATAAGGAGAGATAAGGTTGAATAGATAAGGAGTCAGGGAATCAAATTTTAAAGATTTTTGCAGTTGATTTAATAATCCTTACATAATAACTATAGGTTCTTGACTGTCTTTTAAGATCAATCTAACACCTACTTTAGAGAGAGAGGAGCCAAATGACCTATTAAACGTATTTTCAGTCATTTATTGTGGTATTTTAATAACGCAAAAGTAAATATCAGAAATATAACAAAATTTAAAAATCTGCCTACATAGGGACTTATTGATTCTCTGTAAATATTACCACTCTAAGAAATGAGAACATTTATCTTAGTATTACATAATAAAGATTTAAAGTAGCCATAGAAACTGGGTTTATTCTTGATCAACAATATTCCACTGACTTGATAGATGGATACCTTCTATTGAATAAATGAGTGACTCTTAAGGAAGATCTCAATGTATAAGAATATGACCTCAAAAAACCCCACAGGACTGGGTACAGTGGCTCATGCCTGTAATCCCAGAATTTTGGGAGGCCGAAGCAGGTGGATCACCTGAGGTCAGGACTTTGAGACCAGCCTGGCAAACCTGGTGAAACCCTGTCTCTATAAAAATACAAAAATTAGCTGGGCATAACGGTGGGTGCCTGTAATCTCAGTTACTTGGGAGGCTGAGACAGGAGAATCCCTTGAACCCGGGAGGTAGAGGTCACAGTTACCTGCCATCATGCCACTGCACTCCAGACTGGGTGACAGAGCAAGACTCCATGTCAAAAAAAAAAACAAAACAACAACAACAAAAAAAAACCCCTTAAAGTAAAGTAGTTACTCTTCTGCCTAGAATGCCAGCAGTGACAGATTTATTTGTTTCTGGAAATAATTAGAATTAAAGGTCATTTTTAAATAAGAGATAAAAACCAAGGGTTTGTGAGGCTTTATCATTTAAAGCAAATCCAATAGATGTATTGATGTTTATAGAAAAGGTTTTTTTGTTGTTTGTTTTTAAAATTATTTTTATTTTTAGATTTTTGTTTAAATTAATGGATAAATTTGTATTTATCATGTACAACATGTTGTTTGAAATATATATGCACTGTAGAATGGTTAAATCTTTCTAATTAACATATGAGATATCTCACAAAGCTTTTTTTTTTTTTTTTTGTAGTGAGAACACTTAAAATCTGCTTGCCTAGTATTTGTCAAGAAAGTAATCTATTGTTGTCAACTGTAGTCACTATGTTATACAATAGAAGATCTCTTCAACTTATTCCATCTAACTGAAATTTGATATCCTTTGATCAGTGCCTCCCCAGTCCCCCGATTTGAGCCTCTTGTAACCACCATTCTACTCTCTATTTCTATGAGTTCAATTTTTTAGATTCGATATGAGTGAGATCATGTGGTATTTGTCATTCTTTGACTGACTGATTTCATTTAATATAATCTCCTCCAGGTTCATCCACGTTGTCTCAAATGACAGCAGTTCCTTCTTCTTTATGACTGACTAGTATTCCATTGTTGATTTATACCACATATTTGTTAATTAGACACTTTGGTTGCTTCCATGTCTTGGCTATTCATTCATGTTGCAATCAATATGAAAGTGCAGATATCTCCTTGAGGTACTGATTTACTTTATACACACACACACACACACACAGACACACACACACACACACACCAGGTACTGAGATTGCTGGATCAGATAGTAGTTCTACTTTAAATTTTTGGAGGAACCTCCATATCGTTTTCCATAATGGCTCTACATTCCTAGCAACAGGGTACAAAAGTATTCCTTTTTCCCTGCATCCCCATCAAAATTTCTCTTTTGTGGTTTTAATAATAGCTCTTGTGACAGATGTGAATTAATGTGTCATTGTAGTTTTAATTTGCAGTTCCCTGATGACTAGTGAAATTGGGCATTTTTTCATCAACCTATCGGTCATTCATATGCCTTCTTTTGAGAAATGTCTATTCGGGTCAGAAATGTCTGTTTGCCCATTTTGATTTTAATTTAATTTAAGTTTCAACTTTTATTTTAGGTTCAGGGGTTCATGGGCAGGTTGGTAATATAGATAAATTGTGTGCCGCAGGGGTTTGGTGTACAGATTATTTCAACATCCACGCAATAACATAGTACCTCATGGGTAGTGTTTTGATCCTTAGCCTCTTTTCTCCCTCCACCTTCAAGTAGGCCCTAGTGTCTGTTCTCTTCTTTGTATCCATATGCACTCAATGTTTAGTTCCCATATAAAAGAGAACACATGATATTTGGTTTTCTGATCCTGCGTTAGTTCACTTAGGATAATGGTCTCCAGCTCCACCCGTGTTGCTGCAAAGGACGTGATCTTGTTCTTTTTTATGGTTGCATAGTATTGCAGTGTATATGTGCCACATTCTTATCCAGTCTACTGTTGATGGGTGTTTCAGTTGATTCAATGATTTTGCTATTATGAATACTGCCGCAATGAGCTTAAATGTGCATGTGTCTTTATGGTAGAATGACATATATTCCTTTGTGTATATTCCCAACTATGGGATTGCTGGATCAAATGGTAATTCTGCTTTGAGTTCTTTAAGAAATTGCCAAACTGCTTTTCACAGTGGCAAACTAATTTACATTCCCACCAGCAGTGTATAAGCATTCCCTTTTCTCCACAACCTTACCAACGGCTTTTATTTTTTGACTTCGTAATAATAGCCATTCTGACTCGTGTGAGATGGTATCTCGTGGTAGTTTTGATTTGTATTTCTCTAATGATTAGTGATATTGAGCATTTTTTATATGCTTCTTGGCCACTTTTATGTCTTCTTTTAAAATGTCTGCTCATGTCCTTTGCCCACTTTTTAATGAGTGATACAATATAATTTGGCTCTGTTTCACCACCCAAATCTCACAATGTTGAATTGTGATCCCAAGTGTTGGAGGTGGGACCTGGTGGAAGTTGAGTGGATCGTGGTTATGGTTTCTAATAGTTTAGTATCATCCCCCTAGTGCTGTCTCATGATAGAGTTCTCACGAGATCTAGTTGTTTGAAAATGTGGAGCACCTCCCCCTTCACTCGCTCTCCTGCCAGCCATGTCAAGATGTGCCAGCTTCCCCTTGGCCTTTCACCATGATTGTAAGTTTCCTGAGGCTTCCTCAGAAGCAGAAGCCTATACAACCCACAAAACCACAAGCCAATTAAGCCTCTTTTCTTTATAGATTACACAGTCTCAGGCAGTTCTTTATAGCAGTGCCAAAAAAAAAAAAAAGACTAATACAATGGGGTTGCTTGTTTTTTGCTTGTTGATTTGTTTAAGTTTCTTATAGAATCTGGGCATTAGACCTTTGTTGGATGCATAGCTTGTAAATATTTTCTCCCATTCTGTAGGCCATCTGTTAACTGTTTTACTTGGTTCTTTTGCTGAGCAGAAGCTCTTTAGTTTAATTAACTCCCATTTGTCACTTTCTGATTTTGTTGCTTTTGCCTTTTAGATTCTTTGTCTAAGACAACGCTCAGAATATTTTTTTCTAGATTTTCTTCTAGGACTTGTATAGTTTGAGATCTTACATTTAAGTATTTAATTCAACTTGAGCTGTTTTTAGTACATGGTAAGAGGTAGGGATCTAGCTTCATTCTTCTGTACATGGTTATCTAGTTTTCCCAGCACTGTTTATTAAATACGGTGTCCTTTCATCATTGTCTATTTTTGTTGAAGTTGTGAAAGATCAGTTGGTTGTAGGTGTGTGGTTCTATTAATATTTCTGAGTTCTATATTCTATGCTATTGGTCTATGTGTCTATTTTTGTACCAGTATTATGTTATTTTGGTTACTATATCCTTGAAGTATAATTTAAAGCCAGATAACGTGATGACTCTAGGTTTATTCTTTTTGCTTAGAATTGTTTGGGCTATTCAGGTTCTTTTTTGTTTGCATATTAATTTTATAATTGATTTTTCTAATTCTGTGAAAAATGACATTGGTGATTTAACAGGAATTGTTGAATCTACAGATCGCTTTGGGCAGTATGGTTATTTTAACAATGTTGATTTTTTCCAATTCATCATCATAGGATGTTTTTGTTATTTTTGTATGTCACCTAAAATTTTTTTTCAGCAATGTTTTGTAATTTTCCTTGTAGAGATCTTTCACTTACATGGTTAAAAGTATTCCTAAGGATTTTATTTTATTTTATTTTTTTGGCTATAGTGAATGGGATTAACATATTGATTTGGTTTTCAGCTTGAATATTATTGGTGTATAGAAATGCCACTTATTTTTGTGTATTCATTAGGCATTTTGAAACTTTAATAAAGTTTTTTTTATCAGGTCTAGGAGCCTTTAGAGGAATCTTTGGGATTTACTAGGTTTAAAACCATAAAATCAGTGAACAGAGATAATTTGGCCTTTTCTTTTCTTATTTGAATGCTTTTTTATGTTTTTCTCTTGCCTGATTTCCTGGGTAGGATTTCCAGTACTACACTGAATATGAGTGCTAAGAGTGGACATCCTTGTCTTCTTCCAGTTCTCATGGAAAACGCTTTCAACTTTGCCCATTCAGTATGATGTGAACTGTGGGCTTGTCATATATGGCTCTTGTTATTTTGAGATATGTTCTTCAATGCCTAGTTTGTTGGGTGTTTTTATCATGATGCCATGTTGAATTTTATCAACACCTTTTCCTGCATCTATTGAAATGATCATATTGTTTTTGCTTTTAATTCTGTTTATGGGGTGAATCACATTTATTGATTTGCGTATGTTGAACCAGCCCTGCATCCCAGGAATAAAGCCTACTTGATCGTGGTGAATTAACTTTTTTTTATGTGCTACTAGATTTGGTTTGCTAGTATTTGGTTGAGGATATTTGCATTTATATCCATCAGGCATAATTGCCTGTAGTTGTCATTTTTTATTGTATTCATACCAGATTTTGGTATCGGGGTGATACTGGTTTCACAAAATAAGTTAGTAAGGAATTCCTTCTCTTCAATTTTTTGTAATGGTTTCAGGAAGACTGGTACAAGCACTACTTTGTATATCTGGTAGGATTCAGTTGTGAATCCATCTGGTTACAGTCTTTTTCTAATTATTATTAAAGTATTTTTATTACTGATCCAATTTCATTATTCATTATTGGTCTATTCAGATTTTCAATTTCTTCGTGGTTCAATACTGAGAGGTAGTTTATGTTTCCAGGGATTTATGAATTTCCTCTATGTTTTCTAGTTTATGTGGAGAGATGTTCAGAGTGTTCTCTGAGGATATTTTGTATTTCTGTGTTATCAGTTTTAATATCACCTTTGTCATTTCTGATTTTCCTTATTTAAATTATCTCTCCTTTTTTTTCTTGGTTAGTCTAGTTAGCCGTCTACCAATTTTGTTTATCCTTTCAAAGAACTTCCTTTTCATTTTGTTGAGTATTTACATGGTTTTATGGTCTCGATTTCATGTAATTCTGCTATAATCTTTATTATTTATTTACTTTTGCTAACTTTGGTTTCATTTTTCTGGTTCCATTAGGTGTGACATTAGTTTGTTAATTTGAGATCTTTCTATTTTTCCAGCGTAGCCATTTAGTGCTATATACTTTCCTCTCAAGAGGTTTTCGTATGTTGGGTCCCTATTTTCATTTGTTTCTAATTTTTTTTTTCATCTTCATTTTGTTTATGCAAAAGTCATTCTGGAGTGAGTTGTTTAGTTTCCATCTACTCCTGTGATTTTGAGAGTACCTCTTGCTATTGATTTCTAATTTCCTTCCACTGTAGTCTGAGAAGATGCCCAACAGGAATTTTATTGTTATTTTTTGAATTCATTAAGACTTGCTTTATGACAAGGTATGTGACCAATTTTAGAGAATGTTCTGTGCACAGATGAGAAAATATACATATTATGGTTGTTTGATGAAGTATTCTATAGAGGAGTATGAGAGACATTTGTCAAGAGTCCAATTTAATCTAGAGTTTATTTGTTTTCTGCCTCGATCATCTGTCTAGTGTTGTCAGTGGAGTGTTTAAGTCCCCACTACTATTGTATGTCTATCTACCTCTTTTATAAGTCTAGTAGTACTTGTCTTATAAATCTGGGTGCTCCAATGTTGGGTGCATATATTTTTAAGATAGTTAAATCTTCTTGTTGAATTTAATGCTTTATTATTATATAATGCCCTTCTTTATCTCTTTCTACTTATGTTGGTTTAAAAGTCTGTTTTATCTGATACAAGAACAGCAACCCTTGCTCTTCTTTGTTTTCCATTTGTATAACAAATCTTTCTCCATCCCTTTACATTGAGCCTATAGGTGTCATTATATGTGTGATCAATCATAAAGACATTGGAAGGTTGGGCCTTATTTTTGTTAACCAATTTATCACTCTATGCTTTAAGTGAGCATTTTGGCCATTTACATTCAAGGTTAATACTGATATGTAATGTGTTCTGTCGTAGTTTTATTAGCTATTTGTTTTGTAGTCTCAGTTGTGTAATTGTTTTATGGAATCTGTGAGCTTTGTACTTATGTGTGCTTTTATGGTAGCAAATATTACTCTTTAATTTTCATTTTTACAACTCCTTTGAGCATTTCTTATAGGACTGATTGGTTGATGAAATTTCTTAACAGTTGGTTGTTTGGGAAATACTTTATTTCTCCTTCACTTAGGAAGCTTAGTTTAGGAGGATATGAAATTCTTGGCTGTCATTGTTTTTCTTTAATAAGGCTAAAAATCAGACTCCAATCTCTTCTAGTTTATAAGGTTTCTCCTGAGAAGTCTGATGTTTGTCTGACTAGATTTCCTTTATAGGAAAAGTTGTGACTGTTCTCTAGCTGCCGTTAGGAATTTTTCTTTTGCATTGACCTTGTATAGTCTGATGACTGCATGCCTTGGGGAGGGTCATCTTGTGTAGTATTTTGCAGGTGTCCTCTAAATCTCTTGTATCTAAATGTCAAACTTTCTAGCAAGATTGGGAAATTTTTTTTCTGAATTATTCCCTCAAATATGTTTTTTTAAATCGTTTACTCCCTCTTCTTATCTTTCAGTCATGCCAATAAGTCATAAATTTGTCTGCTTTACATAATCCCTTAAAGGCTTTGTTCATTTTTTTTTTCCAATTCTTTTTTCTTTATTTTTGTCAGATTGGATCAGTTCAAAAGACTAGCCTTCAAGCTCTGAAATTCGTTCTTCTGCTTGATCTAGTCTATTGTTAAAGTTTACAACCATATTTTAAATGTCACTTAGTGAATTTCAATTCCCAAAATTCTACTTTTTTTCTAAATACAGCTCTCTTGTCTTCCATAACCTTAACAATTTTTTTTAACTGGATTTCAATGTTCTCTTGGGTTTTGTTAAGTTTCCTTGCAACCCATACTTTGAATTCTTTATGTTATTTCAGACTTTTCAATTTGGTTAGGATCCAGTGCAAGAGAGCTAGTGTCATTCTTTAGAGGTGTCAAGACACTCTGGCTTTTTGTACTGCTGAAATTCTTGCACTGATTCTTTCTCATCTGAGGGAGCTATTGTTTCTTATTTTTGAATTTGCTATTGTTTGGATGGGACTTTCTAAAAATTAGTTTTCCCTCAAGAGGATAACTGTCATACATGCTTTGTATAATTGTTTGGCTTTGTTTCCGGCTGCTTTCAGGGAGCCAGGCTCTGCATGGGTTTCCAGGTTGTAAATGGCTTCTGCATAGTGGCTTTCTCAGATGGTCCTCATTATAGTGGTGTATTGAATGTCTGAGCTGACACACTTACTCTGCGGGGCTGAGGATGTGGGGATCTCAGGAAGCTTATCTTGTGAACCAGCACTAAGCCCTTTTAACAGCAGGGTTTTTATTTGGTGGTGCAGTTCAGGCTGCAGTCCAGTAGATAATGCTTAAGAGTGAGTGCCAGCTCACCCTCAGGTAGGATGATATTGGGGTGCACTGAGGTCTCAGGGAAAGGAGCAGGGAGGGTGCACCAGCTCCTTGTCCTGATTTGCAGGAATGCTATCCACTTCCCTGTCACACTTCTGTCACAGGGTTCATGACTATCAGTTAAGAAAGCCATTGTCCATTAATTGTCAGCTACAATGCTGCTACAGGCTGTGGATACACCCCTCTGATGGCTACTACCAAAGCAGGCTCAGCACAGGACCTTTTCTCCCAGTCCAGAGCAGGAAACTCCATGATTTGCCTGTCCTGTGTTACCAGCATGCTGCCACTCGGTGTAGGGAGAGGGAGTTGGACCCTGCCCTTCATGTAAGCCCAAGCAGTGCAGGCTTACTTTTGGGAGAGGTGGAGCCACTGTGAAAAGCATGAAAAATGCTTTCTCTAAGTGCACACTCATTGGTCTCCCCTGGGAAGAACCACTGCCATGTCTGCAGCAGTTGACAGATGTGGGAGTGGCAGGAGACGACCCCTTCTCCACATCCATTCCCAGGCATCAATGATGTCTCCTTCAGCAACTGGCACTGCAGAGTGTTATTTTTTATTTTTTATTTTTTCCTATGGAAGGCTTTGGCTGGCTGTGCTCCTCTATTCCATAAGGATGGCCCATGCTGAGGGTTATATCTGCAGTGGTCCTGTAGCTCCCTGGGGACTTGTTGGCCCCCTGTGCTTTCCAGTCATACCACTTATGAGGTATGTTTGTGGGGGATCTAGTGGTGTCATAACTCAAGAGCAGATAATTCCTGGATACGGCAGTGTCCCATCACAGGTGCAACACCAGTATGGTGATCACTGTCTCAGTTCAGGTCTTGAGAGTGTGGGCATGCCTGCGAGAGCTGACTACCTGGTTCTCTTTCCTCAAGAAGTTTCCAAATTGTTATTGAATGTGCTTCCCTGGGTTACAGGAGCAGAGGGGCTCCCCAAGTGTTTGGCAATCAGCAGATTGTCAGACAGGCAACAGGAGCAGAGAAGCACTCCTACCTACCCTTTCCATGTGGCCCCAAGTTCCAAACTCTTGCTTCTTTCTTTTCTGCACCCCAGTTTTTCCCTGTGGGGACTCTGACAGGTCATGGCTGTCTTTCCTCAGTTTTCCATTTGAAACTTGTCCAGTCGCAAGTAACTTTGACCTTTTTTTCTAGGGAGAACAGGATTCTGATGTCCCTGGTTGGTTATGTTGAAAAAATTTTTTCTGTAGAAGGATTTTTAAAATATTGAATGAAATATTGGAAACATTTCAGGAATGATCTGTAAGTCATTACTACAGTTTTATTTTTGTCAGTCCTTTTACCCATTGATAGAATGATTCTTGAAAATATACACCAACAGGTTATTTAGAAACTCTTAATTTTAATATAAGATATTACAATGATATATTAAATAATGCTTCTATCATAACTGAAATCTATCTGCCATTGATTGCTATATGGCCAATATTTTCCATTTTAAGTCAAATTTGAAATGTAGAGAAAGGAATTACAATGGGATTTGAAAGTTTCCTTTTAGTGAGCAAACAAATATAGTCTAGATATAATTAAGAATACTCAATCTATCCATCCCATGTTCATTTTTACTTGGGGCACAAATCCCTTGTGTTAGGCTAATTCCAGTGAAGTAGTGATAGTAATTATTTGATACTATAGTTTTATTCCTTGCTTTTTTTTTAATAATGCACACTACATGGATATATTTGTAACTGCCATAAAAATAATAAATTATGCATACCCAGCTGAACATAATGGTCTAAAATTGAAAACATCACAGGCAAAGCATTATGCTCGATAGTATCTCAGACAGACAACTGCATAAAGTCAAAACTATTTCTATGATTTTAAAGGTATCAGAAAGGGGAGGATAATTAAAATTTGAGAAGAAATGTAATAAAATGGAGTACATTGTTACACTTTAAATATCACAGATTTTTTTGGAATATTTTAAATTGTTTTAACTTCATATATGGGTAATTATTAAAATTTAAAATCATCAATTAATTTACATAACATAACTGTAAATGTACTAATAAGATCAGTTTTAGATCATGACAGAGATCAGACTTAACTACTGATGTGTTGCAGGAGGTCAGGGACCCCAAATGGAGAGACTGGCTGGAGCTGCAGCAGAGGAACATAAATTGTGAAGATTTCATTTTAATATGTACATATATCAGTTCCGAAAATTAATACTTTTATAATTTCTTATGCCTGTCTTTACTTTCATCTCTTAATCCTGTTATCTTCATAAACTGAGAATGTATGTCACCTCAGGACCACTATTGTGTTAACTGTACAAATTGATTGTAAAACATGTGTGTTTGAACAACATGAAATCAATGCAGCTTGAAAAAGAACAGAATAACAGCGATTTTCAGGGAACAAGGGAAGACAACCATAAAGTATGACTGCCTGCGGGGTTGGGCAGAATAGAGCCATATATTTCTTCTTGCAGAGAGCCTATAAACGGACGTGCAAGTAGGGAAGATATTGCTAAATTCTTTTCCTAGCAAGGAATATTAATAATTAAGACCCTGGGAAAGGAATGCATTCCTTGTGGGGAGGTCTATAAATGGCCGCTCTGGGAGTGTCTGTCTTATGCGGTTGAGATAAGGACTGAAATACACCCTAGTCTCCTGCTGTACCCTCTCAGGCTTACTAGGATTGGGAAACCCCACCCTAGTAAATTTGTGGTCAGACCAGTTCTCTGCTCTCAAATCCTGTTTTCTGTTTTATAAGATGTTTATCAAGACAATACGTGCACAGTCAAACATAGACCCTTATCAGTAGTTCTGAATTTGCCCTTGTCCTGTTTCCTCAGAAGCATGTCACCTTTGTTCTCCTTTTTGTCCTTTAAAGCATGTGATCTTGTGACTTACTCTCTGTTCTTGCACCCCTTCCCCTTTTGAAATCCTTAATAAAACTTGCTGGCTTTAAGGCTCAGGAGGGCATCATGGTCCTACCAATAAGTGATGTTACCCTGTGGAGGCCCAGCTGTGAAATTCCTCTCTTTGTATTCTTTCTCTTTATTTCTCAGTCAGCCAACACTTATGGAAAATAGAAAGAACCTACATTGAAATATTGGGGGCAGGTTCCCCCGATACTGATGGTTTATGTAACTATGAGTTGAGTCAGAAATCCAAGTTTTCCCCACTATCTCTGAAATAATAAGCCCAATAGATTCCCCCATCTTAGCTGGAGTGCAGTGGCATGATCATAGCTCACTGAAACCTCAACCTCCGCAGCTCATGTCTCCTCCCACCTCAGTCTCCTAAGCAGCTGAGACCACAGGTGTGTGTCATCATGCCCAGCTAACTTCACTTTTGGGTCTCACTATGTTTCCCAGGTTGATTTTGAACTCTGGGGCTCAAACAATCCTTCTGCTCTGGCCTCTCAAAGTGCTGGGATTGTAGGCATGAGACACTGTGTTCAGCCTTACTACAAAATATCTATACCTCGTATTATGTACTACTATAAAACAGAGTAATATTTCTTCACCTTGAGGTTTTCATAATTAAAACTATGCTGTGATTTTCAGAGTCCCAGAGTAAAGCTGTAAGACAGACAATAATGCAGAGATATGTGTCTGACCTGATTGGTGCCTTTGACATTATTTTCAAATGTATGCTCAATTTGGGTTCAATTTCTCTCTTCCATACTCTTTTTTACATAATGGAGGAATCCATATACATTTTTCACTTACCTATGCATTTTATTATATAGCAATTGTTTTTGATGTAATTAGTTAACATTTTACAAAGTGAATGAGCTATGTGTATCAAATAGCCTCAGTTCTGTTTTGTTTTGTTTTGTTTGGAAATGGCACAGAATAATAAAAATATCTACATATTAGTCTTGGTTCTACAATTAACATTGTAGTTGATATTGGGCAATTTAGGTTCAGTGATAACCTATAAATTGACCTTGTTATATGTCTTCCATTCCTCATATATTGGAAGAGATAGTTATACTAATGGAGGGTATTTAGAATACACTGATTATTCCCTCTCTCATGTTTCTTAGAACATCAAATATCCCAATATTTTGCTTTTACTTTGGCCATCATCATTACAAATCACTTAGTAATTTGCAATTGCTAATATACCAATTATCTGGTTTTTCTTTATTGCTAGGGGCTATTTCTATGAGGAATTTTAATAATCTCTTGAAATAGCATATCTCACTATGCATGCTCCTAGTAATATAGCAAAATGACACCTTTCAATTATATTAATCTTAATAAACTCATTCATTCATTCATTCATTCACTCATTTACTTTATTTATTTATTTGTTTTTGCCATAAGCCAGGCATTATGTTAAGTTCAGTGAGAATTAAAAGAAAATTTGCATGATTCTTTGTGTAAAATAAATTGGGAATGTATTTGGATCAGCATCAGTGAGGGCAGAAAACATGACTCACCCACACACCCAAATGGTTAAGATCAAGAAACTCTGAAAAAAGGACTGCTTAGAAAGGCATGGTAAGGATGCACAGACAAATGAGGGATGGTAAAAGCTGTTGATACTCGTTGGCTGAATGAACAGGAAGAAGATACAAAGTTATCATAAATCATTGAGAACTGGAACCATCTAGAGGTGGGATTACATAGCAGGAGTTGGCGATGAGAGGACCTAACTCACAGCTAGTGTTAGGATATTATGAAGAAGCATTAAAAAACTAGTCTTGTACTTTTACTTCTCATATATTGCTGTGGTTTGAGGAAAAGGCACCAAAGCAAAAGTAGTGTGTAGAATGGTACTGTAAGTCATACAGGCATACAATTTACTTTTGTGTTCTAAAACTGTTTTGGCCAGTTTTATAAATATCATTCAGTGACAAAATTCTGCTGAGCACAACTTGCTTTAGATTTGGTGATTTGCTGATTTGGTTTAAATATCATTCTGTTCATGACAGGAAGATCAGATCACATACCTACATTTTGTTTCATATGCATTTAGTTTCTATCAAGTAGTGAGCTTGAAGCTGCCTCTCAATTGGACAATATTTTTTAGCAGAAGAGGGCTCCACTTTGCTCTAAAATCCTAGTGATTCCCAAGTGTTTGTGTAATTAAGGCTTGGCAGATATGCCGTAAAGTGCACCACTGACTGCTTGCTACACACACCATAAGCAACACTGAGTATACTGGGTCATTACGGCCAACTGGCAGGGTTGTTTTTACCACAGTATGTATCTTCAGGAGAGCTTCTTTTTCCTCTGAGCCCTTCTCAAATAGTCTCTCATGTTATTCAATAAAGTGATTAGAAATTCATCCTCAAGAACGTTTTTACATAGTTGGTGGGAATGTAAATTAGCTGAATCATTGTGGAAGACAAAGTGGCGATACCTCAAGAATCTAGAACCAGAAATACCATTTGACCAAGAAATCCCATTACTGGGTATATATCCAAAGGAATATAAATTATTCTACTATAAAGACATATGCACATGTATGTTTATTGCAGCACTATTTACAATAGCAAAGACTTGGAACCAACCCAAATACCCATCAATGATAGACTGGATAAACAAAATTTGGCCCATATACACCATGGAATACTATGCAGCCATAAAAAGGAATGAGATCATGTCCTTCACGGGTACATGGATGAAACTGGAAGCCATCATCCTCAGCAAACTAACAAGGGAACAGAAAACCAAAGACCGCATGTTCTCACTCATAAGTGGGAGTTGAACATTGAGAACACATGGACACAGGCAGGGGACCAGCACATACCAAGACCTGTTGGTGGGTGAGGGTTGATGGGAGAGAACTTAGAGAATAGGTCAATAGGTGCAGCAAACCACCATGGCACACGTACACCTGTGTAACAAACCTGCACGTTCTGCACATGTATCCTCTTATTTTTAGAAGAAATAAAGAAAAAAAAAATAAATGCCTTGCTTTTCTCATTAAAAAAAGAAATGTGACAAATATTACCTCCAATATCCAAAGAGGTATGCTAAGGATTGTGTAATTATTTTTCATGATGAGAGAATGAAGGTGCAGAAATTTGTATTTCCTATCACAAGGAATATTTCAACATTTCCTAGACAATTGAATTCCACGATACCACCAATGTGGCAGGCTATGAGTTTGCTGTTGGGGCTTATGTCTCTCCATATGGCATGTGTACTTCTTATAAAAGCATCTAGGGATATACAACTTATTACTCATCAGACGTAGTTAGCATAATTCTATCCATTTAAGGGACTTAAATAATTTTCTAGGATATCAAGCATTTGTGTTTGCTCTGGGATATGAGGAAGAGAGGGGAGGTGACACAATCTTGAGGCAAGATAGTGAAGACCTATTACTCTCATGGCCAGCTGAAGGTACACTTCCTTGGCTTATCTTTATTAATTATGATTGAGAATATGGTGGCTATATAATTTATTATCAGCTAAACAAGAACACTTAGAGAGTGAAAGGGAGTACCATTAATAATAACATCAAGACACTAGGCATAAAATGAGACTGTCCCAACTTAATTGTGTTGTAAGTTTATCCATAATTCTGACTTACAGGACTTTGTACAGACCTTCCCTTCCATTCTGATCATTCTCTACAGTTCAGAATTATTTTGTTAAGATATTATCTGTTTGGCCTCATTACATTTTGATATTAAAATAGTATTTTTCCACTTTTAAGCTGTTTCACATCGTAAAAATTAGTTGAATTTGCCTTTAAAAATCAAATACCTATTTTTTACTGATAATTGCCTGACCTACTTCCTTTTGCAATTGTAGCAGAAATGTGATAAATTCAAAACTGTATGTATCCAAAAATTCTCAAAATTCAAAAATACAAAAATTCTCATGTTAGTGATATGCAGATGTTTATACAACACTTCTGCTTCTTTTGCTAACCTCCCACTTTTATACTTTCTCAGTTCTTTTAGCTACCCTGCTGTGTCAATGTAATGCAGCATGTTGGTGGTATTACACGTGACCTCTGTGTATTTCCCAAGTATTGCATAAACCGTTTCATTTAAATTCAGAGGAAAAGTGAATGCAATTTACTTTTGTGTAATAATAAGGGATCATCTTGCTTCAGCTGGATTCCTGTGACAGAGCTTAATAAAACATTTGATGAAATCTTGATTAGGACACACAAAGCATGGTATTTGGAAAACATCAAGTGTGATTTGAGTTTTTATATAATTCTAACCCTAATGTCTCTTGTGCTGAATGAAATAATCAGATTAAACGTATGTACACTAATGATGTGTTTGTCATGAAAACAGAGCATACAATTCCTTCATCAACGTGACAGGAGAGGATGATTTATTTAATTCGCTGCTGATTTCTAAATATTTTTTGTAATGAAATGCTTCTGAGAGCTCTGATATTTTTGAAATGATTTTTTGGTCTAATTTGTGTGGTCCATGGATGACAAGTAAGATTTTACCCTTGGTGCCTTTGTTTTCCTTTATTTTCAATTTGAGAAGTTTAAAAGACAAATAGATAATTGGATGTTCAGAGATGAAGCCAGTGCATTTTTTCTAAAGATTGCAACCTCATTGCTTATATACCCTTTACAAAACTATATTTCTTCTGTTGCAAAGGTAGGAGTTTAGTTACAAAGACTACCCATGCCTTAGAATTTTTGGGTGTCTTTTTTTCCCTTTCAACCAAATTCAAAATGAAATGAGATTCTTTGTGTATGTATGTGAGTGCTTGTATGTGTATGATTCTGTGTGTAAGTGCAGAGTTGTGTATGAGAGTGAATGAGTATGAATATGTATGAGTTGTAGTGGGAAACCATGGGGTCATATTAGCTTTACTGAGTGACAGTGATCAGCGGAACTAATAAGTGTTTAATGAACTCATGAAACTAGTGAGAAACATTGTATATATAGAATACCTTTGTTTCAAGGACACTCAGTAAGATTTTCTAGATCTTATGTAGGAAGTATATGCCACTGAATACTATTATAAAATTCAGTGTTTTCAAAGGAAAAGATAGCTATTCTATGAGGCTTTATAATTGGGTAAATTATAGATAATTAGAGTTTAATAGTTATTTTGAAATTAAATTGCACTCATAAAGAATCAATGATAAGAGCAGAAAATAGAAGTTCATGGGATTATCAACTGAGTGACCAATTCTTTCCAGGATTAATTCCACAATGTATCAAAAATATTTTATGAAACACCTTTATTTCCTAGTGCTTTGTATTCTAATAACTCCCTTGAATATTAAAAATTTTATGTAAAAATTCATATAATTCATATAATTCAGTGTCATGAAGTAGGAAAGAAGTAACTAGATTTAAGTGAATCAAGATGTAAAATAAGTATAAATAAAGTAGTCCACAAATTAATGCCCAGCTCAATAAGAAACTCTTTATCAAAGAACATGGTATAATGAAGTATATTCTGTGCATTCTGGACAAAGTCTTCTGCAGGGACTAGATGTGGATGCTCAGATTGAAAAATCAGGAGTGAAAATGAATCATAGGTGCACATGGAAATATTTACACAGTGATGGCAAGCAACATTAAGCTGCTACACATTTGATTCTGAAAATTTATTTTTAAATGAATATTTTTATTTTTGAATCAGCATTATTCATTTTACTACAAAGATTAATACATTTTTGCATATAAGATAAGCTTTACTTTCTCTATTTCCCATTGAAATATACTATTATTTCAATTTTATTTAATAAATGGTAATTTTTTCAATACTATTATATACCAAGTTCTATATACCAACATATATATATATATATATATAAAATTTGTATTCTCTTGATTCTACTCTATTCTTTTTTCTTATTTTTGCTTATATATGACAGTAGATTGATAAAATTCTATGGCATATTTTGACATCTAGTAGAACAAGTTACATCTATTGGTTCTTTTTTCAAAAATGCGTAAGCAATTTGTTCATCTTTACCTCTGTGACAGACACATACAAGGTGATCCCCTGATAAGTTGTGACTTCATATAACCCCTTCCACTTGAATGAGAGTGGAACTTGAGTGAAGGTGAAAGTTGTGATTTGCTTTACCAAATAGAATATGGAAAATGTCATGGATGTCACTCCCATGATCACTTCTTGTGTATAAGACTCCATCTCAGTTGACCAGATTGAAAAACTTACTTGCTGGCTTTGAAGAGATAAGCTGCTATGTTACATAAGGACCTGGGAGAGGGCCAGGTGGCAAGGCACTATGGGCATCCTTCAGGAGATAAGAGTGGTCCCTGACTAACACTCAGCAACAAAAATGCCATGGGGATAAATTTCACTTACAACATGAATGATCTTGGAGTCCAAGTCTTCCTCAGGCAAGCCTCCAGATAAGAATGCAGCCCAGTAAATACTAACTTTGGCCTTGTAAGATACGAAGTAGAGAACTCAACCAAACTATGACTAAGTTATACCCAAATTTCTCAACTAAAGAAACTACGAAATAACAAATTTGTGTTGGCTTAAGCCACTAAATTCGTTGTAATGGAAAATTGATACATTTTCAGGATAAATTTTAGAATAAAGTGTTACATACTAAAATGTCTTGTGGTATAAAAGAAACTCGGCCGGGCGCGGTGGCTCACGCCTGTTATCCCAGCACTTTGGGAGGCCCAGCTGGGTGGATCACGAGGTCAGGAGATCGAGACCATCCTGGCTAACACGGTGAAACCCCGTCTCTACTAAAAACACAAAAAATTAGCCGGGCGTGGTGACGAGCACCTGTCGTCCCAGCTATACCGGAGGCTGAGGTAGGAGAGTGACATGAACCCAGGAGGCGGAGTTTGCAGTTAGCTGAGATGGTGCCACTGGACTCCAGCGACAGAACGAGACTCCATCTAAAAAAAAAGGAAACTCAATATATTAAGGAAACTTTTCAAGCAGAGTGTTAGAAAGGTGAAACGTAAAGCCCCCTGTGTTTGAGTATCTGTGGAGAGGTGTGCTTGAGGTTTCTTGCAGTTGGACACACCACAGTTTTCTGCTCCAGTAAAGAAACTTGCCCTCTGCTTTCCATTTTCATGGCCTTTCTTGTGAGAGTGTCTGTGAATATGGCGGCTGCTTAAATATTTAGAGGAGTCAAAACCTACCATGCAGCCAGAAAACAGTAGTGGTAGCATCTGGAGGGCGTGGACACTTAGACCTTGTCAATCCTCTCACTGGGTATGGGGTGAAAGAAAAGAGTCACTGCTGCTACAAGCCCGGAGACAACCTCTTGACTCATTCAAAAAATAATTCTACTTATCTTCCCATAATGAGAGATCATCAATCATAAGCCTTTCACCAGGGGAATGCATTAACTATCCTGCCTATATCTGGAATAAAAAAGAAAGGTTGTTAATTTTTCCATTTGTTTGCCTACTTCCGAAGTTTGGGTTTCTTAATGTTCCAGAAATAATGTATTATACCTCCTAGGAGGGAATCTAACTTTCTCCTTTGCTCAGAGCATTAGACTCTGTAGGGATTCAGGGATTTGCCACTCTCGTGGCATTCTGGTGTTACTGGGAAATTTTGCAAGCAGAATCCTGCAGAAAAGCACCTGGGCCTGAACGCAGCCACATGCACTATGGGTCTGTGCTCCAGGAATGGGACCCTGCCCTCTTATTCTACCATTCCACATGGCTTCATGAAAGTGACCTGGAGCAGGACGAAAAAATGTCTGAAATGTCATGGGAAGAATTGCAAACAGAATGCAAGATACAAGAGCTGATAACACCTGGAGAAAATGAGACCACGTGAAGCACTTCGGAAGAAGAGAAACTCAGACACTCGGAACATGTCAGACAAAAAGAAGCATTGTTATTCGGCAAATGGTACTGCTGATTTCTCTAAAATTCCTTAAAAATGTTTTTATTGGGATTATACAAAATATGTAGATTATCTAGATGTTTAATATTGACATTGTTCCCACAATTATTAACCTGGCTATTAACACTGGAGTAGATCACATAAAATTGTCTACATAGGAACTAGAGTACACATTTGTAATCACTGTGTTTTTTCTTTATCTATTTTGTCAAAATACATATATAGCATTTCTCACTCAATTTGCTGTTAGAATAGCATCTTTCACCTCTAATTCATCTGCCTCGCTGGGATAAATCTCTAATGGTCCCTCTGTCTATATATGCTTATATTTTTGATAAAGTGGTCCCAAGCTTGACATCTGCATTTAATTAAATTCTACTTGGATGTTTCCTTTTGATGCAATAAAAGGCAGAGATAGAAACTTCAGTTACTTTATGTAATTTGACAAAGTGTCTGCATCATTAAAACACACCCTATCCAGGAATACAAGATGTCTTTCCATGTATTAGGTTTTCTTTTATGTTTTTCAGTAAAGTTTATAAAACTTTATATAGGTCTTGTACTTTTTTGTTAGCTTTCTCTAGGTACCCTATGGTTCTTGCTGGTATTGCAAATTAGTCATCTCTATCAATTTGATTTTACTATTGATTATTTTTGTTGTATGAGAGGACTCTTGTATTTGCATTTCACTCATTTGTTTAGTTGGTTGGTTGACTTTATGTTCAGCAACCTTTTATTTTTATCCCATTTATCTTATTAGGTCTGGATTTTTAAAATGTGTTTTCTTACAGTAATGATACTGGCAAATAATAATTATTACATCTGCAGATAGACACCCTTGTTAAAAAAAAAAAAAAGGCAAAATAATTTAGACTAGTTTTCCAGCTCCAAATAGAGAGCTCTTTTGAGAGTAAATGCTGTCTCTTAGTAAGATATGTGGGTTTAAAACCATTTCCATTTATCAAAATAGCTTCTAATCCAAGGAAAACCAGTTCTTGTTCAAAATGGACTTGCTGCAGCAAAAAAAAAAAAAAAAAAGATTCAGTGCCACAGTATTACTGGAGAACTCCACTCTGATAGGGAATCTCAGCATGTCTGTGATTCAACTGTGCTATTCACCCATCAGAATGATTCTGTCATTCTCCCTACCACTGCAGGGGTTGGTTGCTGAAAACTCACAGCTGAATCACTCTCTAGGATTCAAATTCTGCTGAGAGGAAAGGGATTACTTAAAAGTTATGCTCCCTCCCTAGGAAGAACCTTCATTTGAAAGCTGGTCAATGTTTAGGGTGGGACTTAGTTAATTAATATGCTGATCATCATCATGGTAAGACTGAGATTGTGTCAACTGCCCAGAGTATAGCTATGAACTCAGCCTGAGCCTACAGACTGGAAGACTGCAAAGCTTTAGTCCAAGAGTCCCCAACGTGCATACAATGGGCTTTTAGGAATACCATGAGTTGTTTTAAGTACATGTGACTACTTCGTGTTTTTGTTTTTGTATTTTTTTTTTTTTTTTTAGATTGGAGCAATGCTGAGTCTTGTATCATGGACATGTACTACCATGTGCCAATATACTTGCAGGTTGTCATGATTTTTAACAAACAATATCACATTTGAGTCTTTTCCTTTTTTTACCATTATATATTTAATATTATGAGATGGTGACCAAAATGGCTTTAATGTTCCCCTCAATTTGAGCAAACTTCAGAGATTTTCTTCTGTCTCTAGACTCCTGATCTGTTTTTTTCTCTTAGATCATTTATGTTACCAAACATGCAATTATAAATTATTTCTCTACTCCTTTGAGATGTAGATTTTCTCCCAGCTTCTTGACAGATTCAAAGCCCGGAAATGTTTTTCTCAAGGACCTGGGAATCATTCCTTTGAAATGCAATTATGAAGAAACATAGCACCCTTATCTTCCAGTCTCTGCAGGAGGGTAGGGACCTAAATTTCATAAGTGCCAATTAGCAAATAGTCCCTCTAACAGTTCATTAGGTGGATTAATCACATCGACAAACCTCCTACACAACATAGCTTCCAGTACTTTGCAACAAATTCGCCACAGCATTTAAAAACTTGCCCCTGTTTTGTTTCAGAAGTTTATTTCAGTCTCTCTCTCTGTTATGGCAATAGTTTTAAGTACTCTTCCTTGACTATTTAACTCCATCTGGTACACTTTTACTTTGAGATATATGTGAATTATATCTCAATAAAACTATTAATAAAATATTTTTAAATACTATAAGAAAAGCAATTATAAATTATGTTTGATTTTTATGTAGAGATATATATATATTACCTCTGAAAAAGACTTATGCTAAAATATATTGAAACCTACCGCAACATTCTGTCAGTTGCTAACATTTATTGAAAACCTGCTTGAATTCTATACTAGATTAATTAAGAATACAGAAAAATACATTAATAAAATAAATATAAACATAATTATAAAATTAATATCATCAGTAAGTTATATCTGGAATACTATAACAGAACATAGAAATAGGAGAATACTGTAATTTAAAAAAAATTAAATGCATGTAAAATATTGGAATACTAACAGCACCCACGAGCCAGAGGTCACAAAACTAGTAAATATGAGGATTAATGATAGAAAATTTTCTAAAGGAGGAAAGTTTTATTAATAATTTGAGAATTTCTAAGAACAGAATTTATAGGTTTTTTGTTCCCGTAAATGCTAACATCAAAATTTCCATCTTATTATTTTTCAAGCTGTTCTGGCTCGTTTCCACTCACTACCCTCCCACCTCATGACACTTGAGCAAATTACTTCCTTAATGGACTCTCAATCTTAGTCCCAATGCACAGTTTTCCTACCTAGACTGCCAACCCTTCTGGGTGACAACTCACTCAGAGTGAAGTAACTCATTTTATGTTATCTTCATGTTTTCGGAAGGCTAATCTGATTCATTAAGGCAAAAAAGTGAACAATGCAGGGATATTAGAGACTTCATAAGGTCAGAGGGAGCCTCACTCTATGTTAGAAACGTAGTGTTTCTAACATAGAAACCAAGACTTAAAAAAATTTCTGGCAACACTAAAGTAGGCATTGGCTAAGTCAGTCCTAATCAAAATATGCATAATTAGCCAAGAAGAATGCTTTCTTACCTATAGCTCCAGCTCATAAAAAGTGCGCTGACCAAAATTTGATGATATTAGAAAGTATTCTTGAGGAAATGTAAACATCAATTATTATTATTATTTATTTATTTATTTGAGATGGAGTTTTGCTCTATCGCCAGGCTGGAGTGCAGTGGCACGATCTTGGCTCACTGAAATCTTCACCTCCCAGATTCAAGCGATTCTCCTGCCTCAGCCTCCCAAGTAGCTGAGACTACAGGTATGCGTCACCATTCCCAGCTAATTTTTGTATTTTTAGTAGAGACAGGGTTTCACCATGTTGGCCAGGATGGCCTTGATCTCTTGACCTTGTGATCCACCCGTCTTGGCCTCCCACAGTGCTGAGATTACAGGCATGAACCACCGTCCCCAGCCTAATTTTTAATTTTTTTTTTAAGTAGAGATGGAGTTTCACCATGATGGCCAGGTTAGTCTTGAACTCCTGACCTCAGGTGATCCACCTGCCTCGGCCTTCCAAAGTGCTGGGATTACAGGTGTGAGCCACAGCGCTTGACCTGTACTAATTAATATTCTTAGATGCAGAATGTAGAGTAAAACTTAGAATCATTTAGTTCAACACTTTTATGTGTAAAATGAAGACACTATGTAACCTTGAGCAAGTCAATTTTCCCCTTTAGCAGCAGTTTCATTATCTGTGAATAGAGGGATAATGCCTATTTTACATATCTTATTACAACCAAATATATGTGTTGGGTTAATTCTGATTAATATGATATCTCTGACTAGAACCATGGGGTCGAGGCACATGATTACAGCAGTGTTCCTTAATACCTTAAGCATGTGAGATGCTGCTTTGGGATATTGATATTGGTGTTCTCAGGCTTCCCAAATTTTTGTTTGTCTAACATAAAGAAAATTATAGACTCAGCATTTATAAGTGATGATGATAAAATGGAAGATTAAAAAGTAGGAAGTATGTAGAATTAAAAGTTCTCCTACAATAAATATCTAAGTTCTAAAAGGACGAGATAATAAAAGGGCCCTGCATTAAAAAAAAAAGGGTCTGTGGCAATATTGTTATAAGTGCAGACTCACCTAAAGCGGGCTTTAGGGGACTGGTCAGATGCGTCTTCCGTCTTCCTTGTCATAGGGATTGTAGGGAGCTCAAGGGAAAATCAGAAAAAGAATGTATATATTTATTTTAGTCAGGGTTTTCTTTGCTGCACACAAATTAGATCTTTTGAGAATTGCCAAAGCCCTTAACGAATATCTTAATCAATGAGGAACAAAGACTACATTAAATGTATAATATCTATAAAAAATTTAAACAATAAGTTGATCGATCCTTCATGATTAATTTGAATAAAATATCTTATACTCAGAAAAATAACCTTTAAAATGAAGACATGTATTTCCTTTCTAATTTTCTCACCTCTACCACTTCTCACCACCTAAATCTGCTTCAAAGTAGCATGCCTTATCAAAAGGTGTGAATAGTATATTAAGACAGATACAAACTTACAAGGGCAAGAAAGAGATACCATACAGCTTTCTTAAATCTTTGGGGATCACTGAGGGTTCCCAACTGTACTTGTACCTTCTCTGGTTTGAGGTTTTCATTTGTTTGTTTTTTGACAGAATATATAAGAAGCAGAATATCCACCACCTAATAAAAACCATTTTGTCTCAATTGTCTTTATGTCCTCCCTTTCTATTTAGGCCCAGATCCCTGGCTTTTTTCCTGGCAGAAAAAAAAAAAAAAAAAAAACAATATAAACAAAGCACTTTCCTCATTCTATCAATCGCATTTCAGTAATTAATTAATTTAAGTTGTGAATGTTTTGCAACTGTTATCAGTGCCATTGCCTTCACAATTATGAAATTAGGCAGCAGCAGTCAACTAATTATCTGAGCTTCAAAAGTTCCAAGTCATGATTCTAGTAGTTTGTTTTGATTTCCTTTATTTAAAGAGCTCTTCCTGCTCCCATATTTAAGGCTTAAAATTAATTATTCATATCTGATAAAGGAAAGTAGGATAAACTCTCTGTATCATTGAATGTAGCTGTAGTTTGAAAGCCTCTTATTGCTTTTGAATGATTACAATTTTACACTTTGAAGCAAAAATAGGTTATAAGAGTGATTATAGCAGAATTTTATTCCATTAAAAAAAAATGTGAGCCTAATGCTGTTAAAACCAATAGGTTTGATACACACATGTAAGGCTATCTGGAGTATAATTTATAGAAAATATTTTGAGTGTGTTTTTGCAAAATGTCTAAATGTCTTATGAACTTTAGAGGCTGGCACAATTCCCTTTTCCAATGTGTTTACTGTAAAATGATTAGAGATCCCACCAGAAAACCTTGTCCCTATCTTAGATTTTACACTGACAAACTCAATTGTAGAAAATAGAAAGTAAGCTATTCTACTTTTCTGTGCATAATTATATGCACATACACGAGTACACACATACATGCTTTTATCATATGTTAAAAATTATCTCATAAGTACAGTCATCCCTCATTCTGCAAGGAGTTCGTTCTAGGAGCTCCCATGAATACCACAAGTCTGAATGTGTGCAAGTCCCTTACATAAAATGTCAACATATTTGCATGTAACTAATGTACACAATCCCATATACTTTAAATCATCTCTAGATTACATATAATGTCTAATACACTGTAAATGCTACCTAAATAGTCATTATGCTATTATAGAGTTGTTATAACCATTGTCTTTAATTTGTATTTTTTAATGACTGTATTGTTATTTTTATCGTTTGTTTTGTTTCTGAATATTTTTTATTAGAGTTTGGTTGAATTTGTGAATGCAGAACTTGTGGATACAGAGAGCTGACAATATATTTTGTAAAAAGAGGTAAAAACTATATTTGTGGATATTTATGTTAAGATGGCTGGATTAAAAAATAGAATAACACTTAAAAATACAATTCCAAGGCAATTTTATCCAATATTTACAAATAATATAGATATGATTTCTAACATAACTTATAAACAATTTCAGACTAAAATTCTCTAGTTATTGTCAGTTTTGACTCCCAAATGAGTAAGCGTACAAACAAAACATTATAGATACTAAAGTATCCCTAACTTGAATAGGCTTTTAAAGGCTGAACGCAAATAATTTGCAATGCTTGAGATTAAAGTAAACTCAAAGCTTGGATTCTGAATTCTACTAGGATATAGAGTATCGTAAGAGATCATTACTCTTACCTTAATAATGAGAAGGTTGATTAAATTATAAAGAACGTAAGTATGTTTAAACCATAAGGCACCTGAAGAATAAAACAAAAAAGCATAAATGGAAGAATAGATACTGGTATTGACACATGTTTTCATTGCTCTTGGGTGTATGCCTAGGAATGGAATTTGTGAGTCATATCGAAAGTATATGTTTAATTTTTTAAGGATATTGTTCTATTATTTTTCTTTGACATGAAATAATGACATATATTTATGAGGTACAGAGTGATGTTTTGATACATATCAATCTGACTTAAATATGTAGAACACTATAATCAGCAACTGCAAAATATACCATGTTTCATATAATCATAGAACAATTATCGAGACAGATCATATATATAGAGAGAGAGCCCTAAAACAAGTCTTAATAAATTTCAAAGTACTGAAATTCTGGAGAGTATATTGTCTGATGAAAATAGTATTAAAATAAAAATGAATAACAAAATTACGTTAGGAACAGTCCCTATTTGGAAATTAGGCAACAAAATTCTAAATAATTTATGGATTAAAATAGGATTCATGTGAGTAATAAAAAATCAAAAATACATACATTTTGTCCTGAATTAAAATTCAAGCACAATATACAACATATATGGGATACAGATAGCACAATGCTTACAATGAAATTAATAGCTTTATATTTTGTGATGGGGTAGAATAATGGTTGCTTGTAAATAGACATGTCCTAAACCCTGAGAACTTTACATGTCACTTTACATGGCAAAAGAGACTTTTGCAGATGTGATTTAGTCCAAGATCTTGAGAGGAGAAAATCCTCCTGCATTGTTCCAGTGGCTGAATGTAATCATTAGGGTCTTTATAGGAGAGAGGCAAAGACAGAGTGAGAGAAGAAAATGTGACTATGGAAGCAGAGGTTGAAATAAACTCAATGCTGGCTGTGGCTCACAAGTCCTGGAAAATGAGTGGCCTCTAATGGTCTGGAAAAGGAAAAGAAACAGATTTCCTCATAGAGCTTTCAGAAGGAAATGTAACCCTATAGGTATCTTGATTTTAGCACAGTGAAACACTGTGACCTTCAGTTTTTCCTATACTTTCCTCCAGAACTATAGGATAATAAATTGCTTTAAGTCACTCAATTAATGGCAATTTCTACAGGAGAGATAGGAGAAACTATTAGAACAATGAATGAGGCAAAAACAATTATTTAATCTTCTATGTTAATATATTAGAAAAAGAACAAAATAAACTCAAATTAAACAAACAAAATAATAAATATAAGAATAGAAATTAGTCAGTTTGACCAACATGGTGAAACCCTCTCTCTACTAAAAATACAAAAATTAGCCGGGCGTGGTGGCACATGCCTGTAATCTCAGCTATTCAGGAGGCTGAGGCAGGAGAATCGCTTGAACCTGGGAGGCGGAAGTTGCAGAGAGCCAAGATGGCACAATTGCACGCCAGCCTGGGCGACAGAGTGAGACTCCAACTCAAAATAATAATAATAATAATTATATTTAAATGGAAAGACAATCTGGAAAAAAAGTAAAAACATTATTTTTTTAACAGAATAATAAAATTCCAGAAAGAGCGATCAAAAGAAAAGAGAGAGAGAGAGAGAGAGAGAGAGAGAGAAACTACCAATATTCTGAAGGCAAGAGGGGAAGGGAGAGTCACTACAGAGCCTATAGATATCAAAAATATAATAATAAGTATATGATAAGTATATGATAAACTACATTATGCTGATAAGTTAGAAAATGAACATAAGATGGACTACTTTGTAGAACACAAGTTTTCAAAACTCACATGACACAAAATAGAAAATCTTTAGGGCCCCATATCTATTAAATTTAATTTGTAATGAAAACCTCCAAGGCCCAAAATTGTATTGGTGAATTTTACAAAATATTTAGGAATAAAATAATAAAACTGATTAAACTTTTTTTAAGAAAATAGAAGAGGATGAAACACTTTTTTTTTTTTTTTTTTTTTTTTTTTGAGACGGAGTCTCGCTCTGTCGCCCAGGCTGGAGTGCAGTGGTCGGATCTCAGCTCACTGCAAGCTTCGCCTCCCGGGTTCACGCCATTCTCCTGCCTCAGCCTCCCGAGTAGCTGGGACTGTAGGCGCCCGCCGCCTCGCCCGGCTAGTTTTTTGTATTTTTTAGTAGAGATGGGGTTTCACCGGGTTAGCCAGGATGGTCTCGATCTCCTGACCTCGTGATCCGCCCGTCTCGGCCTCCCAAAGTGCTGGGATTACAGGCTTGAGCCACCGCGCCCGGCCGAGGATGAAACACTTTTAAATTTTTTAAATTAGGATTATTACAAGCCATCATAAACATAACTGAAAATAACATTAATTTAATGTTAGCAAAGTAAACTGAATGGAAAATCAATCATGACCAAGAAGTCATTAAATGTAAGTTTGCTTTAAATTGAAAATCAATCAATATCATCACATTAACAGAATAAGGAAAAAAATGCCACTATCTTATTAGATATAGAAAATGCATTTGATAACATTTAATACCAATTTGTAAATTTTTAAAAAATCCAGAAAATTGAGGATGTAGGAGAATTTCTCAATACATTAAATTGTATTTATGAAATTATACAGGTAACCTCATACTTAATGGCGAAACACTGAATGCTCTTTCACTGTGATCAGGATAAGGGAGGATGCTTACTTTCACCAGCTCTCTTGGCAGGGTAATAATTCATGCAAAAGAAATAAACTGTATAAATATTGAAGGAAGAAATAAAATCTTTGCTGTTCTCTGATTAAATGACTGTGTATGCAAAAAATTCTACAGGTTTTACAAAAAAGTCCACTGAAACGTAAATGAAAATTTAGAAAATTTTACTATATATTGTCAATATGCAAAAATCCTTTCAATTTGTACATACTAATAATGCTATGTGTAAATAAAATAAAATAATACCATTGACAATAGGATCAAATTCATCAAATAGCTAGGATATCCATTTAACAAAACATAAGGAAATTTTCTATGAAGATAACCACAAAACAGTTCTGAAATCAATTAAGGTCTAAAGAGAAGGATATGCCTCATGCACTGACTCAAAATCTTTAAGATTTGTCTATGGCAATCATACACAGTGTATACAAATATTGAATCACCATACCGTTTGCTTTAAATATATTCAGTCTACCAAATATATTTAAATTAAAATTCATTTCCGATTTGAAAACTCAATAAAAATGCCAGCAGGGTTTTGCGTGTGTGTGTGTGTGTGTGCGCGCGTGTGTGTGAATATTGGCCAGCTTCAAGGTGATTACAATGTATATGGAAATTCAAAGGACATAGGACAGCCAAGACACTCCTGAGAAAGAACAAAGTAGGATTTACTAGGTTTCAAAACTTACTATAAATCTACAATAATAAAAAGAGTTTGGTATTGCCCTAAGGGTAGACAAAGATCAATGCAACCGAATAGAGAATCCTGAAGCAGACTAGCCCATAACAGAACAAACAATGTTTGATCTATGTACTGAGACAATTTTGTAAGTAAAGACTTCTTAACAAAGGGCTCTGAAAACCTGGATATGCATATGGAATAAACAGACTCTTAATTCCCATATCACTTTTTTTGTAAAAATTAATTGATAATGAATTATGGCCCTAATGTAAATGCTAAAATTATAAAAACTTCAGTATAAAATATAGAAACAATATTTTTGTGATTGTGAAGTAGACAAGTATTTTTTGACACGGGATAAAAAACACTAGCAATAAAATTAAAACAATAATAGTTTTGAACTTCTTTAAAATTAAGCATTTCTGTTCTTTAAAATATACCACTATGAAAATTACATATTGATGTATCATATCATATGTACATATACATATAGAGAAAAATGCCATAGAATTATCTCTAGACATATATCAAAGGAGTCACATCCAGAGCATATATATATCTCCTACAAATCAATAATGAAAATAAAATAACATTTAATATTAATGGACATAACATTTGTATAGAAACTTCAAGATGATGTAGAAAAAGACAAGTAATCACAGCAAAATTTGATGTCTTTAGTACTCAAAAAAGTTCAAGTTAAGGTGAGACAGAAAGAAAATTTTACACTCACTAGAATAGCTAAAATAATGAGAAAAAAATAAAAGTGAAAGTATTAAATATTAGTGAAGACGTGGAACAACTGAATTCATTATAACTTATGGGTGGTAGTGTAAAATGGTAAAACCACTGTGAAAAACTGATAGTTTATTATAAAGCAAAACGTGAACCTGCTATATGCCTCTGCAAGCCATATCGTAGGCACTGTATTTATCTACAAATTAGAATCAAAACAAATATTTGTCCATCGATAGGAGAATGTCATATTCATACAATGAAGTTCAACTCAGCAATAAAAGGTATAAACTACTAAAACAAAATAACACTGATGAATATCAAAAGCATTATGTTGAATAAAAGAAAGCAAACAAAAGGAAAACACATTATTTGTATATAAAATAAAGTACAGTAATAGACAAAATTAAGCTACGAATACATAAACCCAAGAGTGGCTGCTTCCTAAAGTACAGCATTGACTAGAAAACACCAGAATATTTTGCTGGTGTAATAGACATAGTATATATTTTGTTTGGGAGTGGTGGTAACTCAGATGTGTAAAAGGTCATAATTCATCAAACTGAACACACTAGATTTTTGCTTTCTATTGCATATTAATTGTTCTTCAATGAGCAATGATACACATTATGAAGTGAAATGAAATAAGAAGGAAACAGATTACATCTGGTTTCAAGTCCAAAGATTCGTTGGTCAAATTGCAACAACTTTCTGGACGTTAGTTTTCTTATCATAAAACAGGGACGATAGTGCCAAAATTACTGTATTGCTGTGAGGACTACATAAGTAACATAATGAAGTGCCAGGCACATAGCAGATTCCCTACAAATTTAGTTTTTCACCGTCCACTTTTAATCTCATATCTCTCAGTGAGTGTAAAGTACATCCTAGAAGAACATACCCTTAATAAAAATAGTTTGTAACAGCAGTACATTATGAAAATGATAATTTTTTTCTTCTCTAGTTCACCTGGGATTACTGAGAAAGTGCATTAACCAGGTGTTACTGAGCCCAGCTATTTGCTTCCTCACTCTTCGTCATCCTTTTCTGCCTCTGCTTCTCTTCCCATTTCTCCTCCCCAACCTCCTTATTTTCCCTCTCATTCCACTAATAGTCACTTAATATTTTAAACTAACACTTTTATAAATAAGTGTATATATAAATAAATTCAGTTGTGATCAGGTATCACAGATAATGCTGCCAATAATAGAATAAGTAGAATTTGAACTAAGAAGAGAAATAAAGGAATTTTCACCTAAAGAAAATAAAATTTATTTAAATCAAATAAGTAAATAGCTTATATCCTAAAATATTTGTTAAATTCCTGGATGATTTTATTTGACTATCCTCTCTATCCTAAACATAGAAAGAACATAGGGAGAAAAGTTATTGAAAAGCAGAGAACAATCTCATTTCTGCTCATCATATATACATATACATATACATATATATATATATATATATTTTTTTTTTTTTTTTTTTTTTTTTTAAAGAAGTCTAGCTCTGTCACCCAGGCTGGAGTGCAGTGGCATGATCTCGGCTCACTGCAACCTTTCCCTCCCAGGTTCAAGTGATTCTCCTGCCTCGCCCTCCTGAGTATCTGGGATTATAGGCACTTGCCACCACACCCAGCTAATTTTTCTATTTTTAGTAGAGACGGCATTTCACCATGTTGGCCAGGCTGGTCTCGAACTTCTGACCCCGTGATCCACCCACCTCAGCCTCCCAAAGTGCTGAGATTACAGGCGTGAGCCACCTGATGGACCTGCTCATCGTATCTTTAAAGGAAAGAAAAGGTTGATTTTTTCAGAGTAAATAAAACCAGTCATCTTAATTTTGATACCTGCAAAGTTATTAAAGCAAATTCTAAAACAGTCAATTTGCAATAATCTCGATGAACACAATGCACTGAGTTTGAATTTATAAAAATTTAGTCATATCAGACAAATTTTGTCTTTAGTTGAGTAAGCAGCCACAGGAATAAGTAACTGGACAGTTACTGCCTCTGAGGTACTCATTGATACTTACGCGTTAAACATATTTGAAGAATAAGTAATACACACATGAATGTCTTATTTGTAAAGAAGCTCAAAGTATCTGTTTATGGCAGGTGGCAATAAATTGGACGTTTACTCTCTCCATTATCTTCAGTTTCTTCATAGAGATTAATTGCTTGTGATATTTGAAAGAAGAAAGAACATATGATATATAGGACAGAGTCTTTGAAATAGTCTATTTTACTCTATAGTAACAGATCTTAGCATGTTTACGTAAGTGCATATCTGACTAAAGTACATGAACATGGTCATTCCTAGCAAGTTGGTGTAAGGTGTGTAATAATGGTGATGGGCATATTAACTGATGTCTCAAAATGTTTACTTTTCAGTCATTATCAGTGCCTCTCATTGTCATACAGTAATTTTTTAAATAACTTTATGCTTAAAATGTTAGGGATTGTGAATAATAGCAGATGTGCAATGGCTTGAGATTGGCAGTGGACACAGAGTTAAAAAATTGCTAATCCTTATAGAACTTGCATACCCATGATCAGAGATAGGAGTTGAAAAAACAGCCATTGCTTGGGGTGGAAATAAGGGAAGTGATGTTATTGGGGAAAGAGAAGTTTCAGTTACAGAGGCAGAAGTTCAATATGCAAGTGGCCTAATATGACACCTAAAAGACATTGATTCCAGAGACTACCAGACACTGCTAAGAGGAAGAACGATAGGTTGGTGATTGTTCTAAAAAGGAGCAAAATCACCAGACTGGGATATCAATAAAAGTACAAGAGTATTACTCTTGTAAAAAGTACAAGAAAATCGATTGCTTCGTCAGTTTTACCTAACCATTTTAAGAAAATCTAAATCAAAAATTATCTTACTATGGGTTGTCTCCTATACTTCAATTTCTGTTAATGCCTGAATCACCCAGTGTGCTTGTAAGAATGACAGGTTTTCTGGCCCTACTTCAATTTTACTGTTTCAAACATCTGAAAAACAGGCATTTTGAAAACAAATTTCATAGTTAATTCCTATTAAACCAATATATAAAGACTAGAATTAGTCTGAGGTGGTGGGTAACAGGTTTCTAAATATAAAGGCATGGGGCAGCTGGGCATAAAAAATATAGCCAGGTTTAGGAAGGTGACATTACTTTGAATGCTAGTATATTTTTGCCCTCTAGCACACACCCAGATACAGTAAACTGTGATTTCATGAATAGTGGAGAGGTTCCCACAAGTCAATCATACTACTGGGAATGTTTAACGTAGTTTAAGTAACTCTTGGATCTTCCACAGCAAACCAACAAAATAATCAGTCTAAAATTAACCTTGCTTATGAAAATTGGAGCCTATAATTGCATTGTGAAGAAACCATCTTACATGATAATACATTAACCAAGTATATATGAATGTTTTTCCTCATCAGATGTAGTGGTATTTTAATCCTTGTGTTTAGCATGTAGAGCAGAAAACAGTGTTGGTGGTATACATGCAACTATTCTAATTATATGTTTCTCCTTATTACGGTATAGGATAGATTTATTACAAACCATACAAAACCAAAACAACAACCCAAATCTTCATAACATTCGCCCATCAAGAAATACACTCATATAGACATCTGTTTATACACATCATGATTCTCCATATCTTACAGGATCCTAGGTGCTTCTAAAATTATATGCTGAATTACAGGTGAAAGAACAGCTGTCACCAAAAGGAAAATAATGGGCTTACACATTTATAGAACAGAATCTGACATGAACTTTTCTGAAGAATTGAAAATGTCCAGTAGAATTTTTAATTAAAAATTTTTGCTTGTCTTTGCACTTCTATGTTCCAAAAATAACAAATAAATTTAAGAACTGAAATTCTGTAATCCACTCTCGGCAAGATTTACAACCGGTTTTGAAAACCCTGGAGGCTCACATACTTCAGCCAAACAAGCATACTAAAACTTTGAAGACTGTTCTCAGCTTTCAGACCTAGTTTTTAGAAATTGGAGCATTGATGGATCTAAGTAATTATCACATATGGATATCATTTATCTCTTATAATCTAAGTTTAAGCAAGCTATCACAAAGATAATTGTGTGTTCTGATCAGATGTTGGCATCAATTCAACCCAGACATCAACACAGACACAGACATCAATTTCAGGTAAGCAATTCAAGAACCACAGCTTGTGGGTAGAAAAATGAGTCTAGGGAATTAAGAGAAAACATGAAATTGTTTTCTCTGCACGAGAGAAAACAATTTTCTTGCATGTCCATGCAGTCCCTCTTCTAAGGTGCCATTTGTCCCTCTATTTGGACTATTTCTACTTGCAGTCTTAGCAACTCAAAAGGAAAGAACATTGGAAATACCACTTATCCTCTAGCATTAGAACAGTCCCATATTGTGCTGCGTTTTTTCTTTGATAGAGCAGAGATTCAAAACCATCTCAACTTGTCTCCAGATCTTATTAACCAGTTTTCACACTGCCTCTGAGGCAGACATTGATATTTATGGGTTAAGCAAATTTGAAGAATAAGTAATACATACATGAAGGTCTTATTTGTAAAGAAGCTCGAAGTATCTGTTTCTGGCAGGTGACAATAAATTGGACATTTAATCTCTCCGTTATCCTCAGTTTCTTCATAGACATAAATTGCTTGTGGTATTTGAAAGAAGAAAGGACATATATAGGACAGAGTCATTGAAATACTCTATTTTACATTATAGTAACAAGTTACTTAAATTAATCGTCTCTTTGTCAAGGTAATTCTACTTCCAAAAGTCTATATGGAGAAACAAGATAAACACAGGAAAACTTTTATTTGTATGTTCATTATATTTTTTAAATTTACAATTGCAAACAAGGAAAATAACTGATAGTTGTCCAAAATCAATGCCATGATTAAGAAGGAAAAGAAAAACAACTGAAAACAATCCAAAGGTCCAAATAAGTTAATTATCTCCATACATGAAATAAACCTCATGGGAATATTGTTGCCATAAGAGTTATATTTTTAATAATTGCAAAATGGGGAAATTATTTTATCCATATAAACACATATTCTGTCTTCTAGACAGAAAAATGTATAATGGTGTTAACTGTTGCCACAATTTGAGATCAAAACATTCTCCTGAGTTACTTCTTAAATTTATAATCACTCCATGGATAAACTATAGTTTTCCCTAAGTAGCTTGATATTTTGCAGAACTAAAAAATGACAATCTTTCAGCCTTTTGGATTAAAATGTTGGTAGAGAATCAATGATTTTGTATTTAAAAAAATATTGCAACACCTAGCAATGCCTTAAAGATGGTAATCAGGTTAGCAATCAGAATCTATCTATTTAAGAAGACAAAACGAAGTTTACAATTTTAGATACAATTTACTTAATGAATAAAAATGTGCATCTTTAGACTTTCCACTTATTCAAAATTTTGTTTGTGGGTTGGCTATTTTGGAATTTATAATTAAGGAACACTCAACACTTAAAAGTAAGAAACAAATAATGCAAATAAATAAATGCTAGATACATGAATAAATAAATGGCAAAACGACTTGAACAGACACTTAACCAAATAAGATAGATGGATGGTAAATAAGCACATGGAAATATGTCAAACATCTTTAGCCTTAGGGAAACACAAATTAAAACCACAATGAGATATGACTATATATCTATTGCAATGTTAAAAAATAAACAATATTACAATACCAATGTCACGTGTTGACAAGAATGCAAAGCAACCAAAACTCTCATATATTGCTAATGGGAATAAAAAATAGTACAGCAAACACTGAAAATATTCAGGTATTTTCTTACAAAGTTAGAGAGTCACTTATCAGAAAAAATAGCAATGACGCTCCTAGATGTTTACTCTGAAAAGTTCCAAACCTTTGTTCACATAACATCCCATAGGTACTCTAAGGCTTATAGTCCTCAGATCAGTTGCTTAGAGAAAGAACACAGTTTTTTTTTGTTGTTTTTTTGCTTTTTGTTTTTTGTTTTTGTTTTTATTATACTTTAAGTGTTAGGGTACATGTGCACAACGTGCAGGTTTGTTACATATGTATACATGTGCCATGTTGGTGTGCTGCACCCATTAACTCGTCATTTACATTAGTTGTATCTCCTAATGCTATCCCTCCCCGCTCCCCACAATAGGACCCCGTGTGTGATGATCCCCTTCCTGTGTCCAAGTGATCTCATTGTTCAATTCCCACCTATGAGTGAGAACATGCGGTATTTGGTTTTCTGTTCTTGCGATAGTTTGCTGAGAATGATGGTTTCCAGGTGCATCCACATCCCTACAAAGGACACGAACTCATCCTTTTAAAAATTACATGATATATGAATATGGAGAAAGCAAAACAATAGCAACAGAGAACAGATCAGTGGTTACTGGGAGCTAGAGGATGGAGGAAACCTGTGACTTCAAGGGAACAGAACAAGTGAACTTTGGAAGTGATAAAATTATTCTGTATTCTATTTCTGGTTGTGGTTATATGAATCTACGCATGTGCTAAAACCTGTAGAACTTTATATCCTGCAAAAAACCTCAATGCACATTATTATAATCATACGCATAAATTTATTTTTTATTTTTAAATTGACAAAAAATCAGACAAATTTTTAGTATGCAATACGTTTTGATACATGTAAATACATTGTGGAAAGAGCTAAATTAAGATAATTAACTTCAAAATGTATTTATTTACAATAAATTTGTATTTTGGTCTAACACCCAGACTTTTAAGCTTTTAAAAAAGGAGACTAAAGAAAAAGAGTTTAAAAACAAAAATTTACAAAAGTAATAGAGATCCAGAAGTCATATATGAAAAACAAAAATCATTTTGATGAACCTTCATAAAGTTCTTTATTAAAGGAAATATAAATGCTCCAATTGGAGAATATCAGTAATTAACTCTATAATGGGAGAATATTTATGCTTTTTAAAAACTCAATTATATTATATTATGTTATATAGATATATATTTAACATGCGTAGATATATTACATTAGTTTTTAATTTAAAAATGCTCAGTTACTACATGGAATTTTAAAATATTCTCGCTTTGCTACTTGACATATAAAATAATAGTTATATATTATTTTAATAGAGTTTTTAAATTGATGCATATTGTTTCTGCACCCTGAGATCTTCCTAATGAAAACGTGTGTGCTATGTTATTCCCAGGGTAATTTTATTTTGGTGCTTAGTATTATGAAGATTTGTAATACTAGGCTATAACTATGTTTATATGTTATAAAATTCTAGCAGCCTTTTATTATGCATGTCCTGAATTTAACATATTTAAATGTCCTTATTTCTCAAGGACAAAAATTATATATGATGATATATTTTTAAGAATATAAAAAATTCATTAGAGTACCAGCCATTTTAGGATATCATTGCATTGACATTCTGCAATTGTGAACTATATCCTTGTATATAAATAAAATACTGTCTCAAAAATTCTGGGATTAAATTCTCCATAGATTGACTTTAATAAGTTTTATACTTATAATAAGTTGTACATAGGAAATTAATATTTTTTCTTTTCTCTTTGTAATTATCTTTTGATTTTCATTGGAAATTTTTCTTATTTGCTGTATTCATTTATAAAACAGTTGCTTTTCTTAAATGGCCACCTTTATCAACTTCAGAAGTAAAAGTAGATAACAAACATCCCTGCCTTCATTGAGGTTATAGTTAATGGTGATGGCAATGGTTTGGTGGAGGCAGATAGCATTAACAAGACAGTCAGATATTAAAAATAAGATTTATGACAGAAATGTACAATTTTATGTGCTGTGAGAGCTTATAAAAGGAGAATTTGATCTAGTCTGGAATGTAAAGGAAACACTCCCTAAGTAAATCACATTTACACTAAGATCCATTGGTTGAGGAGGAATTATTTAGGTAAAATTAGGGGGACACAAACACTCTTGATAAAGGAAAAAATCCATTTGAAGTCCCTGAGTCAACAGACATGTTGAGTCGTTTTTGTTTTCTTTTGTTTATTTATTCATTTATTTTATTTTCAACTTTATTTTACATACAGGTGGTATGTGTGCATATATGCTACATGGGTTATTGCGTGATAGTGAGAAAACCATTCTTTCTCCCTTTACACTCTAGTAGTCCACAGTGTCTATTATTCCCACCTTTATATCCATATGTGCTCAATGTTCAGGTCCTATTTATAATTGAGAAAACGTAGTTGATTTTTCTCTCCCTGCATTAATTTGCTTAAGATTATGACCTCCAACTACATCCATGTTGCTGCAAATGACAAGATTTCATTTTTTTAATGACTGCTTAGCAATCCATGGTGTATATGTAGCACATTTTAAAAAAATTAAATCCACCATTGATTGGCACCTGGGCTGATTTATGTCTTTGCTATTGTGAATAGAGCAGTGGTAAATATATAAGTGTAGGTGTCCTTTGGGTGGAATGATTTATTTTCTTTTCAGTGTATACCCAAGAAAGAGATTGCTGGGTCAAATGGTAGCTTTGTTTTGAGGTCTTTGAGAAATCAACAGACTGCTTCCAACAATGGCTGGACTAATTCGCATTTCCGCCAATAATGTATAAGCATACCCTTTCCTCTGTAGCCTTGTCAGCATCTGTTGTTTTTTGACTCTTTAATAATGCCATTTTCACCAGTGTGAGAATTCTCACCATTATGGTTTTGATAGGCATTTCTCTGATGATTATTGATGTTGAGCATTTTTTCATGTTTGTTGACCACTTGTATGTCTTCTTTTGAGAAGTGTCTATTCATGTTCTTTGCCCATTTATTAATGGGGTTGTTTGTGTTTTGCTTGCTGACTTGTTTAAGTTCTCTATAGATTCTGGATATTAGACCTTTGTTGAAAGTATAGTTTGCAAATATATTTTTCCATTCTGTAGGTTGTCTGTCTGTTCTGTTGATAGTTTATTTTGCTGTACAAATGCTCTTTAGTTTAATTAGGTCCCACTTGTTTATTTTTTGTTTTGTTGCAATTACATTTGGGGATTTAGCCAATACTTATTTTCCAAGGCTGGTGCTGAGAAGAGTATTTCCTGGGTTGTCTTCCAGGATTTTTATAGTGTGAGATATTACACTTAAATCTTTAATCCATTTTGAGTTAATTTTTGTATATGGCAATAGATAGGGGTCCAGCTTTAATCTTTCGCATATGGCTAGCCAATTATTCCATCATCATTTATTGAATAGGGAGTTCCTTCCCCAGTCTTGTTCTGAGTAGCCTTGTCAAAGATCAGATGGTTGTAAGTGTGTGGCTTTTTTATTTCTTAGTTTTCGGTTCTGTTCTGTTGGTCTATGTGTCTGTTTTTGTACTAGTACCAAGCAGTTTTAGTTATTGTAGCTTTATAGTATAAAGTCAAGTAGTGTCATGCCTCTAATTTTGTTCTTTTTGGTTAATATTGCTTTAGTTAGTGAGGCTGTTTTTTGGTTCCATATGAATTTTAGAATAGTTTTGTCTAATTCTGTGAAGAATAACATTAGTGGTTTGATGAACAGCAATGAATCTGTAACATTCTTTGGACCATATGGCCATTTTTATGATACTGATTCTTCTGATTCGTGAGACAGAATGTGTTTTCATTTGTTTGTGGCATCTCTGGTTTATTTGAGCAGTGTTTCATAGCTCTCCTTGTAGAGATCTTTCACTTCTTTGGTTAGCTGTACACCTAGGTATTTCATATTTGTGTGGCTCTTGTAAGTGGGATTGTGTTCTTGAATCACTGTCAGCCTGAACATTGTTGGCGTATAGAAATGCCTCTGAGTTTTGTATATTGATTTTGTACCCGGAAACTTTACTAAAGTAATTTATCAATTCTAAGAGCCTTTTGTCAGAGTCGGGATTTTCTAGATAAAGAATTATATTGTCAGCCATGAAAAATAATTTGACTTCTTTTTTACCTACTTAGACACACTTCATTTCTTTCTCTTGCCGAATTGCTCTGACTGGGACTTGAATAGGAGTGGTGAGAGTGGGCATCCTTATCTTGTTCCAGGTCTCAAGGGAAATGGTTCAAACCTTTGCCCATTCAGTATGTTATTGGCTGTGGGTTTGTCATAGTTGGCTCTTATTATTTTGAGGTATGTTCTTTTGATGCCTAGTCTGTTGATGGCTTTTATCATGAAGTGATGTTGGATAATATGGAAAGCTTTTTTTTTGCATCTATTGAGAGGATCATATAGTTTCTGCTTTTGATTCTATTCATGTGGTGAATCACATTTATTGATTGTCAGTGTTGACCTAGCCTTGCATTCCAGGAATAAAGCCTTCTTGATCATGGTGTATTAACTTTTTGATGTGATGCTGGATTTGATTTGCTAATATTTTGTTGAGGATTTCTGCATCTATTCTCATGAGGGATATTGGCCTAATTTTTTTTTTCATTATGTCTTTGCCAGATTTTGGTATCAGGCTGATGCTAGCTACATAGAATGAGTTAGGAAGGAGCCCCTCCTCCTCAATTGTTTTGGAAAAATTCCAGTAGGATTGGCATCAGTTCTTTGTACATCTGGCAGAATTAAGCTGTTTATCCATCTGGTCAAGAGCTTTTATTCATTTTGGTTAGTAGGTTTTTGTTAATTACTGATTCAATTTCAGAAATTGATACTGGTCTCTTTAGGGTTTCAAACTCTTCCTGATTCAATATTAGGAGACTGTATGCTTGTAGGAATTTATCTATTTCCTCTAAATTTTCTAATTTGTGTGCATAGTGTTGCTCATATAGTCTCTCAGAATATTTTTTATAACTGTTAAATCACTTGTAATATCACCTTTGTTATTTCTAACTGTGCTTATTTAGATCTTCCCTTTATTTGTCTTTATTAATTTGGCTAGAAGCCTATCAATTTTATTTTTTTTGAAGAAACAACTGTTGGTTTCATTGACATTTTATATGGATGTTTGCATCGCAATTTCATTAAGTTCTTTTCTAATTTCAGTTATTTATTTTCTTCTGCTAGCTTTGGAGTTGATTGCTTCTTTTTTTTTCTAGCTCCTGTCGATGAAAATTTAGATTGTTAATTTGAGATCTTTCTTAACTTCTTGAGAATGAATTCAGAGATATAAACTTTCCTCTTAATACTGCTTTGGCTGCATTCCAGAGATTTTGATAAGTTGTGTCCCTATTTTTATTAGTTCCAAAGAATAATTTTATTTCTACCTTAATTTTGATATTCACCTAGAAATTATTATATTGTTAATGAGTATGTTAATTTCCTTGTATTTTTGTAGTTTTGTAAGATTGTCTTGGTATGAATTTCTATTTTTGCTACACGGTGGTCTGAGAGTGTTCTTGATATGATGGCAATTTTTAAAAATTCATTGAGGCTTGCTTTATGACTGAGACTGTCTATTTAAGAATATGTTCCATGTGCAGATGAGAATAATGTATATTCTGTGGCTGCAGGGTGGAGTGCTCTGTAGATATCTATTAGGTCCAATTAGTCAAGTGTAAAATTTAAGTGCAGATATTCTTAGATATTGCCTTGATGATTCATATGTCAGTGGGGTATTTTATATATAATATAAAACATGTAATATATTATACACATATTAATTCCAAATTAATAAATACATATAAATATATATATATTTTATATATATATAATAGTTAAGGCTTCTTGTTAGATTGTACCCTTTATCTTTATTTAATGCCCTTCATTGCCCTTCTTAATTTTTATTGGTTTAAAGTCTGTGAATGGCAACTCCTGTACATTCGTATTTTCCATTTGCATGGTAGATCTTGCTTCTCTCTTTTACTTTGAGCCTGTGGGTATTATTTCATGTGAGATGAGTCTTTTCAAGAAAACAGATGGTGGGATCTTGTCTTTCTATCCAGTCTGCCACTCTGTCTTTTAAGTGGGGCATTTAGCCTGTTAACATTCAAGGTTGGTATTGGTATGTGTGATTTTGATCTTGTCATGTTGTTAGCTGGTTGTTATATAGACTTGATTTTGTAGATGTTTTATAGTGTCTGTGGGTTATGTGCTTAAGTATATTTTTGTGGTACCAGGTGCTGTTCTTTTGAATCCATGTTTAGTACTTTCTTAAAGACCTTTTGTAAAGCTGGTCAGGTTGAAAGGTATTCCCTCAGCATTTGCTTGTCTGAGAAAGATTTTACTTCTCTTTCATTTATAAAGTTTTATTTGGGAGCATGTCAAATTATTTGTTTGAATTTATTTTCTTTAATGACACTGAAAATATTCCCCTGATCTCTTCTGGCTTGTAAGGTTTCTGCTGAGATGTCTGTCTGCTGCTAGCCTGATGAAGTTCCCTCTGGAGGTGACCAAACCCTTTTCTCTACCTGCTAAGTTTTTTTTTTTCTTTTGCATTGCCCTTGTGAACCTGATGACTATTTGGCTTAGAAACGGTTTTCTTGTATAGCATCTGACTGGGATTCTATGTATATCTTGGATTTACATGTCAATCTCTCTAGCAAGAGGTTAGCAAAGTTTTTGTGGACTGCCTTCTTAAATACATTTTCCAAGTTGCTTATTCTCTCTTTCTCTCTAAAGAATGCCAATGAGTCATAGATTTGATCCCTTTACATAATTCTATGTTTCTTATGAGTTTTGTTCATTTTTTAAAAAAAACTTTTTTCTTTATTTTCACTTGAATTGATTCAAAGAGCCTGTCTTTGAGCTCTAAGATTCTTTCTTCATCTTGGTTTACTCTGCCGTTAATACTCCCTATTGTGTTTGACATTCTTGTAGTAATTTTTTTTCCACGCAAGAAGCTTATTTAGTTTGGGTCTTTCTTAAAATGGGTATTTTGTCTTTAATCTCTTGAATAATTTTATTAGATTGCTTGGCTTCCTTGAATCAAGTTTCAACTTTCTTCTAGGTCTTGACGAGCTTCTTTGCCATCCAAATATTGAATTTCATGTCTGTCATTCAGACAATTCAGACTGGTTAAGAACCATTGTTGGGGAGCTAGTGGACTCATGGAGATAAGGGGACACTCTGGCTTTTTGATTTGCCAGAGTTTTTGTGCTGATTCTTTCTCATTTGCGAGGGCTATTATTCCTTTATTTATGGTGTTATTTGAGTACTGTTAATTGGCTTCATTTCTGGAAGTTTTCATAGGGTTACATAGGTTTTTTGTAATCTTGCTCTTGGTTGCACATAGGGGAGAATTAGTAAAGGGACTTTTGGTGCTGCAGTTTGGATTATGTTCCAGTGGATGGCGTTTAAGAGCAGTAGGCAGTAAATTAGCTGTTAGATACAGTGTTCCTTTGTGTACCCTTGTGTTTGTAGCTGTCTTCTGTGGTGTGAGGCGGAGAGAGCTGATCCCCTCACCAGGTCAGCCTGTGGGCCTTGAAGGAACCATCTCTGATCACTGGCACTGCACTATGATTTTTGTTGTTGTTGCTGTTGCCATTTCTTTCAGGTGGGGAGGAGGTCTGGTGGGGAAATAGTCCATACTCTCAATGGACCAGCTTTGTGGAGCTAGGCAGGACTAGGTCTCACACCAGCCCATGAACCTGTGTGACTCAGCCCTCTAAGATTTCCAATGGCGTGGGTTCCTCCTCCATTCAAGTGGTGAGCACAGCACTTAAGAGCATCAAGCTGCAGCCCTGGGGCACAAGGACTTGCTTGCAACTCCCTCTTCTGGAAGCTTGGGGTTGGGTTCTGAGTTTGGTGGAACTGCCCTGAGGTGGATCAAAACACCCAGGCTGGACAGCAGGGGCTGCACTGTGTACATGCTCTTGCAAGGCGGCCAGTTATGGGCCCTGGGAGGGGCTGGCAGGCAGGTAGGCCTGCAGGATAGATGTGTCCCAGTCCCTTGGTGAAGCTGGCCAGAGTCTCTCAGAGAGAGACGAGCAGTCCTGGGGACTGGGCATGTAAGACAGGGCTCTCTGGGAGTTAACCCCGTGCTCAAAGGTCTCCAGCTCTGCAGCTGCTGCAGCTCTGCCTCGGTCTAATCTCCAGGGAGATCCTCCTGCCCCCTCACACATTCATGGGGGTGTGGGGTCCCCTCCAGCTAGGATACCAAAGCCCTGTGGTGCCAGTCAGCAGTCCCCGAGTCCCTTCACTCATCCCTTCCCCAGCTCCTTTAGGTGTCTAGGAACCAACCTTGGCATTCAGGCACCTCAGATGAGGCTCCCAGCTTCTGCCCTCTTCAGTATCAGCGACTGCATCTTTTCTCCATCCACATTTGGCATTTTCTCTCCAAAGGTCTCTTAAAATTATCTGGGTGTAGTTGAAATCGTGGTCTCTCTCTATGGAGCGGCACATCATAGCTGCATCTAGTAAGCCATCTTTAACAGTGCTCGTTTGAAACAAATGAAGTCAGGCAAGGAGGAAAGAGTATACACAATGAGACAGAAAAGAAGAACAAGAGGCAGATCAGGCTAAGTCTTAATCTTATTTATATGCTGAACTTTACTCTTAGCAACGTGAGTCTTTAGAGTTGTTAGGCAAGGAGTGAAATCACAAAGAAAAGTATTAGGAAGGGGCCACTGAGATAGTCTGCATTAAGGCGTAATGGTGGCATGAACCAGAAGTGCCAATCTATTTGAAGAAAAGTGGCTTGATCTAAGTGATATTTAAGAGAAATATTTGGAAATTTGGAGATTGATTGTATATGTGAGTGAGAGGGGTGTTTTTGTCATGTAGGACTCATTTGTGTTTAGCCTATATCACTGAGAGGAAAGTAATGCTATTAAATAAGCTAAGGATCAATGGAAGACATGCAAAGTTGAAGAATAAGAGCATCAGTTTGGATTTTCATGTGGAATTCAGGTTATATCAGTATCGTTTAAGTAGTTGTGTGAAATAGACAGCTGAATACATACGGATCTGGAACTTAGAGACAAGGTCAGGTATAGAAGGCTAGGATAGTGTGTCAAAGAAAAAAATAAACCAGAAATTCATAAGGAGATTTTTATTCAAAAGAATTATTGCAAAAGAGGGACTAGACTATTCCAGTAGGGGGATGGGATCTATTGAAATAGAAAGAAAGCTCTAGTCTCAGAATTCTGCAGATGTCTAAAAATAACACCAAAAAATGTTGCTTTTTGTTTAAATAACAAAATGGTGTGTATGTGGTAGAGGAGGGGTAAACAATAGGAGAAAACTGAGCAGAACGTGGGCAGCAAGCTGACTGCAGGATCAGCATCTCTTGCCAGGAAATATGTCACACTGTGGTCTCCGTCTATTCTGTAGGATTCATTCAACCCTTCTTCCAAGTTACTGATGCTCTTTTCAGCTGTGTTGAATCTACTGTTTAATGAATCTTTTGAGAATTAGGTTTTAATAATTTAGTTTATATTTCTACAAGTCTTTATTTTTCTCAAATCTATCTCATTTATGATGGTTTCGTGTTGCTTGCTTATTTTAAAATCTTCTATTTCTTCAAATATTTCTACATAATTATTGTAGATAATGTATCTATTTTTCGAAGTCTGAAATATGTTTGACTATGAGTCTCATTTTCTTCGTGCTGAAACTTCTTTTAAATTTTTTTTCTTGTGTGTTTTCTATAGCCATGAATCAATATTTAATCACACATTCGGTTATTTCTCCATCCAAGCAAAATACACAACCAGACACTGCCCACTGGGAGGATATCCTTTCATCTCAGAGATGTCCCAGAGAGGGACTATAGTTCTACAGTTGTTCACTTTTGGGTCACGCCTGCATGTTGTATAGAACCCTCTATAAAGCAGGCCCAAGTCTTCCCTTTCTCTGTTAATTAATTGTAGTGTATTTCCTATGAGGTCATAGGTGCCAGCTGGGAGAAAGGCAGTGTATTAGAAATGCGGACCATGGGCATTTCGGCCACTTTTTAAATGTAACTTACTTGTGCCTTTGGGACCTGCTTGGGCCCAATCATGACCATTTCCATTTGATGATGGAGTGTTACTGTGTATGCCCAACTTTACGGCTTCATGGTTCAGGTAACTCCCAGTTCATGATGAGCAGCTTGGTTCTCATGGTCAAGCATTCAGTTTCCACTAAGGCTCAGTAACAGGCCAATAGCTGCCTATCAAAAAAAGAATAGTTGACTTAGTGTGGTGGCTCACTCCTGTAATCCCAACACTGTGGGAGGCCAAGGCAGGCAGATCACCTGAGATCAAGAGTTTGAGACCAACCTGGCAAACATGATGAAACCCCATCTGTGCTAAAATAAGCCAGGCATGGTGGCGCATGCTTGTAGTCCCAGCTACTCGAGAGGCTGAGGCAGGAGAATTGCTTGAACGCGGGAAGCGGAGGTTGGAGTGAACCGAGATCACACCATTGCACTCCAGCCCAGGCAACAGAGTAAGACTCTATCTCAAAAAAAAGGAACAATTATCTCCTGATGATGGTAGTCCCTGCTCCAAACTGATAAAGACCTGTATTGATAGTCACCTATGAGGACCTGTCAAGGATTCCAAACAGCATTCCTATCTGGCACAACATTTCAAGCATTATTGGGTCTGATGGATCATATGACCCAAGTGGCTGAGCATCTTGCACAGCAGCCTGATCATGCTGAAAATGCTTCTCTTGTCTGGGGCCCCACTCAAAACTAACAGCTTTTTAGGTCACTTGGTAAATGGGTCAGAGTAACACATGCAATTGAGGAATGTGTTACTGACAAAATTCAGAGAGACCTACCAGGTATTCTGTCTGCTTCTTTATCGGAGGGGCCAGATGCAACAGAGTATTCTTCACATGAGAAGTTCTTGGATTATTATTTATTCAGCACTTGAGCTGGAAATTTGAATCCCTGAGCTCCTCCTTTTCTTCCATTACTTTGTCCAGTGGCATTAAGATCCACCAACCAGTGTCATCATGTTTTTCAGTTTTCTAAAAATATTTGAAATGCATACAGAGTTACTTAATTCTTTTATTCATATGAGTAATTGAGTGGGAGTAGTCAAAGCAGATGTTTTGCTTATGTCTATTATCAGTTCATGCCATGAACTATCAGTGATTTCTTTACTACTGGAAATACAATAGAATCAATAGCATCTTTACATTTCATCGGATTAGAGAGCCAATAATAGAAATGCCATTACAACCTATTCAGAACACTCATTCATAAAATTCTGTTACTCTAGCACCACTCTTGGTGTTAAAATCTGCATTTGCCAGGGTTCCCAAGAGAAAAAGAACCAATAAAATTATAATTAAAATTATTAGTAATAATTATTATTTTTATCATTACATCAGTTACTTATTTTTATAATAAACCACCATATACATAGTGTGTATGTACATACATATACACATCTCTCTATATAAATTCTATATCTATTTGCATATATTTATATATTAATATATAATTATATTATATAATATATGCCTATTACATATTAATATATAATGATATAATATATAATATGCAATGACTAATTATATATTAATATATAATTATTCACATACATTTATATATTATTATATAACAAATGTTATTAATATGTTATATAAATAATATATTTCCATATGTTAATATGATTACTCTATTGTTTATGTAAATAAATATATATGTAAATAAATGCATGTATATTTATAAACCTATTTCTATTTATACATATTCCTATCTATATATATATTATAAACCTATAGGTTTACATAATTATGGAGGCTGATTAGTCCCACAATCTGTCATCTGAAATCTGTAGAACCAGGAAAGCCAGTGGCATAATTCAGTCCAAGTTCTAAGGCTTCAGAACCAAGGACCTGATGGTATAAGTCCCAGTCTGAGTCTGAAGGTCTGAGAACCAGGAGCACTGATGTTCAAGGGCAGGAGAACATGAATGTCCTAGCTAAAACAGACTGAATTCTCTCATCTTCCACTATTTTTTTTCTTCAGGCCCTCAATGGTTGGTTACTGCCTGTCCTCACTGGTGAGGGCGATCTTTTTCACTCAGTCTTTCAATCCAAATGCTAATCTCTTCTAGAAAGGTTATTAATCTGGGCATCCCTTAGCTCAGTCAAGTTTACACATAAAATCAACCATCATAGAGTCTAATTGTCTAAATTTTGTGTTTGTGATCATCTTTGATGTCTCTATGTGATAAAATTTCTCTCTGGGCCCTTGAACTTTTACTGATAGAGTGAATCTCTGATTTATCATCATTCCAAAGTTTCACACAGATGAAACATTCCAATGCCCTCAGTGAAATTCAGGGTGTTATTAGACAGCAGAAACAGAAGCAGGTTGGTAAAATGGACAAATACATAGCACAAATGCCCTATATTATCTGATTTCTAATCTGTAAATTTCATTTGCTTTCCTTTCCCTCTAAATCATTAAACACGATTTTTTTCTAGTCTTAGAGCTTTGCATTTGATGGTATTCTACTTGTAATGTTCTCTCAAAATATTGCATTATATTCACTTAAAATTCTCAAGTACTGTGCTCTAGTAGACGTTCTGCAGATAAATATTTCCTCACCTTCCAATCTAAAAGTGTTTTCACTTTCGTGATGCCCCGCTGATTTACTTCATAGTTCCAATCAATATTGGTAATGTATTTATTTACTTATTTCTAAATAAGGTTTATTCTCAACCCACTAGACTAGAATTTAAAGTCTGTAAAACTAGGGAATTTTTATATATTGATTGCTGACTGGTAGAGTATTCACACATATAATGTAATCAGTAGGTTTTGTTAAATGATCATATTGAAAATTCGCTATTAGATTTTATGTTCCTGAAGTTTTTTTTTGTCATGGTAGGCTTCAGTGTTCTCTTATGGATGCCCTTTTACATAAACCTGAATGAATCATCAAGCTGTTGAGCCCATGCTCATCCCAAGTACCACCCTCTTTATTTCCCTCTCTTTGTCATTGAATATCCATGGTCTTGTGTTCCCAGGAGCCAACCACATTTCTCTGAGCCTCACTATACAAAGAAAAAAGAAAAAGAGGAAGGGATGTTGAGAGAGAGAGAAACAGAGAGAGAGAGAGAGAGAGAGAGAGAGAGAGAGAGAGAGAGAGACCCATGAATCCATTAGCTATTTTCCTAAACATTCAGCAGGTTTTGCCCAAAGAAGAATTCTGTATTCCAGGGCAAATTCTGGTTAGCTTTTAAAATGCCATTTTGGAAATTCTTTTTAGTTATATTTTGGCAGAAATTTTATAGAAGATGGCACTTACACATTAGCAATTTTAAAATGTGAATTGGATAAACTCTACAGTCTGTAAGTACAATACACACTCATCTGAGAAAACTTTTCGGTATAAAATAGATTACTAGTTTTCCATAACAGAAACATAGATGGCTATTAAATGTTTGATATATTTATATGCACATTAGACTGATACTAAATATTCTATTTATAATATGCTTTCCTTTCCCAAACATAAAATAAACATTCTCCATGTTGTTTTGTACCTTTAAAGACATTTTTTTCATAAAATATTAAATAAGTTTCCTCTTACTGAATATTTAGGTTTTTTCTTTTTGTTTGTGTGTTCAGTACATGTTTTGCATCAGTTCTATTTTGTTCATATCTGTGTAGGTTTATAGGATAAATTCTTGGTAGAAGGATTGAATTACTAGGTGAAAAGCCTATCAGTTTTCATGGATATTGACAAGTATTTTTCCAGAGCAAATGTCCCTTTTTTTACATCTATCAGAAATATAACAAAGTACTAGACTTCTCCTATGCACCAACACTCTGCATAACAAACTTTTGTTTTTCTTGTGCAATATATTAAGTGAAAAATATTAGAACAAATATTCCTTTTTCCTAGTCCCATATGCCTCAAAATCTAAGATCAAGCCTCTGGCTGATTCAATTCCTGGTGAGGGCCTCCTTCCTAGCTTTTAGGCAGCCATCTTCTTGCTGCTTCCTCACTGGTGGGCTGAGGAGGAGAGCAAGCTCTCTACTCCCTTCTTAAAAGGGCGCTAATCCCAGTATGAAGATCCCACCATCATGACTCATCTAAACCTAACTCTCCAAATCCCTATCTCCAAATACCATCACGTTGAGGGGTAGGGTTTTAACATATGAATTTTCAGGGAGCACTTTCAATGCATAACACGGTCCGAATCACAAGGATTGTGGTAGCAATCTTCATCTCCATGTGATCAAGGATTTCTTAACAAGAGGCAAAGAGAGTTAATCCGGTCCCAGTTGTAGAAGAGTAGCCCATTAGTCATCCTGGTATTTTAGTATGGAGCTATAATAACTCTGCCTACATGAAATCTTTGTTATATCTGAAATGCAGCTGCCTCTAATTTCTTCTGCTTATTCTTGTGGCTTAAAGTTTCAGCTGCTTTACATTCTTCTTAGCGTCCAGCACTGATTCCATGACCTCATTTTTAGCCCATGGAGGAGGAACGGTTCTGTTGACGAATCTCTCATTCCCTCTCAAGGATTAGAGTGAAACATGAAATGAAGGGACACTGACTAATTTTTTGTGTTCAAGTCTCTTTCTTCACTCATTTTTGGTTAAAAAGTGTATTTATGAGTTTAATATCCTTCTCCTTTACTCCTAATCTCTCTTGATCATCTTGCCTTAAGAGAAAAAAGACACTTGCAAACTCATCTTCTGTAGTACACATTTATGGTAGGCTATTTATTTTTAACTTTCTGCCATGAAGCAATTCCATCTTCCTAAATACTAGTCTATTTTCCTGAGAGTGTTACTGGGAATTCTGTGTTGAGATGAATCCTTTAATCAAGGAGATCAACAGAACTGGAGTTCTGGACCAGCAATCTCAGTTATTGTGATAGTGAGCAAAGAATTGCAAACACCAACATGCAAGCTTAAAGCAAAGTTTATTGAAACACAGTAATACACCCTCAGAGGGAGAGTGGGCTGATTTCCGTGAAGTGAAATCAGCACCTCTTTACAAAACTCAAAATGCCTTTATGGGGTTTGTGGGAAGGAGTTGAAATTTGGGCTGTGTCTGAGGGACAGGATGACATTGTTTGATTGGCAGTTTGTGGTTATGTAACCAAAATAAATTGCATATGTTCCTACCCATAATTCACACAGAAAAGCCCAGTTTGGTGGGGAAAGGAAACCACATGTAAATTTTATTATAATGATAGCATAATGAGTGTAGGCTTAACTTGATACAGTTTTACGTTACTGGGCATGTACCACTTTAGGGGATTTTCACCTGTGCCCTGGTTTTTCTTTATCCAGGATGTGCTGGCCACAGACTTTACCACAAATTCCATCCATTAGGGTGGAGTTAAGGCTATTCAGGGGCTGAATTCAGATGAGCCAGGGATTGTCTTACTGATAGCCATTTTGCTCTCCTGTTTTGCCCCCTTCTAGCTGCTAATGTCTATCTAACTACCTAACAGGAACATAATTCACTACCATGCAACTTTTGAAAACTCTTGAAATGTTGGGCAATTTTAGTATCATATACCATTCCATCTTGAAATGGGCAGTGAGTAGGGGCAAATTTACTTGCAATAAGAATAACATTCAATTAAATACATCCAAGAAAAAGTGTAGCAATATGCAAACATGGCTAAAAAGTAATGAGTTGGACCTACAGGTTATGCATAAATTCCACCTTTTTAATTTGTACTGGAATAACTTGTTTGGGAAATTTAATAATAGAACATTTATTTGAATATGTTAAGTTTAAGTGATTAATACAGGCAAAGTTAGGAATTTACTGAAGACATTTTTAGTCAACACAGAAAGGTATATGAGAACATTTGTGTTCATTGCAGGTCAATTCCTTATCTAAAGTTCTCATCAAAGTAAAATTTTTGTGGTTAGGCAGCATTTTATTTTGCTATTGATTTGAGAATTGGGTGAAGATATTCCAAAGACTAGTTTCTATGTACCATGTTCAAATTAATTAAGTCATATTCAAACAGAAGGTTTTATTAGAGAAGTCTCGGGCATGTATCACCAAAAGGACCTTTGATAACAATAATGAGAAAGCTAGCTATATAAGGACTATATAACTAAACAGCTAAAGAAGTTTAAAGTAATGAAGCATCCACAAAAATAGATATTCTAAAATAAACCTAGTGTTACAGCTATTCTTCGAAATGAAAATCTAAGGAAGGTAAATTATATCTAAATATCACATTATAAGTTTTGTATAAATAAATAGGCATGTTATGAAAGCCTAGATAAGTGAAATTTTAGATATTGTTTGTAATTATTACAATCAAGTAGACATTTATTCAATAACCCACTTTCTAGTTTTGTAAACTGAAAGATACCATATAAATATTTATAATTTTTTCAATTTTCTGTTTCAGTAGAAACACTTCCATAGAATGTGCCTTTGCATTCATTATTTCTAAACTGTGAACAAAATGTTTTAACTTTTGTACTTATTTTTAATCTAAGAAAAGTGATAAAATTGACCTACCCAAATTAAATGTAAACTCTGAGTGTGTTTGGTAGCCATATTTAATTGAATACAACCTAGATATTGAGTACTTTTCATACATTTTCTCTGCTTTTTATTTTGCTCATTTACAAATGAAGAAACCGAAACTCAAAGTTATATGCATGAGCCATAGCATACAAAGGAAAAAAGAATCAAGATTCAAATGGAAATCAGATTCTATTCAATTCTGCTTCCAGAATGGAACTTCCAAGACTTTTAAGAGAATTGAATGAATGCTTAATAGATATTTCTTTTCTTACATATTTTACATGGGTTAGTAGTAAAATACATACAAATGTAAGTATCTAAATATGGAAAATTATTTGATTAAACAATTTAACTTTTATTATTTAATTATATGATCACTAACCAAAGGTATAAATTGAAGAAATTCATATTTATATTCCAAACATTTCAAGATTGTTATTATAGACAATAGTCAGATTTGTCATATATGAGATCAGAATCTGAGTTTAGTTTAATCATGGAAATTAGAAGCATTAGCCTAAACTATATATTAGAAATCTTATCATTTTAAAAGATATACTGGTGAACACTGGTTTATATTTTAAGGTCTCTAATTTCAGTGTAATTTGAATTTCCTCTTGTGTTATTTAGTCATATAATAGTTGATGATAATAAACTGTTTATTTTGTATGGATCATAATTTCTATTTCTGTTTTATATATGGAATGGTTAAGAAAGGGTCATACTTTAGTGTCTGGTGATAAAGTGATCATAATTCAAAAGGCTCTGCTTCATACATTTATATTCTACTGGTTACAGCCAAGAAATGTGCATATGTGTGTGCTCAAAGTGGAACAAGTAACAAATACATATTGTTCAGGTGATACAACTGAAAATATAGTGAGAAGAAATAACCAGATGTATGTGTGACCATGTACTGTTAAAATAACATCAAGAACCTGAAGGAATTGAAGAAGTAAGCATGTCAATATGTGGAAAAAGTGTGTTGTCTTCATAAGAAACAAGTGCAAACATCCTACATTGGAATGGTTCTTGGCATACTTAGAGTATAGCAAAAAGTTTCCTGCAGGTGGGGTTAAGCAATTGGAGTAGGGTAAGAGTGGAGGGGAGAAGTAGGAAAGGAGGATAGAAATAAAAGGCAGTCAGATTATCAACTAATAGGGCAAAGACCTTGGATTTTACTCCGAGTGAAATGGAAAGCTATTGGAGAGTTTTCAGTAGAACTCTCATAATGGACACTTGGGTTGTTTCCATATTTTAGCTATTTGGTGAATAACGCTAGAATAAGCATAGAAGTGCTGATATCTCTTTGAAATTCTGACTTGAATTCTTTTGGATATATATCCAGAGGTGGGATTGCTATATTATATGGTTGTTCTACCTTTTAAATATTTTTTTGACATCTCCATACTCTTTTTCCATTGCTACTCCACTATTTTGTAGTACCACCAACAGCAATCAAGGGTTCTAATTTCTCCATATCCTAACCAACATTTTCTTTTTAAATAATAGTCATCCTAACAAGTGTGAAGTGATATCTCACTGTAATTTTTATTTGTATTTCCCTGATAATTAATGATGTTGAACACCTATTGATATAGCTGTTGGTCATTTGTATGTCTTCTTTGGAAAAATATCCATTCAAAGCACAGGCAACAAAATCAAAACTAGATAGTGAGACCACATCAATCCAAAAAGCCTCTGCATGGCAAAGGAAACAATAAACATTATGAAAAGAAAATCTATGAAATGAGAGAATATATTTGCACACCATATATCTGATAAAGGGTTAATTTCCAAAGATAAAAGGAACCCATAGAACTCAATAGCACAGAAACAAATAACCTGATTTTAAAAACAAAGAACTTGAAAAAACATTTCTCAGTTTCTTAATCTATAAATAGGAAAAAGTAATATTATCAAACCATCATTAAAATTTAATGTAAAGTGTGTTTTTATATTGGAAAATATTTTATTTTTGTTCTTTTGAAAACAGCAAGTTTTGATGATCTGATTAGACTAATACTTGGTAAGATTATGTAGTGAAAAATTATTTGTAACACCCTCCCTTTCCAATGTCTTTTTCTTTTTCTATGCTTCCTCACATGAGTGAAATCACACATTCTTTGGTGCTCCCCTTAAGCCTGCCTTTCTACTGCAATCTCTTTCTTCTGGATCCTACTCCCTTCTTCCCAATGAAGGGAAATATTGACCATATAGAGGATTTACCACTCACATCGAAGGGTGTGTTGTAATATTACTTATAGTATTCTTTTTATTTTAGAAGTAGAATAGTATACATTATTTAAAATCAAAGGCTAAATTTCTAATTATAGATTTTCAAAATGATTTAATACCTCATGGAAAGAATGTCTTAGATACTAGGTCAGGTGAGCTACATTTCTAAGTGATCTAAAGGGTTTTGCTAAAAATATATTTGCCCTGGCTGTATTCCCATCTGTGCAAATATGTGTTTTTCTCCATCAGGCAGTAACACCAGCCTGTATTTTCTGGAGATTAGTTTGGATGAAGAGAAAAGTGCATTCTTACCCTCAAATCACACTCAGTTGTGGCTGGCTGTTTTTATCGAGTCTTATAGTCAGAGTTCATTTGAACCATCTGGGTTTCATCAGGGTTACCATTAATCTAATCACAATCTGTGTAGTTCCCAAGAGGAATAGCTAATATTTAAGTCTTCCCCAGTAAGGTTATCTGTGTTTATTCTGCCTAAATTGCATCCTTGCTTGGCAGTAAGAGGGTCAGTGTAAAACATCAAAGGGCATTGAACCTAACCTGAATTTATAGCTCTACAATATCATAACTTAGTCATAGCTTACTAACATTTGTGTATATCTTGGTGGAAAAATGAGTCACAAATAATTCTTAATTTGGAAAGACTGAGAAAGTTCTCCCATAAAACAATTTGCCAACAATATTGTTGTCTAGTAAGGATGCAGTAATGTAAGAATGACTAATAACTGATAATTGACAAGTTACTAACTTCTCTGTCTTTAATATGAGAATGACTACACATACTTTGTAAAGTTATTGTGAAGATCAATTTGTTAAATGGATATACTATTCTGAATACAATGCCTATTTTGAACATTACATATACATTTTTACTCAGCACCAAGCCCATTTCCCTCAAATCATATGCTATCGTAACAAGCTAACCAGATCATAACTTCTCCAATTTAAATGTTTTTGAGCCTTTTATTCTATACTATAGTCATTGCAATCATTATAATCTTACACCTTTGGAGCTAACCTGAAAATAGTCAGCATTAAATATCTATTTGTGTGAATTAAATAAGGTAACCTTTGTCTTGGGTGCAGTTAAACATGTCTCAGAATCATTCATGAAGTAAATATTGACACAATAATCATAAGAAAGGCAAGAAGTAATTCCTATGCTTTTCCTTATCTTCACAACAGTAGCAAAAACTTATACAGGTTTTTATTACATGGATGACATTTTTAAAAAGAGAAAGAAACACTGGATAGTTGACCTTCAACAGAAATAATTTCAGGAAGTCACAAACAGTAGATACATTGATCCCAATATAATAAAGCTATATAATCTGTATACAAATAGATACATACACATCTGGGAAGTAAATGATATAGTAGAGAAGAAAGAAAGAAAAAGAGAAATGCAAAAATGATAGGTAATGACAAAAGAGGCTATTTGGAAACTGAATAGATTTTTTCAGGCTTTTATGTGGTGCTTTAGAGTATCTGAAAGCCACACCTTCCTATGTATTTGCCTGTCTATAAACCTGTAGTGAACTCTTATAATTTTATTTTTCCTCAGTATCCATTTTGAATGTAAGTTGAACTTTTTTATGCAAGAAACAGGACTTAGTCATCCTTGACACAGTTTTTGGCTCTCCATCTCCTCCCAGTTCCTCAAGATGGTAGATCCAGATGTCTGCGTTATACAACCACCTCCTGGTGACCATTTCCCTACAGGAAGCTTGATACAACCTACTTGAGTCCCCCACCAAGCCCCACATCCTATCAAATATGCTATAGTGACCATTTCTCGGTGACATCATGATTCCATGGAACTTGTGCCTGCTTGCTATTAACTTACCAAATAGAACTCCATGCGGGGAAACCTGCTTGGGTAACACACAGGACCCCATCAAAGACACTGGGCCTCAGGTCCCTCTCTCCTTCTCCCCATTCTTGCTCCTCACCTTCTGGTTAGCATGCATGTTCTGAATGGCTTCCCCCTTCCCCATGGGCCTGTAAGGTGTGCTGCCCTCTTTCTGGGAACTGTAATAAAAAATGCTTCTTCGGAGAGTAGAATAATGGATACAGAGGCAGGGTTTTTGGGGGGAATGTGGAGATGATGGACAAAGGATACAAAAATCTCAGTTAAACAGAAGGAATAAGTTAGTTTTCATTGAGATCTATTGCACAGGGGGTAAATACAGTTAATAATAGTGTATTGTACATTTCTATATTACTAAGAGTAAATTTCAAATGTTCTCAAAACAAAAATAATAAATATTTGAGATCATAAAAAAATAAATATTTGAGGTTGATTGAATTATTTCACATTGTTCTTAGAAATCATATCATTTTGCACCCCATAAACATACATGATTATAAATTGTCAATTAACAATACAATTTTTTAAAAGGAAGTCTTATAGAAAAGATGCTTCTCTAATTTCATGTGTTTTGGTGTGCTTCTTCCTCTGTGTCTCATTTGATTGACATGCTTAAATCTAACTGTCTCCCCAATCAGGGCTCTCCCAGAGAGTAGCTGTCTGAGTAGAATAAACTAGACATGGGTCAGACAAGAGCCACAAGGGTATCTGCCAGTATAAATAAGTTCCTGTGAGAGGGAAACCTGATTACAGGTCAGAGACGTAGGCACTAGAACATCAACCTGGATAAGGAAGTATCCTATGAGAGGCACACTGTAAACATCCACGATCATCTCTCCTGGAGCCCTGGCAGGGCAGAGCTGGAATATATAGCCACTCTCCAGAGAGACCTCAAGACTAAGCATTTGGAAAACGATATATTTTCTACTGGAGATAAAACTAGAACAAAAATGTGGCAAGCTTGAAAGTATTTTGAGTATATTATTTGCCATTTAGCACACCCTGTTCTCATATTGCTAATAAAGTTTATAATGCAGTTTCTTAATATAGAATGTTAGTAGAGAATGATAGGTAAGAAATGAAACCAGGCATTCACGTAAAGTTCTTTCTTGAAAGAGTTATTCTTTTGCAACTTCATTGTTATGTTGGAAGAATCAGGATTTGTCTCTGCTGAAAGAGATTCTTTAGTCATGTTATTTACCTACAGCCTTTCCCTTTCAAGCCATTTCTGGTTTTGACCTTAGTCTGAGCCAGCAATTTGGATCAGCTCCACTTAAAATGAGATCTGTTTACACTTCCCTGTTTTAATCAGCCTTAGAGTGAAATTGGAATGGAATGCATAATCATTTGATGATGCCAATGTTTGCCAGTCTGTCTCACCAGCTTGAGTCCGTGGAAGAGATGATTTTGAAGTAAAAAGGTTACTCCATTTACTAAGCAAACAGAGGGAGGTAAGTAGTATTTTCCCACAAATGTATAAGTGGGTTCTTCCTTCATATACTGGAGAGAATCACTGACTGAATCCTCCACAGTAAGGTTCCAGGATTCATTTTTAATAAAGTTGTTTATTTCAGAGTATAAGCTTCACATTTGTACAAAATACAGAAACCAGCACAGGAGGTGAAAAAAGCTGTTCTGCTGTAATAGTGTAATTTGTTTCCTGGCCATTAAATGAGAATGCTGGGATTTTAATTCCGCTATTTGGTTTCCAGCATCTACTATAATTAATTTTCTCTTATTTTGTTGCTATAGAATCAAATGGAAACTAATGATGTGGAACCCAATGTTGTCAAGGCTGTGATGAGCTTCATCTACGAGGTGGGGAAGCTCCTCCGTCTGACAAAATGGCAGATGACTTGAGTAGGTTCTGACAATGCCGGGGTCCTGTGCCTTGTGGCAATGTTCTGCTCGAATTAGACCACCTAGGGATTGCAGTTCCAAACCAAAGCTGTTTTAAATCTTTCACTCGCTGGCTTCTGTACTCCTTCGTCAGCTTCCTAACATATTAACTTTTTTATATGCACTTTCTTTATCTGACTTTTTAAGAGCTATAAAGTTTATGGCATCCTAATAAATGTTTCAGTGTCTCTTGATGCCATCACATTGACATGTAAAGGTGTTTTTAAAATCACCATAAAATTGATTTTATAGATGTAATATTCTAATTGATGAAAGAAGATTATGAACCTTTTTTTCTGATTCTAAAATATTTAGCAAGAGGTCATTTAATTTCTCAGAAGGCAGAAAGAACACTAAATCAAAATACTTCTGTTGACTATTAATAGCAAGAGAAAATCTCTTGATTAGGTTGAAGCGAGAACAATTGAGAATGTGACCATGTCATTTCAGAGCTTGTGAAAATCAGAGAAAGGAATTTGGGACATTGCTGTAATAAGATACTTTTCTAATGCTACATAGATAGTTAAGAGAGTATTAAATTCGAACTTATAAAGGCCAATAAGGAGAGGTTGATATAGATACTAAGAGAACTCCTCTGTGAACTTAAGAAATCTTGAGATTCAACAATCCTTTATCACTGGAAATTCTTTTTTTTAAATCACTGAAAATTTTAATAGGAATATTATTGATGGTAACACTGTGAAAGTTGTGTCTGAACAAATGAGGAAGAGTTAGAAGTGATATGATGAGGGAGAGGAGGGGAGAGAAGTGTTCCAGAAAGAAAATGGTGAAATAGAAAAGAGCACAAGAATATGCCATCTTGGAGGAATCTATGAGAGACCAATATGAATGGAACGTAGTTGTAAGAAAAAGATTGGATGGTACAAAAGAGAGAAGCAAGGACAGCAGAGACAAGATTTTGCAAGCCTTGATGTAGGCATTTCTAAAGATGTTTAGCCTTTATTTTAACTGCTATGGGAAGCCTTTGACAAGTTTTAGGATGGGAGTGGCAATATCAAATTTGAAGTTTACTAAGGTCATTCTAATTGGATTCTAGGAAATAGTTGAAAGAGAGAATGTTAAAAGCATGGAAAGCTGTGAGAAATCCATTGTAATATACTTCATGAGCAAAGGTGATGTTTTCAACTAGAGTAATATTGGTAGAAAAAGAGAGAAGCAACAGATGGATTCAGTTACTTAGAGGCCAAAGGACAAAATTTAATATGAAGGGATAGGAAGATACCTTATCCCAAGTTCTTTCAAAAACAGTCTGAGGAGGACTAAATTGTTGATGCTTTGTTTCAGAAGTACTACTGCAGGACAATAAAAAAGTTAATGAGGTTAGGAAATATCCACTTTGCAGTGGCTACACTCTTAATTACCTTTCAAGATGATTTCTGAAGAGACACAGGAATTTGCCCTGTAGATATATTCACTGATCTAATAAAACTTCTCCAAATGGGTTCAAAAAAAAAAAAAAACTGCTTAAGACTTTTTCACAAGAGTGAGGGGAAAGGGAATTTGCGTAATTTTCCCCCATTCTTATTTCACAATGGTCAAAATCCTCTCCATATGGAGTGTATTCCCCTGTAATGCTAAAGGAATATAAGGAAAGGCAACTAATTTTGTGTCCAATACAGTCTTAAATAAATTCTACTTGAGCAATGGAGTAAATGGTGGTGGTATTTACCATGATGGGAAATAAGGGAAGAAGTTTATGCTTTGCAGATTAGCTAATTAATGTTCTGCACACGTGAAATTTGAGATACTCATGAAATACGTGGATAAAACTCCAATGTATATCCAAGAAGAGGGATCAATAAGGTTCAAAGCCCAGAGTACAGTTGACATACTGAAGACAACTGAAGCCATAGAGTGACTAGAATGCATCACCCACCACCACTATCAGTAAGAGAGTTTAAAGAAGCCAAAAAAGACCAAAGGAAAAATACTGAAAAATATTTCAATATTTATGGTTAGTTAGAAAATAAGAATTTAAAGTAAAAAGTGAACAGAAAATTTGAAGGAAACCACAGCTATGTCTGACCAAAAAGACAAAAGGTAAAAGTATAATAATGATGCAGTGATAAGCTATACTGAACACTGTTGAAAGATTGAGAACAGGATTCAGAAACACAGAGGTCACTGAAAATTTTAGGAATTATGACAAATCATGTATATGGAATTCAGGTTCAAATTGTCTGGGTAACAACTGAGAGATAGTGAAATAATAAAAACGACCAAAGACATCTAGTTGAGTAATAGATTTTATTTGTTTTAATAAGAAAGAGACTAGAGCATGTTTACCTGCTAATGGGGAAAAGCCAGTATAAAATGAAAATTGAAAATAAAGATTTATAATCAAGAGCACAGAATTTGTGAAATGTGAAAAAATATATATTTAGAGCCCAGCTAGATAGATTATTCTTAGGTATCAGAAGAAACACATCCTTTATTATTAATATAAAAATTATAGGAGAAAGAGACTAATGATAGATACATATATATGTGTCTACTTGATCTTTCTTCCTGATTACTACTGTTTTTAAATATTGTTTTCTATGAGGCATGAATACAAAGGATCTGCTAAAATGACATAGTGAGTCTGAAGCTGGGCCCTACATTTTGAAATGAGTAGAAATATTTGAAATATTTTTGATGCAGTGGGAAATTATTGGAATACAGATAACCAGAGTTACCAGGCAAATTATTGAGGTTGCTGATACGGGTTGAATTAGGTTTCCCCAAAAAAGATGTTGCAGGCCTTACCACCAGTACTTCAGAATGTGACTTTAGTTGGAGATAGGGTCTTTATACAAATACTCAAGTTAAAACAATGTCATTAGTATGGGCCCTAATCTAATATACCTGGTGTTCTCATTAAGAAGAGAAATTTTGACAAAAATAAATATATGCATAAAAGAAAGATGACATGAAGACACATTGGGAGAAGACAGGCTTCTTCAAGGCAAAGCAAAGGAGAGAGGTCTGGAGATTTTTCCCTCACAGTCTGCAGAAGAAACCAACCCTGTTGATATCTTAATTTTGTGCTTCTATGCCCTAAAACTTAAGTCGAGGAATTTCTGTTGTTTAAGCCAGTCAGTTTGTAGTATTTTGTTAAGGCACCCCTAACAAACTGAAACAGTGGTGTGCACAAATTTATTGTCACCAATCTGCCCAACCGTGAGATTTTCTTCACAGCATAATTAGAGGTATGCATTTTGCACTCCTCCAATGTAGGTTTTGCTCATAGGTTTAACAAATGGAAAAAAGGACAAGAGCACTGAGAATGTCATTAAGAATGAATCCTTAATCTTAGGAACCATGGATCTAGACAGAAAAGGATAAAACAGTCAAGAAGCCCTGAAACATATGAAGACAGTATGGATTCTAATAGGGTAAAAAGAATTATATAAACAGGGATAATCATCACAAATTACAGTCAAGGTGGAAACAATTAGGTAAAAATGAATATATATATATATACATGTTTTGACTCTGGAAAGTCAAAATATACATAAAATAGGAAAAACATGGGAAAACTAGTTTCCAGTCCCAATTTAAAAGTCACTTCCTCTTTGAAGCCTTCCCAATTCCCCTAGTAAACTCAGTGACCTCCTCCTGTACATGTCCTCAAATATGCACTTCCTTTTAACTGAACTTTTCAACTTGAAGTATGTTTACTCAAGATATGCTCTGTGATGTCACAATCAGGTATGAAGACTTTCTGTTGTATAACATTAGGTACCTAGCACTTATTAAACTATATTAAATGAAATAGTGACATAAAAAACTAAAAAAAAATGATATTTGTAACATAGAAACAAAAGAAAGAAAGATAATGGAAAGATCAGGTCTGCTGTTCAGAGCTCATGTTGTCACGTTAGCAGATAATGGAAAGTAGAATTACTCAACTATTTTGCTTCCATCTTTCTGTCAAAAGGAATGAGCATCAGGACGAAACTCAGACCTAACTATCGAAAGAGAGAATTGAAGCCTGATATAAGTGAGGAGATAGTGTGAAACCAAGTAACTGCTCTAAATGAGTTTGTCTCTTGGCCAAAATGAGTTATTTCCCAGACTACTGAGAAAGCCTAAGTTAAAATTATTGAACTGTTCTTCATAATGTTTAAAGAATTATAGAGAATAGACAAGCTGCTGGAAAACTAGCAATGGATAGCTATCCTGATTTTTAAAAAATGGAGGAAATTACAAATTTAAATGATAGATATTAATATCAGTGAGTATTTGTAGCCAAGACTATGAACACATGATTTAAGAATAGGAACAGAGGAAAAGAAGCCTTCATAAGTCCCGGAAAAATAAGACATGCCAGATTAGCTTCTAAACCAAACCAAGCAATCTGATTTCAAAGTCATGCATTGAGTCTCCATGCTGTGGATTCATTGACTTATTTATCCATGTCTACTTTTTCCAAAAGTTATTAGAGAGCATATTTCCAGTTTACGTCTTACATAAACAACTGTCTAGGAGGCAGATGTGACAATGTAGATACTCTTCTATATTTCAGCACATGATCTAATAAGTTTCTCATAATTTGATTTCAAAAAAAGAGGGTAAACATGTGCTATAAATAATACTGTAATTAGGAATATTATTGATGGCCATGTCAACATAGCATAAAATTAAAATACCAACTTTGGAACCCAGTTGTTAATAGTTGAATCCTTACTCTGCCACCACCTAAGTATTTTATCTCAGGCAAAGTACTCTACCTTCCTGTGCCTTAGTTTTATCATTTACAAAAGGGGATTCTAATAATATTAACCAGAGGCACTGTTGTAAGAATTTGCAAAAGTTACCTGGAGAACTCAGTATAAGATTTGACACATAATAATCACTCAAAATGCTATTATTTTTTCTGAATAATTTAGATTGCCAATTTAAAGAGTCTATATACCTGTACTCCTCCTAAAATACATTTTTGTCAATTATTAGGTAAAAAATATTAATTACCTCTTAACTAAATTTAAGAGTGGCATGAAGCTGAGATATGGTAACATATGAACCAAATTGTTTTTGCAACCAGAAACAGTAAAAGGAATCTTCTGAGGTAAAATGTTTGGAGATAGAAAAGTTATTTAATGCCACAGACTATCATACAGCATATTCAATGAAGACAGTGGTTTAGTGGATAAATCTGCCATAAAAAAATAGTGAAATCCAGTATTTCATAAGTCTATTCACTTAAATACAAATGTAGCTTATTCATATAAAGCACTAAAAAGCATTTTTCCATGATCACTTTACCCAGTAAATGTAAGTGTAAACATCCAGTGTCAGTTGAAAACCATGTAAATGGAAGTATATGGTCCTTGGGACAAAGAGAGAGCAAAGAGGTTGTCTCAGCAAGCTTAATGACAACCACTTAAATGTTCTTTGATTAATCTAATTCCAATAGTTACTAAAAAATATGAAAATGTATCTGTCAAAATAAATGTCTATGTTCATAATAAAATGCACATTCATTGTATATATTATATTAAATCATATATTACAAAATGCATTTTGATATATATTTTATATAGCCAATTTTTAACAGTTATGATATTGTATAATTACATATATTTATATATAAGCAAATGTGCATTCATATTTAAAGATTATATGGATATGTTAATATATTGATGTCTATTTAACATATACTTATTTTATAATTTTACATTAAAAATAGCAATATATGTATTATTCTGTATTTTGTTAGATGAAATTATACATTTAAACATGCAAATTAAACTAAACATATCATGATAAAATTTAATTTACTTTTTAATATTTTACTTTGTTAATATATAGTTATCTATACTACTGTTACATTTTATTAAAATAAAGGTATTACACCTTCTTCTGGCTTTATAGATGAATATCATTTTTTCTCTATTAAAAGTAGGACCTTAAAGGAGAAAGCCAAAGTAGGGCCAAGAAATATTTTAGGAAATATCCTGTTTACTCAATACATTAATTACAAGTAAACAATACATTCTTGTTACAACATGTTCACAGATTCAATTTATTTAAATCATATTTGTTCCTTCCCTGTCCATTGCAAAATCCCGTTACTACAATCATTTCCATTAATTATTATTTTTGAGAGTTTACTTGAGCATGACATCATAGCAATGCTATCAATACTGTCTAGATGATTATTGAATAAATCATGACACCAAGAATAGTTATGATGTGTGCCATAGCAGCATGCCATCACGTTTCTTCAGGAAACAGGCAGATGGAGAATTGTTCTTGGTTAATCAGCAGGCTACTCATAAGCTTTTTCTTTTCTTCACTCTGACCTAGCCTTATGGTTTTTTGTAAAATTAAAACCATGGTTCAATTACAAGTGAGAGTGAAAAACTGATTATTAAGGATAATATATGTTTTGCTTTTTGTGTCTTTTCTTCAAAGACAAATCCAATATTCTTCCGCAACACTGGTTGTGACTCTGAGCCAAAGTTGCCTGTCACAGGAAGAATATTGTATTTGTCTTTGAAGAAAAGACACAGAAAAACAAAACATATATTATCCTTAATAATAAACTTTTCACTCTCACTTGTAATTGAGCCATGGTTTTAATTTTACAAAAAACCATAAGAAAAAGAAAAAGAAAAAGCTTTGCATGTTGTTTTTGCTTTTTTTGTCTCAGTATATTTGTCTATTTCAATCTTTATTTTTTCTTTGACTGTTGGCTGTTCAATATTCTGTTGTTTAATTTCCACATATTTGTGAAATTTCCCGTTTTGCTTCTGTTGTTGATTTCTTGTTTTTTTCCATTGTGGTCAGAAAAGACAGGTGGCATAACTTCAGTCTTCTTAAATTTTATACTTGTTTTGTAACTCAACATGCAATCTATACTAGTTGTGCTTGAGAAGAATGTGTGTTTTGCTTCTGCTGAGTGAAATGCTCTGTATCTATCTGCTAGGTCTATTTGGTCTATAGTGTTATTCACATCTCTTGCTTATTGATTTTATATTTGGATGTCTTATTCATTATTGCAAGTGGAATATTAAAGTCTGCTACAATCATTGTATTACTATTTCTCCCTTCAGTTCTGTCAATGTTTGCTACATGTATTTGTGTGCTGTGATGTTAGATGCATATATATTTATAATTGTCATATATTCTTGTTAAATTGACCCTTTTATTATTATATAACGTTCTTCTGTCTCTTATTAAACTTTTTACATATTTAACCTGATATCATAGATACTCCCAGTATCTTTTGTTTACCATTTGCATGGTATATCTTTTTTCATCCTTCATTTTCAGCCTATGTGAGTACTTAAAACTAAAGTGAGTCTCTTATATACCATAAAGTTAGCTATTGTCTTTTTTTGAATTAATTCAGCTACTCCAGACATTTTGATTGGAAAGTTTGATCTATTTATTTTTAAAGTAATTATTGATAGTCAAGGATTTATTTTTACAACTGTATTAATTATTTTCTATATTTCTGGTAATTCTTTTTCTTTCCTGCTTCTGCTGCCTTTCTCGTGTTTCATTACTTTTTTGGATTTATATGCTTTGATTCTTTTTTTTTTCATGTATATTCTATAGGTGTTATTTTATGATCACCATGGGGCTAACATAAAACAACTTAGAGTGATAACAGCCTATTTTAAGTTGATAACAACTTCACTTCAGTCACAGACAAAACCTCTACAATTTTACTTCTCCCTCCATTTTATATTATTGATATCATAATTTATATCTTTTCATATTAAGTATTCATTAGTATATTTTATAGTTATTTTAATACTTTTATATATTAAATTATATGCTATAACTAAAAGCTATTTACCCACAACCATTATAGTATTAAAATATTCTGTATTTGTCTATATATTTACCTTTACCTTTGACTGCTATACTTTTATATGCTTTTTGTTGCTGTTTAGTGTTCTTTTATTTCAACTTAAAGAATTCTCTTTAGCATTTTTTTTTCCTAAGGCATATCTAGTGGCCATGAACTCTTTGATGTATTGTTTGTCTGTGAAAGTCTTTATCTCCCCTTTATTACTGAAGAACAACTTTACCAAGTATACTATTCTTTATTGACAGAGTTTTTGTGCCTTTGACACTTTGACTATATCATCACACTCCCTTCTAGTATGCAAGGTTTCTGCTGGTAAGCTATAGGCTCACAGAAATACCTTTGTATATTACAAGTTGCTTTACTCTTTCTGCTTTCAAAGGTCTTTTAACTTTTGACATTTTGATTATAATGTATCTTGGTATATTACTTTCGGTTAATCTTTTCTGAGATTCATTGGCATTCCTGGATCTGAATGTCTATTTCTTTTCTCAGAGTTGAGAAATTTCTGGTCATTGTTTCTTCGAATAAGCTTTTTTCTTATTTCTCTCTTCTCCTTTGAGAACTCTCACAATGTAGATAACAGTCCTCTCCATGGTTTTCCATAAGTTCTTTGAGCGTTCTTTACTCTTTTTCACTCCCTTTTTTGCTTTTCATTTCTCTTACTGGATATTTTTTAATTACTTTTCTTTAATTTACTGATTCTTTCTTCTTAATCTATTCTCCACTTGAACCTCATGATTAGATTCTTCTCTTTAGTTATTGTCTTCATCAGTTCCATGACTTCTGTTTGGTAATTTTTATAGATGATTTATATTATTTTATTGCTTTAATTATCTCTTTGATATTGCATTGCTCTTCTGACTTCACTGAGCAATTTTATGATGGTTGTTTTGAATTCTCATATCTTCTTTTTATTAGAGTTGATTTCTGGGACTGTATCTCCTTCCTTTATTTGGAACATATTTTCCTGTTTCTTAACTTTCCTTAACAATTTCTGTTTACGGTCTATGCTTTATAAAAACAGTCACGTCTAGGCTTTAGCAACTGGTCCCATACAAAGGAAGTCTCTCACCAATTGGCCAGATAGTGATTCTGGGGCCATCTCAAAAATTTATGCACTTTCAAACCCCCATCTTTTTCCTAAGTAGCACTCTCAGGCATCTAGACTATACCAGATCCCTTCAGCTCTCTGAGAGAAACCTAACAGAAGCCAGTACCTGGGGCAACACACAGTAATATTTTAGCATTGCATGCATGATCTAGTCTTTCTTTCCCACTGTTGGAAGATGCTGGCATCTGTTTTGTTTTTGTTTTTATTTTCCCCACCTACTTTTCACTATGAGAGAGTGGGACCCCGAAGGCATATTCTAGCTTGCTTATTGAAATGTAAATCTTTGCTCTCCGTGGCCTCCAGGTGACTAAAGCATACCAAGTCACATCAGTGCTCTGAGACATGAAAGACAGAAACCAGTGCCTCAGGTAGTCTTCAGGAAAATCAGAACATTGGATGTATGGTCTTTTCTTCTCTCCCCACGGGGAAGCTGGGAGCTGAGGTTATTCCCACTTTCTTACTTTGAGCTGAGCCTGGAAGTGTGGCTGTGGAATGTGCTAGCTTGATAGTTCGAACCATAGTCATTTTTCTCAGTGATCTTCAGGTGACCAGAGGAAAAGGTTTTGTCAGCAATTTGACAGAAGTGAGGTAGAAGACATTTTTTCAGGCAATCGTCAGGATAATTAGGATATCGGATATTTGGTGCAGTACTTTTCTTTCCTTCATAGGGTGAAACTAGGAGTTTCCTTCTAATTATATGGCATCATGCTAGGGGTAAGGTGTGAGGGTATCTCAAGTATTCCTACCAGCTTCAAGGTAACTGGTTTCATGCTAGCCCAGATGCAGAAGTCTCTCTACTACTTTCTGGATTTCTTATAAAGGGAATTGTTCCATGTATCACTGTTAAATTGATGTGTCTGTTGGGGAAAGAAGGGTCCAGGGCTTCCTTCCATTATCTTGCTGACATCACTTTCCTTTCACACATGTGTATCTTAATTGACATAAAAGAAGCATTTTACAAAATCCAACACACTTTCATGATAGATACATTCAATAAACTAGAAATAGAAGTGTATATCTAAACATGATAAATGACATTTTTGAGAAACCTATTACTATCATATTCCAGAATAGTGAACGACTGAAAACTTTCCACTTAATTTCAGATACAAGAAAACAATGCCTCTTTTTACCACTTCTGTTCAACATTGCCTTGGGAGTTCTAGTAAGAGCAAATAAGCAAAATATTAATATTAATAATAATAATAATACTTGAGATTGGAGAGGAAGAAGTAAAATAATCTCTATTCCCATTTGAAATAACTTTATAGATAGAAAATCCTAAGAATAAAAAAAAATCTATTAATCATTTTCAATATGCTTGCAGGATAAATTTCATCACTCAAGAATCAGTTGTATTTCTAGTTATCAGCAATAAACAATTTGAAAATAAAATTTAGATAATTTCATTAACAATATATTAAATATGCATATCATACTTAGGAAAATGTTATCCAAAGAGGTGCAAGCCTTCATAAAAATGTAAAAACAAATTGCTGAAAGAAATTAAAAATATAATATGGTTTAGAATGATAATCCCCAAATTGATTTAAAGATTCAAATCAATCTTTATCAAAATTTAAATTATCCTATTTTATTTTACTTTTTACAGAAATAGAAATGGAAAGCTGGACATAAAATTCATACCAAATTGAAAGGGCCCCAAAATAGGCAAAACAGCCATGAAAAAGAACTAGGTTGGACAATGCACACTTCCCAGTTTTAAAACTTACAATAAAATTACAGTGATAAAAACATTGTGAAATTGGCATAAAGAGAGACATATTGTTGATGGAATAAAAATAGCAGTCTAGAAAAAAACCATACATTTATTATCAACTGATTTTCTACAAGGATGCCAAGACAATTCAATGAAGAATGAATAGTCTTTTCAACAAACAGAAATGGTACAATTAGGTATCTACGTGAATAAGAATGTACCCCTACCTCCATCATATACAAAAATTAACTTAAAATGGGTTGAATACCTAAATATAAGAGCTATAGCTAACCACTGTTATTAAAAAATAGAAACTAAATCCCCCTGAACTAGGACTTAGTAATGGGTTCTTAGATATGAACAAAAGTACAAGCAATAAAACAAACAACAGAAAAGAACAGATTGACTTCAAATTAAATACTATTGTGCATTAAAAGATACTATGATGAGAAAAAAGATATCTTACTGAATGTCAAATATTTGTAAATCATATACCTGGTAAGGTATATGTAAATCATATGCCTGATGTAAATCGTATACCTGATCAGGTATATTATTCTAGACTACAGGATATGTAAAGAACTCTTACAATTCAACAACAAAGAGAGAAGTAACCCAATTAAAAATGAGCAGATGACTTGAATGGACATTTCTCTAAAGATTTTATGAACGTTTCATTGTTTTTTAAGTTTATAGCTCTTTTGTATTAATACTTAGCTTAAAAGAAATACATTTTACAGCTGTACAAAAATATTTTTATATCTTTATTTTATAAAATTTTGTCTATTATTTTCTTACTTTTAAAACTTTTTTGTTAAAAACTAAGACAGAATCATACACATTGCCCTAGGCCTACACAAAGAATCATCATCATTGTCTTCTACCTCTGCATCTTTCTTGTACCACTGGAAGTCCTTCATAGGCAATAACATGCATGGAGATGTCATCTCCTATGATGATAATCCTTTTTCTTTGAAACACCTCCTGAAGGACCTTCCTGAAGTTGTTTTACAGTTAACTTCCTTTAAAGTAGAAGGAGAACATTCTGAAATAATGATAAAAGGTATAGTAAATACATAAACTAGTAACAGGGCCACTTATCAAGTATTATGTAGTACGCATAATTATATGTGCTACACTTTTATAGCACTAACATCACTGTGGGTGTGTTTACACCAGCATCACCACACACACGTAAGTAAAGCATTATGCTATGATGCTACATCTATGACATTGCTAAGTGATAGGAACTATTCAGCTATATTACAATTTTATAGGACCACTATCATGTAGGCTATTCACCTTTAACCAAAATGTCATCATGTGGTGAATGACTAAACATATATATATATGTATACATATTCTAAATATATACAATTTACTTATATTTATTAAATAAATGTCAACAAAAATATATCAAATACCATATTTTATGCAATAACAATTTGTACTTTCTTCTAAAATATTTAACAGTACATTTATGAAGTGCTGTCATGATAACTCAAGTCAGCAACAGAAGAGACTTACATTTTTATAGTGAAAACATTATAGAAGTTATCCAGACTGATTAACCATTCAGATGAATAACAACAAAACAAAAATTTATATATTTTAAGAGTAGATGAGTTGTTTATAGTGTTTTAAAATAACTCATTAAATGCCTTATTTAAACAAGATCGTTCCGCTGAATAGCAAAACTGTTCAGAGTCAGATAATTGTTACCTAGAAAAGTCTTTCACTTCATTTTGTTGTAGTGTTTAGTTTATTATTATTTTACAAATGGAGAAAGGTCAATATGCTACTGTGAGGAACAAGTAAGAAAAGTTATTGTAAAAGCATTGTAAAGTATAATGGGGCATGAGTTTACATACAATGGTATGTTTACATGCATTCATGTAAATATACATATATTCATTTGTGAATATCCAATATAACTTTCCTTTTAAAATAGAAATAATTTCAGGTAAATCAAATACTCTTATTTGCATGATATTTTAATATTCTTGAAAATTTGGTGAATTTGTAAACTATATCTATATATTAATGAGTATGCATAATGATTGGAATAGTTGAAATGACTGAAAAACATGGGTAGGTTTAATAATATAGGCAGAGTTAACATGAAAAGGAAATAGTACAAGTAAAAATTTTGGCTTATTTTAATTCCCTCTTCATTTTTAAGTGACTTTCAACAGTTGAGACTTTCATTTATTTAATTTTTAAAAACCACTCTTGGTATAAGAAATAATCATTTTAAATGTTCAATTTGTTTTCACTCCTTTGTTCTTATGTGCGTACATGGGAGACATAAGAATTTTCATTACTCTCATTTTTTTGTTTGTTTCAGTATAGCTACATAGCTTTTTAAAAACTAATTTAAAACAAAAGTTTAGAAAATTAAAAAGAGAATGAAAATATAGTTAAATAGTTCTTAACTTCATTTACTTAATGGTATTGAAAAGAATAATAGTTGGGTAGAACATTTTTTCAAGACTTTGCAATTTCTAACATATAAAGTATTTATTTTTAAAAAGTTAATTTTTTAGTTTGTTGTTTAAAATAGGACCAGACTTTTTTTTTCCCAAAGAAATTGGTATCAATAGAGTTTAATTTTAAAAGTCAACTCACATAAAATTTTATTATAAATTTCCTGAACTGGATGTAGTGTATTATTTCTAGTTTTACTATTATATATTACAGTCTGCCATGTGCAATTTATATCACACTGTTATCTGCTTACCAGAATGCAAACTCCCAGATGATATATTCGATCTAAAGCATTATTGTATACATTTGTATTTATATGGAAATTAATGAATAAAATGTAACACCTCACAAACAGTATTAAAAAATTAGGCTCCATAAATAATAGTGATTATGTGATGAAACTCTTCAGCAATCCTGCCCAGAAGGTCAAAAACTGGTCCAACGTCTTCCCCCTGTTGCTCTAGGGAAACAAACACACTAGTGATTTATTTCATTGTCTGGGATTATGGGATCTACTGACGTAGGAGTTTTGAGTTTGCAAAAGGCAGATACGGAGTTTACGTAAGCCTGAGATGGGGAGAGTAGTGGGAGGAATTACAAAAGGGGAGAAGAGATGAGTCATATAAGGTAATTGTCAGGGTAACAAGTCTGGTTAAGTATGTAGCTTGGTCAACACTCCATCACACAACTGAGTTTTGAATTCCTATCTTCTACCACTTGTTTTTCTATAAAACCATAGCAATACACAAGGGTGTGTGTGTGTGTGTTTGTGTATGTGTGTAGATATTTCCTAAAATAGTTTCCCCTTCTCTTTTATTACTCCTTGTAAATCTTTTTTTGCTTGTTTGTTTGTTTTTTTGAGACGGAATTTTGCTCTTGTTAACCAGACTGGAGTGCAATGGCTCGATCTCAGCTCACCGCAACCTCTGCCTCCCGGGTTCAAGCGATTCTCCTGCCTCAGCCTCTCGAGTAGCTGCGATTACAGCCATGGGTTACCATGCCCGGCTAGTTTTGTATTTTTGACAAACATCCGACCTCAGGTGATCCGCCCGTCCCGGCCTCCCAAAGTGCTGGGATTACAGGCGTGAACCACGGTGCCTGGCCTTTAAATCTTTAAAGAAGAGATAAAAACCATAATTTAAGACAATAGTAATGACTTTTAGACAGGAACGTGTTATGTTTTACTATCAAGAAAGTACCTTGCCTTGTATGAGGAATGTTCCCTCAAAACTTGATGGGATTTCTTTGAGGGTGAGATTAATATTGGTCTCAAGATTATTGGTATAGCAAGATTGCTCTCAGGCCAGTCAGCAAGTAGATGACACAAACGGCACATCCTGTGATTTCTGAGGATGGATCCTGAATCACAGGGTGCTGTGAGTTTGGAAAGCTGTAAGACGAGAAAAATCTAAGTAACGAGTGGAGAGGTTTCTCAGGTAGAAATCCCAGTCCACAATCATCTTTCAAGTAGTTTGGAGCTACTTATAAACAGACCCAGGCCTTTTTAATGTATTTGTTTGCTTGATGTTTGTTTACTATTCTCTTTTGAGAGCAGATTTCTTTACATGAGCAGGGTTCAAATATGTGTTTACACTGGTAAGCACATTATCATTTTTTTGTAGTGGATTTAGAGGACAAAAAACTCAATGATAAGAACATTCATTTTCTGTCCAAACTTATATGTGAAAGCACAAAAACCAGAGCTTTTGACAAACAAAAAAAAAACCACTTTTGATTTAGAAGCACATATGTTATCATGGTTATGAAAGCACAAGATATTATTTAAAACATTGCGTGATTTTAGCAATATTGCAAGACTAATAGTCAACACATCCTTTTGCACTAAGAAATTCCCAAAATCTTACCATCATAGCTTTGGCCTCTTTAAGGCTTCATATATATTCACTAACATGGAAATTCTCCTAGGGAAGATAATAATAGCAATGATGGCTTCAACTCACTGGTTACGCCATGAAACATGTGGCAACTCATGGCTAGCCACATTTCTGCTAATCTTGCATATATGAGATTGATGGATTTATCCTTATTTACGTGTGAGAAAGTTTAGGTAAATAAAATTTAAGTGAGAGAGAAGTTTTATATCTCGCAAAGGGAGTACTGACATAAGTAGGGTTGCAAAAAATATTTTTGCTCTTTATTAGTCTTGTTTCATTGGGCAATGTCCTTGAACATCAATTTTCACATCATCAAATGAAATCTAAAACTAGATGTTATAAAAGTCAATCTCACAAAGGTTTTATAAAATTTAAATATTTATGTATTATCTAGGATGAAGTAAAATTTCAGTCAATAGTATTATCTGTAGAACTAATAAGTTTCTCTTTCTTGGTCAAGTTCAATGCAGCATGTTTTAGCATTTGTGATATATTTTTAAATTATTCTTTGAATTCATATGTTACTGTTGAGAGAGAAGAAAAAGGAAACATAACCTTTCAATAATAATGGGTTGATGTTTTAGAATAAGCAAAACTTTTGTTGCTTAATATATCAATAAATGCAGAACTTTATAATAACAGTGAGCCTGTCACATCTCTCTAAAGACTATATCATAACCACGTAAGCCATAAACACAAGTATTTCTAAAGAACAAAAGTTGCTTAGAAACATTAATGTCTGAAATGTATTATTTAAAGAAAATAGAATGAATTCAATAATAGGGTATTTATTATCCATTAGTATCTATATATATAAATAGTGAAAAGCTGATCATTATAGAACTTTGACTGCCAAAATGAATTAATGCTATTACCTAATTATGTGATTCTGAATATACTGTTGAAATCATCACTCAAATTTAAGTCAAACATACAGAGCTTTGTGAATATCATTATTATGAAAACAAAATAAAACATTAGATTTTCACATTTTTATGTGCAGCTGCTAACTGAGCTCATTGACATATTTTGTCGATAGACAATATCTTCAAATTTAAATTCTGTATGGCACTGCCTGCAGATATTTTTTTTTCCTTTTCTTAGAGGCATTGTTTAACCTGAGGAATTTTTTTGCAAATTGCAGTTCACAAATCCTTTGACTTCATCTTGGAGTTTTGCTATAAAGCTGTACTATATACAGGTAATCAAAAATGTTTTCATACTTTGGATATGAACTAATCAAAATATCCATTAAGCATGCTAATAAGCACACCTGTTATCATTAACAGAGCTATTCTCTAATTTTATATGATTAGCACAATCACATTAAAAGGTGAAAACATGATGATAGCACCCTCTTTATGAAGTATGAGAAATTATTAGTGTAAATAGTATAAATATCAGTTAGAAATAAAAATTCCCAGGAATTATATGCTACTATGATAACAGTGCCTTAATTTATGAACAAGACTTTTTTGCAAGCAGAAGTAAGGCCTTTGAATGCATTCCTGATTTTTATTAAAATCTACAAATAGATATTTAAAGATACTTAACAGTATGATTATCTAATCTAACCTTTAATTTCCTCCACTTAGATTTAGAGTTATGCATGGTGGACTATTCTTTGGGTCCCCTCTTCCTGCTCTGCTCAGGTATCTGCTCTCACTCTTAATTGCTTTTTCATATGTATTTGTCTCAAAAATAATTTGTTATTGCTGTTGTTTCTGTGTTGCAGATATTTATAAATTTAATTTTCAAGCATATAGATCTTTAATGCTGCTATGGAGTTTATTTGCTTATTTGCTTGCTCTAACTCCAGCACTTGATAAGTAAAACTAAAAGGTGAAAATGATTTCACATATATGCTTCATAAGTAAGTTTCTTTGCTTGTGGGCTTCTGGAGAATAAAATGAGGAAAGACTTGAATCTCCTAATAATAAGGCTGTCTACACTAGGTGTACCTACAACCATATTTTAAGGACTAGTAGTAACTATAATACAAATATTGTGATCTTAACAGAATAAAAATGCTGTACAGGTTTTCATTCTAACCACAACAGCATAGATATAAATGCTAGTTGCTGATAAGTAGTATTACACTACAATTTTATAATGTTTATGCAAAATAATTACAATTTAAGAAGAGAACAATTCTTGAGTCTTGAAAGAGAAATGTTAACCCATCAGGACAACAAGGCTCAAAAATAGATGTATGTTTGGAGCTGGGAGCAAATGTAACATTCAAGAAATGGAATCAGGAATCAGAGCCAGAAATGAGAGTGTGAAGTGACCATTTCTCAGTTGAGGTGTCAATCAAGAGTGGGTTGAAGAAAAAAATGCTATTTGGTGTCATAGTATGGATTATGATATCGATGGGAAAGAGCACAAAGAGAAAGCAAATTTCCTGAGGCACCATGATGATGTTTGAAAGTGTTGCAGTTTAATTCCTCCTTGAACAGACCTCCTAATAATTCCTACCTTTTCCAGAATGAATTATTAATAACAATAACCAGTTTTCCTCAACAACATTTTTTACCAGAAATTAAGCAATAATTAAGATATTAAAGTCTTAGTCAACTGTGCTACATATTGTGAGTTGTTAGAAATAAGGATTAATCATTTATAATTATAGGAATATAAATTGACTCAGTTCTAAATAAAAAAGAGTTAAATTTAACAGTGTGAGGAAGCCACATCTTATAGATGCATATAGAACTTTCATTTGTACTTTCACAAACCTAAAAACACGTATGAGCATGACAAGAAACATTATTCATATCAAAATTAAAGGTAAATGAAGCAGTTTATGAACACAGACTGATAACTTCCATCAACGCTGTTTCTAACCCTATGTGTTCTTGAAAGTAGGAAAATTTATGTTTTATACCTGATACATTCACTGAAAATACAGTAGAAAGGAGAAAGAAAGCATTTGCCAATCATAATGAATTTAACTGATTTAACCAATACACACAATTTTAGCATTAAATTCGGATTGATGAATAGCAATTCTTTCCTTATGAATGAAAATGATAAACTGAAATAGTTGCAAGGCTTTTATGAAAAAATATTAAAATGGCTAATTAAAGACTTGAAAAGAGAGGCAAAAAACAATTTTTTTTCAAATAAATAATCTGTATCCTCCATTCTAGGCATAGAAATGGTAATTTAACAAATATAGAAGGAAAGGAAGCTTTTTCACTGTTTTATTCTATTTTATTTTATTTATTGTCTTACAGAATCAACCCATGTTTCATTCTAGACCAAATGCATTTTTCTCATGTCAGATAGATATGTATATTTGCTGTTAGCTTGAACCTTCGTTAATGTGTGAAAAGAGTCAGTTATTTGCTTTCAATCCCCACGTGCAATCTGTGAATTACAAGAATGTCAAAGTCATATGCAGGGAGACAGCAGGTCTTTGAATAGCATCAATTCATTCAATATTATGATGTTGATGAGAAAAATAGTTGATTGCTGCTGAGCCCACTGTCTGTGTGGAGTTGGTATGCTCCCCATGTCTTCATGGGTTTTCTCTGGGTATTTCAGTTTCCTCTCATGTCTCCAAGATGTGTCACTTAAGTTCATTGGCCTGTCGGCATGGTCTCTTCCGAGTGAAAGTGGGTAGGTGTGAGTGCGGCCTGCCATGGGATTGCATCCTGTCCACGGTGTTTCCTGCTCTATGCCCCGAGCTGCTGGAATAGACTGTAGGCATCTGGGAATCAGCCTGAAACAAGTGGGTTAGAAAATGAATGAATGAATAAATACAAATTATTGTCAGTTAAAAATTCGGAGAGTGTAGGATAATCATACTGATGTGAAACAATGTGGTAGGACAATGTTCTATGGGCCATATTTGTTCATTTTGGTTTTGTACCATGTGGTGGTAGGAGGTGCTCCTGACAATTTCAGCTTTGCAAACATTTGTGTTTTTATTTAACCCACCACCACTATGACCACTGTCACTCACTGACTCACCAAAATTTGGGTAAATAATAATCTTCCCTGCTTTCTTTAATGTATGTATATCTCTTATTTATTTCGAAGCTTAGTATTAGAAGCATTTGAAGTCTTTATTTGGAAGTTTGGTGATGTTTTTATGACCAGAATATATTGTAAGAACTTAACTTTTGTTAATACCAATTCACCTATAGGAAATTGGCTTCAATATATGTCATTTTGCTTCAAGTTACATTTTCTGAGAACCTATTGATAACATTAAAGACTTACTGTATTGGCTTATCATGTGAACAGTTATTATAATGTTATCCTCTACATGGATAAATTAATATATAATTTCGCACCACGATCTTGTGAGCTAGATTGCTAAGAGCTCATAAGTTGGAATCTATTCATGCAAAGTAGGACTCAGACATGGGTTTAATTGATTAGATACGCAGGCCATGCAGGCATTAGTATTTTCTTTAATTAATTTTCCCAAATTACTCTGATGAGCAGCCAGTGCTGAGAACTGGGTAAAGTTTTCCATAAACTTTTGTGGGTTTTTTGTTTGTTTGTTTGCAATCACACTTGAAAACTTTCTTTTCTTTCCTAATGAAAAAGTCCACAGTATTGGTTTTCAAAAAAGACGTATTAAAAGTAATTCTTAAGAAATTTTCAGTGTTGAGTGCTGCCAGTGTTTTTAATGATATTCCAGATTTGAAACAGATAATGATAAACTATTGCTCATCTTCACACAATAAAAACAAGCCACTAAGCCAACTGTTTTTTAATGGGCTACATTACCAGAGGAGGTGATTTGAACCCATCATGTGTTATATAATTAAATTTTAAAAGCACTGAAAGGATCCCTTTGGAAGGCTGCAGATTGTAATATTCCATGAATTTGTTCCCTCAACAGCCAACAAAGGACCAAAAAAGGAGAGAAAAAGAGAACTTAACAATATGTGCATTTTCCTAAAATTACCAAATGCTAGTCACCATCAAAACACATGCAAAGCTCTCATTAGCAGTAATAGAAAGTATGCACGCATATGGAATTTGAAAAGAATATGCAATCAAACTGTCTTGATTATTATGTAACATTTTATATGAATGTATCTTTTATGGCTTTAGTTAGAAAAAATGAGATGCAAATAGAATTGTCAATTGTAAACATCATTCATATCTTTAATTATGGACAAAACAGGAAGAAATCGGAAAGGTAAATTGGTAGAATAATCACATGTAATTTGCAATTCTCTACTGAAATTTAAGTGTGTGTGTACTTTATATTAGAAGTTAAAAGTAATAGATAAGCAACTTATTTTTTGTTTCAGGCCTACTTTGGCAAACACATGATAAAAAGATACATTCATATACTCCGTGCCACCATTACACATATGATCCTACCGATTGAACGATTATATCTGAGGTTTTTCTTTTTTAATATCTATAACTGTTAGTGAATAACGAATGATACCAATTTATCAATGTATTAAATTTACTAACTCATTTATTCAATAAAGTTTTATTAAATAATAACTGAGAGATTGATAATTACTATAAGAATTGAAGAGTCATATTATAATAAGAAAAATATGTCCCTAACCTGAAAAACAAACAAATAAAAAATATGCTTAGTATGCATGGCTGTGAAACCAAACAGAAGTGATTGGTTCAACATTTGTTAAGAACTTATTTGTGTTTAATTTAAAATATGATGGATTCAAAAAGCCAACTACAGATGAGACTTGAGATAATAAATAACAATTATATGTGTGTGTGTGAGTGTGTGTGAACATTTAATTATATATGATCACTCCCCAATAAACTGGGTTTTTCATCTCTGTATGAGTAATTTTCAGGAACAAATGTTATACTCACAATGGTGAGGCTTTTTCTTAAATTTCATTTGTAGAAAATCATATTTAAATATCTACATGTCTATATGAACATGAACATCTATATGCCTATATGATCTATATGTCTTTATTATTATTTTATTTAAATAAAGGAGATTACCCCATTGCTTTCAATTTTCTTTTTGATTATCAAAGAAAGATCCATTCATTATAGAAAATTAGGAAATATTGTAAGAAAGTACTAATGTTAAAATCCCAACATTCAGGTAATGTCAATATAACATGCCAGTATAATGCCTTTTCTGTCTAAATCTTTTAAAAAGTACATATAAATTTGTCTTTATTTAGGTGAGATTATGCTGTTACATCCTGATTTTTGACTTATTATTAGTAGTAGTATTTATTGTTTTTATTATTATTATTTTTTGAGAAAGGGTCTCAGTCTGTCACCCAGGCTAGAGTGTAGTGGCACAATCTCGGCCCACTGCAAACTCTGCCTCCCGGGTTCAAATGAGTCTCCCACCTCAGCCTCCAGTGTAGCTGGAACTACAGGCATGCACCACCATGCTCAGCTAATTTTTGTATTTTTTGGTGGAGACAGAGTTTCACGATGTTGGCCAGGCTGGTCTCGAACTCCTGACCTCAAGTGATCCATTCGCCTTGGCCTCGCAAAGTGACAGGATTAGAGGTGTGAGCCACCACGCCTGGCCAAATATTATTTTTAATGCGGTATCAGGCTATTAAACATTTTTGTTTCGATGTATAATTTTAATGAATAATTTTAATATTGTGCATCTATATCATAATTTATTTACTTCTGCTAATGTTAAATTTGTATACTGTTTCCAATTTCTGCCATATAAAAAATGCTGAAGGAGACAACTTTGTAAATCTGTGTCTCTTAAGTTCTCTACATTTTTAATGATTACATTTCTATAGATACCTAGAATGAAAGTTATTGAATAAAAGGAAGTAACTTTTACTTGGTTTTCGAAGCATCACGGAAACCACTCTCATGGGGAACAGATTCATTTCATTCTTCTCCCTTTTTTAGGCTAATCTTGTTAGATTTATGATGTTTATCTACTTTGAAATTATTTATTATCTGACTATTGTCTATTAATTTGTAGATTAATGACACTGCATTTAAGTGTCAATAAAATACGTTTTTATCAGTTTATTCCTACAAATTTTCAATGTATATTCTGAGCTTATAGGTAAAGGGAGATTAATAACTTTTTTTACTTTATTATGGATTTAAATTCTCATCAATATAAAATTAATTACCCCATTTGCCTCTGTAAACATTTCTTTCTATTATTTGTTGTCAAACCTTCTAATTTTGTGTGTTTGGCTACTTTTTATTTTTTCATTAGTTTTTTTGTTTTTTGACTTTTAAAAATAAATTTTGGTGTATATATTTGAGGTTTACAACATGATGTGGGGTACATATGAACATTTAAGTGGTTACTATGGTAAAACAAATTAACATGTTTATTATCTCACGAAGTTACTTCTTTTGTAACAAGAGCAGCTAAAATCTACCTATTTAACAAAAATCGAATACGATACAATTGTATTTAGCTAGAGTCCTCATATTGTACATTTAGACACACACATATGTCAATGTTTTGTCATTAGTTAAAATAGTAAGGATGATGGAATCACACAAGACATCCTTCTCTGAGGTTCCATGATACTTTGTGGGGATCCACTCTGCTTCAGCATTATTAAAGACTGTATTCTAATCTTTACTGATTTCATTTTATTTTTAAAATAAAAACTTCATTTTAATGGTAGCATCAATTCAAACTTTACTTTTAATCAGAGTATCCTTTCCTTTAAACAGAGGATGTTAAAAGTTTTAATAACTTTTATATTTTGAGTTGACAGTTTTCCCCTATTTATGTCTTTATTTTATGTTATTCATCATATCCTGTGGTTTTATTTTGTCAGTAACATAAATTATATATTGTTTACTTTTGTCTTCTGTAATTATTGGGAAACTAAACCCATTTTTATTATTTCCTAATGGTTTATTTATGTTTATGATCTATGTAACAAAATTTATACTTTTGGAATAAAACAGTGATTTGTACACTTGTCTAGGTTAAATAGGAATTTAGGTTCTATATATCTATCTATATACCACCTATTAAATATCTGAAATTTGAAATTTTTATTTGGGATAGGGAATATATTTTTATTACATAGTTATGTTTAAGTTTGCAAATATTTTCTTCAGTTATTTGTTTTTTTACTATATTTTATAGAATTTACAATATTTAGAATGTATGACTAATTTTAGCCATATTCTTAAACATTAAAAATATTTAAGCTTGTGCTAATCTTACAACTGCATCTGCAGCATGATCTTTTTTAGATCTGGACTGTTAAGTAACAGTTAAATAATATAATATTTTTGAGCTCTGAACTGTCAATTACTGTTAAATAACAATACTTTAAAAAAATATAAATATCTTTTGTAATTATAATAAAATGTTTCCTGAATTTTGCATTTTTTATATCATTGTTAATTAATTGTCTTTATGAAAATCTGAATTTAGAATTCTTTAGTCAAATCTTTGTCTTTCAAAGCTTCTAAACTATAGCATCTTTTTATTATGTTACAGGAGAACTGGGTGAGCATATATATTTTGCAGTCAGTATGAATATTTTCTGCCCATATTTACAAATGTTAACATTAAGTTTACAGGCTATAAATAAATCTTTATTTAAACAATTTAAACACTGAATACATTATTCTGCTTAGGGTCCTTGACTTAGGACTTTTTAACTTAGTCATATTTTTTCAGCACATCTTGAATATTTTTTCACATTAGGCAAATATTTTATATGCACACTTACAAATGTTAGACTGTATCTCTATTTCTTCATTTAGTTTTACCTGTAAATTTTTGTTTCAATTCTTAACATTTCTTTCACTCTTTAATCTATTACCTGAGAACTTCTTGTGTTTATCCTCCACATCATAGACTTGGTTTTCCCTATATTTCTACTTTCACCCTTTACATGCATATTTTAATTCTATTAAATTCTACTCTTAGTTTGTCTTCTGTTTATGACATTCATTCATTTATTATATGCCTCGACCTGCTTTCTTGTGCTAATTTATAGAGGGAATAGCTATCTGCACTTTTATTAAAACAATTATGTATTTTTTTGTCTAAACTTTTACCTATCCTTTTTCAGGACAAAAATATTTTCAAAGATATTTTTCTCAGTATTCAAGAAAAGTCCTACTAGTTTCTGTTTCTTGTCGAATCTTTTCATATATCAAGGAGATTTTTCCTGTGTCTTATACAAATATATACCTATTTTGGATTTGTGTTTTTTCCTGCAAATATGCAACTAGGGCCATCAGGTAGTAAGTACATCAGTGTACTTGTGCAACCTGATAACTTCTCATATAAATAGTCACATAGTGTACAGCTCCAACAGTATGGTGAAACCACGTCGTAATCTATCAGATTCATGAACAATTCTGGAAAGTAGCAGTAAGTCTAAGGGTTTTCATTGTGTTACCTAAAAAGGGGTCTTCTTCCAGACTCCAAGAGTGGGTTCTTGGATCTCGCGTTTGTGAGTTGCAGAGTAAAGTTAACACAGTTTATTATAAATCACTCAATTGCAGAGTAGGGCATCCCCAGAAAGCAGGAGAAGGAAGATCGCTACCTTAAAGATAATACTTGCTTATACAGGATATTAAGGCTAAGAATATTAAACTTCATTACAAAAGCTTGTTATCAGCTTGTGACAGACTATTAGTATTGCTATTTTCCTTTGTAACTATTGAGGTTAGCAAGACTTTATGAGTGTACTATTATTTTTAAGAAAACTTAAATTATTAAATGCTTCTTGTTCATAAAATGTCAAGAAGTTTCCATAAGTTCTGAGTCTTTATTTATTTAGTTAACATAATTAACTCCTTCCCTCAACCATAAACATCTTGTGACCAAGAGTGCCTAACCCCTCGGAGAATGTATCTCGGCAAGTTTGGCCTGATCCAGCCTTTATTCAAGATGTCTCTTCTGTTAGGAACCTCTGACAATTGTTCAGTGTAGTACATGAAAGAATGAGCATTCTAGTTTGATTGCTTCCTGTTCACTTCCATCAAACCAGGTCTTTACTTTTTCCTGAAATAAAAACATATTCCTAATGCAATAAACCTGGCCCCAGTGGCTGGCGCCTGTAAATAATCTCAGTTACTCCGCAGGCTGAGGCGGAAGGATTTCTTGAGCGCAGGAGAGTTTGAGAACTGGTTGTGCTACTGCACTCTATCCTGGGTGACAAAGCAGGTATTGTATCGTCACTACCCCATACCAACATAATGATACATTCTGGGATTGGCAGTTTCTGGATAAATAAATAAAGTGAGAAATGGATGAAAAAGCAAGTGATGAGAAGGAGAAAGCGCAACTCTGATTTCCTCAGAGTATGACTTCAAATCTGCTGCTTTTTTCCCCAATCGTTATAATGCATTTTCAGTTCTAGCAAACACACCACTTTATATGAGATTTAGATTTAATTAGCACTTTATTCCCTGTCTGAAAAAACAAAATTAGCATGGTTAATAATTTGCATATGTTGTAAGAACAGACTTCCTTCTAATTAAAAAATGGTCTAGCAATTGTCTCCAAAATATCTTATGTCCACCATCGGACTACATTAGTGGGCTGTTGTACGCTCCAGCTTGGAAATATGAGGCACCAGCGAAAGTGCTGAGGACAATAGAAGATGAAGCTCTGGGTCTTTATTTTCTCAGCTGCCTCCCAGTCAAGAGACCATGGGTTTGCTGCTTTCCTCTTTTAATGGCTTTAGCTACTACGTGGTACCTGTTACTACACAGCGCTTTCCTGCATTATGAGGTTGAGGTTATTGACTCATGTCTTGTTGTTGTCCCAAACCCATCCACATGTATGTAAATAATCTCTTCATTAAGCTGTCCTCAAATTACCTATTTGAATGTGCCATATATTTCTTGCCAGGATCTTGATTAACACAGTCTTTTAGAAAGAGAACATGCTATCTGGAAATAGCATTGATATGGCTTTCCTGTACCCCTGCCCAAATCTCGAATTGTAACTCCCGTAATTCCCCGCTGTTGTGGGAGATAAATGAATCACGGGCCGGGTCTTTTCTGTGCTGTTCTCGTGATAGTGAATAAATGTCACAGAGATGTGATGGTTTCATAAAGGGCAGTTCCCCTGCACATGCTCTCTTGCCTGTCCCTAGGTAAGATGTCCCTATGGCCCTCCTTCGTTTTCCACCATGATTGTGAGGCCTCCCCAGCCATGTGAAACTGTGAGTTCATTAAACCTCTTTCTTTTTATAAATTGCCCATTCTCGGGTATTTCTTTATTAGCAGACTGAGAACAGACTAAAACAATCATGAACTCTTTTAGAAGCTAAGCCTGGTCAAGTTGCTTAATATCATTGAGCTTGTTTTTTCATGTATAAATGTGTCAAATAAAACTAGCCTGCAGAGATGTTGTGACGAGAAAATGCACATAAGGCACTTGGAATATGGTAGCCCTCAAATAAATAGTACCTACTTTTTTAAATCTCTCAGTGGTGAAATAATCCTAGTAACTAAGAATGAAAAACAAATGCATGTGTGTATGTGTAAAGATAAATATTATCTGCTATCTAGCATTCTCTATAGGATTTTTATTAAATCTTTAATTCTACTTCCAACACAAAGAATATGAAATTGTTTTCAAACAACATTTTATGGAAGAATCAGAAAAACTTAATCCACAGTAGTGGCTGTCATTTATAATAAGTTACTTATAACAAAAAATAAAACTTGAAACTGCTGTGAAAATTATATCCAATAAAGTAACAGAAGTACACAGTTGTAAAATTCATTAAATATTTACTAGTTGATGTATCCTACTACATATAACAAAATTATAAAATTGTTGCTATTTTTCACATTTCCTTATAGAATGATCTTAAATAATGGATCAAAGTGGTGTATTAGCTGAGAATTCACAATGGAATATAGATTTTTACTTTCAGGCAATATTATCTTCTTCCAATCATTGCCAGCCATGAACCACTTCTAAAGCATTTACTACATAAAATAACAACACTGTGACATTGGCATTAGGTTAAGTCAATAATGGTAATGTAAACTTAAATATTAGTATTGACATGGATTCTATTAATATGTAATACATTCCCTGACATGCATGAGCAGAGCTTTGATTTTTCTACTTCTGAATTTCAATATTGCTGTAGGTGTTGGAGATGTCTTTTAACTTTATGCCTAATTTGGCACCCAACATCCTTTCACTATTGTAATCTTAAATCGCATGCACATACCCACTTCAACCTAAACACACCTCATGTTCGGGATCTTTTAAAGAGCAAAATGCGTTCTCCAAGACCAGCCTGGGCAACAAAGCAAGACTCTATCTCTTAAAAAAAAAAAAAAAAAAAGAGTTTAAAAAATTAGATGGTTGTGGTGGCAACCGCCTGCAGTGGTAGCTCTTCAGTATGCTGAAGATGGAGGATCACTTGAGCCAAGGAGAATCACTTGAAGTTCAGACAGTATAGCTCCATCTCAACCATTACATTATGCTTTTCTCCAAATTCGATGGTATGATTTACTTTTCATAGTGTTCCAAAATAAAGAAAAATTATGTGCTCAAATCACAAAATATGGTAAACCCATGATATATGGTATTCTATAAACTGTTCTCAAGTCAGCACTTTCTTTCAATTATAGTAAAATATTCATCATTATTTTGGCAACCCCAAGGTCTAGAAGTACCCTCAGACTAGAAAAAAAACATTACAGTGTATACGATATATGTAGGAATAAATTTTTTAATATTATAATTCTCTTAAAATTATAATGTCTATTTGAAATAAAATAGTTCCCTATTATTTATAATATTTGCTTAAATAGAATCCACATTTCTTGAATATGTTTTTAGAACACTACATGACTTTAGTTCAGGAAACAGAACTATTTTGTTTCAAAGAGACAATAAGAAGGATATTGCATAATGGTAGATGAAATTCCATCTCTAGTGTATTAAACCTTAGTACTGGGAAATACTTCATAGTATTTCAAGATAAAACTCTAGTTAAATCATCATAGAAATACATATACATAATTGTTCAATATTGGGATACAATCTTTCTTATACCATAGAAATGTGCATTCCATACTCTTAATCACTATTAGTGTAGATGGATTTGAAAATAAAATAGTGGTTACAGAAAGTAAAAATCTTCTCAATAAATTATTAGCAGGCTAGACAGTACTAAGAAAAGGATTGTCCAGGATTTAAAGAACTTTTAAGTAATAATCTTAAAACTTTTAATGTTTCTTAGGAAATTGGAAACTTACAGATTCTCTTTATGGCTTTTTACTGATTAAACATCAATAGGCAAAAGCAAGGAGTTATTTATTATTGTGGGTGTATCTGATTTGGCCTTCACAATCACTATCAAATATAAAAATTCCTCAAGTAATCTATGGATGACAGATTTTATCATTTTTCTAGATGTAAACTTAATATATGCTCATTGTAGCATTGTGGAAGGTAATAGGAAATATGAATATAAAACAATACAAATTTATTTGCATGTCTGCTATCAAAATAACTTTTTCATGTCTCAGATCACCATAATAAGAAAATGTTCAAACTAAAACTAATTATCTCCATTCTCCCTTTTTGTCCTACACAGTCCATGTCTTCACCCTTCTCATGGTTGCTGAAGAGGAAACCTAGGAATTAGGTTCAGTTATTCCTAGCACCTGATCAATCACTAATTCTTTATTCCCACCTGTCCCTAGTATTTACTCAATCACTAATATCTACAGATACTTACATCTAAATATCTAAACTTTATTTAACATCTCTCAATGCCTACATCTGAAATAATGCAGTTTATTAGGAATGCTTTTGGTAGAAAAAGTGAAGATTAGAGAAATTCTTCTAATGTATTTTCTTATTCTGAACTATGTTTGACATATATTTATAATTCTTGCTTTGGACTATAAATGTGTCAATTTCATTAATAATATTAATATAGAATGCCATTAATATAACCAAGTACATCTACTTAACATTGAACATGAGTATTTTAATAGTATAAATATATTTTTTAAAATCTTCAGCCAGGTGCGGTGGCTCATGCCTGTGATCCCACCACTTTGGGAGGTCAAGGCGCGCGGATTACCTGAGGTCAGAAGCTCGAGACCAGCCTGGCCAACATGGTGAAATCCCATCTCTACTAAAAACACAAAAATTAGCTGGCCATGGTGGCAGACACTTGTAATTCCAGCTACTCAGGAGGCTGAGGAAGAGAATCACTTGAGCCGGGGAGGCAGAGTTTGAAGTGAGCTGAGATTGTGCCACTGCACTCTAGCCTGGGCAACAAGAGTGAGATTTTGCCTCAAAAACAAAACAAAACAAAACAAAAAAACCCTTTGTCAGTTTTGTCAAGTTAATCTTTTTTAGAAAGCTGTAATTTGTTTACATATAAAAATTAATTGTATAATTAATCACATTAACATAATAAAAGGGATGACATATAGGATTATCTCAACAGATTTAGAACAGCATTATGATAAACCTCCATACATGATAAGAATCATTACTACATTGGGACAATAAGGAACTTCCTTAAATCTGATAAAGCACATCTTTAAAAACTCCTGTAAACTTTTTATTTAAAGGTAAACTGTGAAAACATTCTCTTTGATGCTTTAAATGAGTAAAGATGTCTGCCATCATCTTTTCTATTATAAATTTTGCTGAAGATTGTAGATAGTGCAATCAGACAGTCTAAATAAATAAACTGTATGCAGGCAGGAAAAGAAGAAATTTAACTGTCATCATAAGCAAACAATTTGAGTGTGTTTATTATTTATTTTGTAGTAAAACTCCAAATAAATAGATGAGTAAATTATTAAAGTTAATAATTTGCTATCATATGTTTACTAGATACAAGATCGATATATAAAAATCTGTTGGTATTCTGTGCAAACCCTTAGTAAATAATGGTTTTAATAAATAGCTTTTATACTAGAAGAAAAACATTAAAAACCTAGGAGTAGACCTAATGAAGAATGTGTAAGGTATCTACACAGATTGCTTTAGAATATTGTTGGAAGAAATTAAAGAAGACCTCAATAAATATAATGATGTCAACAATTGTAAAGAGTCAATATTAAAAACAGATCAAATATCCCTTAATTTATTTAAAGATTTGATGAAATGTGAGCAGCTTTTCTTATATGGAATTTTTATTAACTTTCATAGGAAAAAATACATGGAAAAAGTGTAAGCAATTGACAATCTTGTAAATCAATAGTAATTCTGACTATGTGGCACTGGTATAAGTAGTGTAAAAAATTGTCTAGTGGAATGAAGTAAAGTGTTAATAAAAGATATAGATAGATAGATAGATAGATAGATAGATAGATAGATAGATAGATAGATAGATACTCAGAGCAGTGGTAAAAGGATAGCCTTTTCTGTGTTTGTCATTGGGTGAATTTGTGAGATATATAGAGAAAAAGTAAAATGTAATATCTTTACATTATTTTGAAAATCAGTTCCAGATGACTTGTTGATTAAAAAAAAAAAGTGAAAAGTGGGGTAATCAAGGTGTTAGAATAAGAAATATCTTCTTGATTACATAGGAAAATGATTTTTTGACATAAGATAGGCTCCAAAAAGCACTAAATATAAGCAAAGCTGTAAATAAATTGGATGATATTAAGGGTAGAAACTTCTGAAACGAATGAGAAAAGAGATTCACAATATTTAAAACAACAAAAAGATCAATAACAAGAAGAAAATAAAACTTTTTTTTTTTTTTTT